>NC_090934.1:844961784-845285084 GCF_040938575.1 Ambystoma mexicanum
ACTATTCTTTCCACAAATCCCCATTTGTTAAACAGGGTTTCACAGGCAGAATGGCGCACAAATCCCAATTTTTTGGCGCACAAATGACATAACTCAGCGCCTAGAATTTTAATATTATAGAACAAAGAACTGTTTTAATTCTATACCATTAGATTTACTATTTGTGCTTCTCCTCACCACTGGTATACTTTCTACTGTCATCTGAACCCCAGTTTAGTAGCACATAAATTCAAGAATACCCATCCCAACTAGTTGTAGTTGCCCAATGCACAATCACACACCATCACATACATCTTTACCATCATACTCAGACACTCATGCACACAGCACACATACATTGCAGAACAACCCAACCCCTACCTTCTTTATTTTTTTCAACAGACCCTAAAGAATGCCTACCAAAAATTAAGTCCGTAGAAAGAAACGCAGAAGTAGAGCAAATGAAAATAGAAGTGTCAAAAATAAGCATCCATCTCTAGCAGAATTTACAGAATTTAAAAAGTTCAAACAAAACAGGTAATACAGTCATTTAGTGTAACAAAACAAGCTTCAAGTACAGAAACTTTGCCTCCTCTATCAAAATGTAAAACGAAACAGAAAACGATTAACAAGAATTCAGCTAACACTACTTTTAAAACTGTTCCTATAAATCTTGATATAGAACCAAGTAAGCATACCAAAAAAAGTATTTTAACAAGAATGTTCCACCACAGTGTCCTTCAAAATCTTATAAAAACAGGAGAGAAATCATGCACAACCCTTGAAACCTACCGTAGGAAATTAATCTTAGAAGCTTTGATAGACAGTGCAATCCTTCTCAAAAGAAAGTTATTTATTTTAGTGTTAAACAAAATGAAAGCACTAACAAAACTAATGACTACATTACAAAAAGACTTCTCAATAAACGAAATGTCTCAAAAATAACTAATTAAATATCTGAGGAGGTGAGTGGAGTCACACCACAAGCACAGAATCATATTTTAATGAAGAAGCATACAAACAAAAGCAAACAAATACAATTGCCATATATAGCACTGGACGAGGTTATGAAAAAGTTAATAATACCATAATGGAACAAGAAATACTGCTTACAAAAATGTCCCCAGAAAACTTAGAATTACCTCTCAATTCAACTGAACCAGAACGTCTAGTATACAAATGGCCATGCACGTCAATATGTAAAATTCCCAAAAAGTCTTTAAAGTCTTTGCGCCAATTTCTCAATCAGTATGTGAAAGGCAAAGACAAAATCAAAATTAAACTACTGCAAAATATGGATACCTGTCCAGTGCGCAAGTACACAGGACTACAAGAACATTCATTAGCCTGCATTTCAGGACCTACTTGCAAAACCACCTTCCATCATATCAAAATGATATCAACACATCATTCATCTATAAGAAATCTAGTCTATAAACTGTACTATGCTAAAAGTCCTGCTTTAGCACTAGCCAATTTAAATAACATTCTTCTACATGGTACAGCAAAATACCTACGTGAAGAAATTGACTATATCCAGAAAAAATATTTTGGAAGTGAAAGCCACTTACAGAATGCAATAGCTTTACAACAAATTAGCAACAATTCTACGCATGGAAACCTTCTACTACACACATACAAAAAAGAAATACTTAAATTTAAAAGTACATCTGCTGAAGTATCAAACCATGTGTGTGTATGTTGCTGCAGAACTTTTTATAAAAGTAACACAAAAACTTTAGACCTAACATACAAAATAGAAGACAATGAAGATTCTAAATGGTTTGAATTAACTCTCTACCTTATAGCAGAAAACAAATACGAAATAACTGACCCCTTAATACTTTGCAGTTACTGCACTACAAAACTTGACAACAACCAACCTCCTTCACATGCTATCACAAATAATTTGGAATTATTCCCACTACCAAAACCCCTACAACAACTCAATTTATATGAGAGCATCACAATTCAAACAGTGCACCCCCATTCAAGCAATAATACGCCTTCAAACAAAAACAGCAAAATTACCTCCCTCTGAATTGGTGAAAGGCATTCGTGGCAAAGTAGTGTATTTACCATTAGATCTAAATCGAAATGTGCACACTCTGGGAGTGCAACGTCCAATGGAACAATCTTTAATTATCTTAGTAAATGGTGTACTTACAAATGACAAAATAATTTGGCAACAACTGGTAGACTTACATAAAGTTAGACAAGCCTTGCAATATCTAAAAGACAGTAATGAATACTACAAAGAAATTAATATTGAAGGAAACCTGAAGGAAACCACTGAAATAATTCATGAGTCACCGGAAACTGGTCAATTTAAGCTTCTAGATCCTGCTACAGTATCCAATACTTTAGACCATTATTCAATTCATCCATTGCACTCTAATGAAACCATAGAAGATGCACTAGAAAAATACCAAATGTGACAAACAAAAGGAGCACCAATCAGCATATGGGAAAAAAGTATAGAAGCACGTGCTTTTCCTCTACTCTTTCCTACTGGCAAAGGAGGAAAGTACGATGATAGACTTATTCAAATAACAGCATCAGAATACCGCTTGTTATGGATGTATTCTGAAGATCCCAGATTTAGACAATGTGGAATACATATTCCACCTACTCTTTGAAAGTGAACTAGCAACTCTATGTTACGGAGTTGTACACACATTAAAATCAGGAACCCACTTCCAAAATATGTCAGTGAAACAATTATTACAAAAAGTGCAAGACAAAAATGAGGTTTCACAATCAAGTATTACAAATCTATTAGCAAACATGCGTGGTACTAAAGAGTACTGGTTCCGACGTCATGGAGATGTATATTGTATGATAAGAAACCTTCGCCCATCCACATTAAGTTGTGCAGAATATGCATGGGAAGATTTACATGATTTCCTACGCATATCAAACCAAAACAAAACAAACATAGATATACTACACCTGGAGAACTTTGTTCTCTAGATCCTGTTAATGTTTCAAGATATTTTTACCATCGCTTCATTGCTATGCTACACTTTATTTGTAATAAACCTGTTCCTCCCCTCGGAGAAGTGCAACACTTCTTTTGGAGAAAAGAATACCAAGCCAGAGGAGCACCACATATCCACATGCTTTTATGGTTAAAGATGGTCCTAAATTTGGCCAAGACAATGCTGCCACTGTGTTACAGTTTATCGAAAAATATGTTACTTGTGAGATTCCATCGGAAGCAACAAATAGTGATCTTCATGCACAAATTTTACAATTTCAAAGACACAAATGTGGCAAATATTGTCGTCGCAAATACAAAAACAAAGGGAAATACTACACCAAATGCCGCTTTGGTTTCCGTAGACCTGTTACAAAAATAGGTGAAGTGAACAACTTCATGTATTCAGTTAGTCATAGTGTTAAAGGCAAATCACCTACAAATACATATTATATAAAAAGAACTGAAGAAGAAAAATATATCAATGATTACAATGCAATCATTGCCCTCTTATGGAATGCAAACATAGATGTGCAGTACATTGCAGACAATTCCACTGCAGTTGCATGATATGTTACAGCATACTTAACCAAAGCAGAAAAAAACAGAGCTTCAAGACCTCTGGAATGACCTGTCATCAGACAAAACATTGTCTCAGAAATTATACAGCTGGGGCATAAAAATGCTCTCCCATTGAGAATGTGGCTCCTATGAAACAGCAGATCATTTAACCGGTACTGCTTTGTATGGAAACTCTGAATGTATAGTATGGCTAAGTCTTGGTCCTGCTAAATATAGAAAAAGAGTTCTGAAATCATACAACGACATAGAAACAATAGCCAAAAATGATCCCAACAGTCAAGACATTTTGAAATACAATTTGCTGGACACATACTACCCAAACAGAAGTACCACTTTGGAAACCATGTGTCTACACCACATAGCCCAAAACTTCACATACAAAAATAATATAAAACCTGATGAATAAAAGGTAAATACAGAGTGTCAAATTGTGAAGGCAGCTTAGTAAAACTCACCAAACTAAATTTAATGAATCATACCAAATTGTCATTAAAGACTCCTCAAAATAAAGAACTATATTACATGTCCCTGCTACAACTCTTTAAACCATGGAGAAAAGAAGAAGAAATACTAGATAACTATGACTCCTACGAAGATGCTTTCAAAGCAAATGAAAGCACTATAACTGATGTAAACTTTACACACTACAAAACAATGCTGTACAATGAACAGCAACACAAAGAAGAACTCCATGCCCAACTAGATAAGGACACTCCTGACAGTAGTCAAACTTCTGTAACAGGAAGCCAAGAACCACTGGGACAGCCACTAATAGCAATTGAGGCAGAATTAGCTATGACAGAAATAGAAAACACCATGTGTCAGTATGAAGATAAAGAAGACTTAACTATACTACAATCAAAACTAAACAATGAGCAGCGTAGCATTTTTCAAGAAGTACCAAAAGAAATTGCACATGGTGTACAACATGAAAATAAAGAATGCACCTGCCAAAATTACAAACCTATACTACTGTACGTCAGTAGTGAAGCTGGTTCTGGCAAAACATTCTTAATCAAAATCATCAGCAAATTCCTTCAACAATTGACAAACAACAAACTGTCAGCTGTTGTCACTGCCCCCACAGGTTTAGATGCCTACAACATAGGCGGTGTCACTTTACACCAATTACTACTCCTGCCAGTAGAACACCAAAACAAATTAGACTATTACCAACTTTCTACAGAAGCTGCAATGGAACTACTCAGAGTATTAAAACAAATGAAAATGCTACAAATAGATGAAGTGAGCATGTTCTCCAACCTAATGTTGGCTTTGATTCACCTCAGATTACAAGAAGTACTCAAAAGAAACTACGAAGAGCTCTTTGGAGGAAAACACATTATGGTTTTCAGAGATCTTCTTCAATTGACACCAGTGAAAGGTGAGCCTATTTTTAAAATCTTAGGACACAAACTCTGCCGTAAAACTCTTGGCAGCATAGGACATGTCAACCTTTGGCAACATTTCCAATACAGAGAATTAACAGAAAACATGTGGCAATCTGCAGATCTCACTTATGCCAACATCTTAAAAAGTATTAGAGTTGGTATACTATCTCAAGAAGCACAAGCAATATTGAAAACCCGGCACATTCATGCACTTTATGGCAATAATGCATGTAGTACGGATGTTGTGGAACAATTAGCACACAAAAATCTCAATTGTATGCCCTTAATGCCAACTCTTGCAAGCTGCTTCAAATTCAATGAAACAATGTTGAAAAAAGAAATGCAACCAATAATTGAAATTAGCACCACAGACAAACTAGACGTATATGGTATGACACTACCCATGTGTGAGCAAGCCATTACAAGACTAAATAGTTTAGAAAATTCAATCTCCAACACAGCTGGGTTGGAAAAAATATTAAAATTATTCTTAATTTGTAGAGTAATGCTTAAATGTAACCTTGACTGGATCAAGGACTAGTTAATGGAGCACTGGGTACAGTTGTTGGCTTTCAAACATACCCACCTGACAACAACATTCAGTTTGTCAATATTCTCTTTGACAAACTTTCAAAAGTGAAAAGGATAGGATGCTCAACAGCTCGATTCCGTCTCTTCAAAGACATATATGTACGCAGAGAACAATTTTCTCTAAGTCTTGCATACGCAGTCACCATTCATAAATCACGAGGTCTTACCCTGGACAAAGCATTGATAGACATTGGTAACACAGTCTTTAAAGAAGGCATGAGCTAGGTAGCACTGTCACGCTTACGTACACTTGACCGTCTATTTCTAATCAACTTTGATGCAAGTAAAGTAAACGCTGATATTCCTTGCATTTTAGAATACAATAGACTTTGTTCACTATACAACCCCCATCTAAAAACATATCCTGTTCCACAAAAAGTAAAATATTGTAAAAGAAAACTAAATCAAACTGAAATGCAACAGGATGTCACTGCAAATCCTCCAAAGAGAGTAAAAGAAACTAATACTTCATCAAGTACCACAAGCAAAAAAGAACTTATTAGGGAAAGTAAACCAGATACTACTTCAAAGAAGGAAGAAAAACTCCAAAAAAAGCACTCAGATACAGAACTACCTGGTCCATTTAAACTTTCAAATATAACTGGTGTAAGTTGCTATGCAAATGAGGCAAAGAATATTCTATTTCAATTACCACCAATTGTTGACAACATTTACTTACACAGTACAGACCAATTGTGTTTGCAAATGTTAGTACTTCATAGAAACGCAACAAACAATCCTGACAACATGTAAAGCATTTATGTAATAAGACAACAATTGGACTACTGTTCTGGAATGGTGAAATTCACTATAAACTCACACGAAGATCCACAAGAATTTCTAATGTACCTACTACAAGTACTGGAAAACAAAAACATACCTATAAATGAAATCTTCCAGATTTCATACATGTGGAAACATACATGCACTCTCTGCAACACTGTGACACAAGATCAAATCCCCAATGAACACTTTGTGTATGTATCAATACCTAATTGTGAATCCGTTCTATTTCGGCAACTTGTGCAAAATGCAAACCATTGGAAGATTATGTACTACCTGCAATTCGGATAATCGCTCCACTTTACTAATACAAACACATAGTAAATACGTAATACTAATGGTTTTATGTTACAATGCATTTGGAACCAAAAACAACTGCAAGCTGACTGTTTTCACACATGGTCAAGTATCACTTGGTAAGAAAACCTTCACAACAATAGGTATAATCTACCACGCAGGAGCTACAACCAATGCAGGTCACTATACTGCATATATAAAAAAAAATGTGGATGGTACGAATGTAATGATAGTACCATTACTCTAAAGCAGAGATTACCAGCAAATCTTACACACACTTATTTAATCTTTTTAAAACCAACATTTATTAACTAATCTGTACTTAAACATTAACAAAACTTCTATTAAAAAACTATAAACTATTAGAATATGCCAACAGCTATCTAACTGCCCCAGGATTCTACAACAACTAAATAGATAAATGAATACCACTAAAATATATCAAACAATAAACAGTTAGAATATGCCAACTGGTATCTAACTGCCCCAAGATTTTACAATATCCAAACAGATAAATCAATACCACTTCATTATAACAAAAAATAGACAGTTAGAATATGCTAACAGGTATCTAACTGCCCCAAGATTCTACACCAACTAAACAGATAAATGAATACCACTAAATTATATAAAAAATAAACAGTTAGAATACGCCAACTGGTATATAACTGCCCCAAGATTTTCAATAACAAACAGATAAATGAATACCACTACATTATAACAAAAAATAGACAGTTAGAATACGCCAACTGGTATCTAACTGCCCCAAGATTTTACAATATCCAAACAGATAAATCAATACCACTTCATCGCAACAAGAAATAGACAGCTAGATTATACCAACAGGTATCTAACTGCTCCAAAAATCTGCAACAAGCCAACATATTGAACATTAGCCAGAAACAAGTGAACACTGAAACCAAACAAACAAATAGAGCGTAGCATAACAAAAAAAGGGTTTTTTTAATCCGACATGGATTTTTTTCCCTCAGACCCAATGATTTTAGCAACAAACACAGAAACTAAGCAAATTGCACAGTACACTGGTTTGTAATCTACTAAATATGAGGGTAAAAAAAATTGTTGATTATTCAATGTTATAAGTCATTACAAAATACCAATACTAACATGATCTTTTCTTTTATCACAGAAATTAACAAGGAATATATGTACTCCAGTTACTACACCAAACAGTAAGTATATTATAATAAGTACAACCATCGCAGCAAATCACACACATAGTAGCTTATAACTTCAGTAATTATAAATTTGGTCTTGGCCATACACCCAAGACTCTAGGCCCTGCCCACAACCACCGCAGCATATCACACCCATAGTAGCTTATAACTTCAGTGCTTATAAATTTGGTCTTGTCAAAGCACCCAAAACTCTAGGCCCTGCCGACAACCACCACAGCATATCACACTCATACTGGTTTATAACTTTGTTGCTTATAAATTTGTTCTTGGGTCCCAAAGTTATAAACCACTATGGGTGTGATATGCTGTGGTGGTTGTGGCCAGGGCATATAGTCCGTATGGCCATGCATCCAAGACTCTATGCCCTGGCCACAACCACCGCAGCATATCACACCCATAAAGGCAAACATTTAAGAAAATGTTTAACTTGCCTGCGAACAGTACGGACAGGTATAGCGTCCTCAGGACACCACCATTTCATTTATTTATGAACATTTCAGGAAACCGCGTGTGTTCTTAGAACAATTTCAACTTGCCTACGGACAATACGGACAGCATCCTCAGGACACCCCCATTTTGTTTATTTATGAACATTTCAGAACACCGCGTGTGTTCTTAGAACAGTTTCATCTTGTCTGCAAACAATACAGACAGGCATAGCGTCCTCAGGACACACCCATTTCATTTATTTACGAACATTTCAGGACACCGTGTGTGTTCTTAGAACAGTTTCAGCTTGCTTGCGAACAATACGGACAGGTCTAGCGTCCTCAGAACACCCCCATTTTGTTTATTTACGAACATCCCAGGACACATGTTCTTAGAACAATTTCAACTTCCCTACGAACAATACGGACAGCGTCCTCAGGACACCCCCATTTCGTTTATTTACAAACATTTCAGGACACCACTTGTGTTCTTAGGACAGTTTCAGCTTGCTTGAGAACAATACAGACAGGTCTACCGTCCTCAGAACACCCCCATTTCATTTATTTACGAACATCCTAGGACACATCATGTGTTCTTAGAACAGTTTCAACTTACCTATGAACAGTACAAACAGGTATAGCGTCTTCAGGACACCCCCATTTTGTTTATTTACAAACATTTGTAAAGAATGATCAGAACGAACACAACGGGGTGCCTGCCACCTAAATAAATACAACATTTAACCCATCTCTTACTCTCCCACCCTCCCCATACATTCTTACACGCCAACACACTTGACTAAATAGTATTTTTCCACCAAGTTTCGCCGCGCTGTCCGTTGATGTCCGCGAATACAAGATGGCGAGCGTGCCCAGGACATCTGATGCACCACACGCTCTCAACCACCCAATCAGCGAACACGTCTAATGCCCGCGGACACGACGCGCATCGCCCAGCCAATCAGGTGCCTGTCCGCGGTGTGAACAGGGAAGTGTATCCGTGGACGGAACATAGATATCACTAATTTTTTGTGACCTACTTTTTGGTCATTTTAAAAAAAAACTACTGGACGGATTTTCACCAAATTTGCAAAAGCACGCAAATCCGTCCAGTGGTTCGGGCTGTAGGCGTGAGCAAAATATTTCCCCTATTCAGTCTATGGGAAAAAAATAAGTTTTGGGACCCGCCTTATAACATTGCCGCCCCTGGACCAAACCTCACCAAACTTTGCAAAAAAATTCAGATTGACCCATATACTTTTTTTTTGCAAATTTTGGTGAGGATTCGTCCAGGGAGAGCGAAGTTATAAGCAACCCGAAAAGGGCTCTTCCTATGGAAACAGCAACTTAACCATAACTACACAGCCACTACCGTTGGCTGTGTAATATATATATATATATATATATATATATATATATATATATATGACACGGCCCGCGGTAGCAGATGTTTAGTTATGTTTAAGTTGCTAAACTCATAGGAAGAGCACTTTTTCAGCGGCTTATAACTTTGCTTCCTCTCGACTAATCCTCACCAAACTTTGCAAAAAAAGTACATGGGTTGCTATTTTTCACCATGTTGGGTGAGGTGTTGTGCTGGGGGGGGGGAGTTATAGGTGGGGTCCCACATTTTTGTTTTCCCATAGATTGAATGTGGAAAAACTTTGTGCACAGCTACAGGTCAAACGGCTGGATGGATTTTCACCACATTTTCGCCAGGAGCGGGGGCTTGGTCCAGACAGCTTGCTTTTGTGTGTTCGTGGAAATCAGACCTGTACATTTGTTACAAAACACTGAACTGTACGTCCCAAAAAATGTGTGATATCTGGGAGTGCTCCGCAGACCCATTTCGCTGTTCGCTCCGCGGACAGAAGTGTCAATGGATCGTGGTACGGCTTGGTGTCTGAGAAGTTTGGACGCAGCCGATGGTTGGCTGGAGGGAAGCGTGCTGTGCATCAAAGTTTTTGGGGAAAGCCGCCATGGTGTATCGGAGGACAGTGCGGTGGCAGCAGGGTCTGGAAAATATACTGTACGCATTGTGTTGGCGGCCATAAAGGAAGAAATGGCTGGGGGAGTGAGAAGTGGTTTATATGTGACATATGTAGGCTAGTATTTTCTGTGGTGATTGGCGGCAACTGTCGTAATGATCCCTTAGCTTCTGCTGCAACCTGTTTGCAGCAAACTCTTTTCGTGTTGAGTGGTGGCAGGTCATTTGCAGATGGGGAGTGAATTGCACATGATATAGGTTGGGTGGGAGCGCTGGTGGCGGTGCGCAGCAGATGGAATGCATTAGTTGGGCACATGGAGGCATGCATGGGTGAATGAAGATGCAGTGGGTCTGTGGAAGGATTACACTATTGGGTGCATGGCCGAAGCCCGTAGGCTGTAGGGCATGCACTCAAGAGCGTAAGGCTGCAACATACACACCGCAGGAAGGCATGTTTCAGTCTGCATCCGGTACAACGTCGTACTTGTGCTTGCGTTGTTTGCCGATTGGTTGGAGTAGCGTTAGTGCTGCAAACTGAATGTGGGTAGGTTGGCAGTGACACAGTACTTTGTGAATGGGAGTGGGTATGCCTATAGTATGTGAATTCAAATGTATTGGGGTGCAGGAGAGAGTGTTTTCTTTCTGCATTGTTTTACCTGTTGCAATTTGTTGCTGCATAGCTACATGGTGGTGCACAGGTTGGGTAGGACTGCTGGTGGCAGTGGTGTGTATGTCGATGGTCGTAGTTGGTGAAATGGTGAAATGCATGGCAGCATTACATTGCGGTAGGTGTGTTCAAGGCCTATGCTGTGTGCAGAATTGTTGAAATAGTCTGAATGTTTTTAAAATGTTGTGGTTCGTGACATAATACTTTGTGAATGGCTGTGGGTAGAGGTGGTGGAGGATGTGGTATGTATGTGCATTCTGGTAAGTGCGACCTGTGTTTGTGATTGGGTGTTTACGGTGTGGGGGAGTTGGGGTGAAGTGCTGCTACCTACGAGTGGCACGTTTGTGCAAAATGGTAGCTGCCCACATGGCCATTATGTTAACTGTTGCCATTTGTTGCTGTGTAGCACCATGACGGTGAACAGGTTGGGTATGAGTTTTGGTGGCATTGGGGTCTATGTGGATTGTCGCAGATGCTGATATGGAGACATACATGATGGCATTACATTGCTGTGAGTGTGTTCAAGGCCTAGACTATTGGATTCATGGCTGAAGGCCGTAGGCCATGCATTCAAAAGCCTAGGCCTTGAGGACACGCATGCCAGTAAAGCATTTTTCAATGTGCATGAGTTAGATGGTGGTGACATGTAAGCAATGGGTGTGGAGCCCATTTAAAATAGATTGTGGGTAGGTTGGCAGTGGCACAATACTTTGTGAATGGTAGTGGGTACGGTGAATGGTAATGGGTACGCCCATAGTATGTGATTTAAAGTGCACAGGGTTGCAGGAGAGAGTGTCTTGTTTGTACATTATGGTAACTGTTGCAATTTGTTACTGCATACGTCATGAACGTGGACCGTGTCGTGGTGCACTATGGAAGTGCATAGTTGGGTTACATGTCATGTGGATGATTAATCCGTCTATTGATGAGGTTGCTGACCGCAGTGATGCATATTTTCCCTACTGCAAGGTGGTTTTCTCATGCATAGCACCAAGAGCAGTGTGGTCCATGACGGTGTAATTTGTCCCCAGCCAGCGGTCGGAAGGTGTGTTATAAACAGAATTATGCATCAGTTTATCAGACTGCTGGCATGTTCTCCACCCACTATGAGATCATGAGGTCGCACAATATGCAGTGGTTCCGTAGAAATGGCATTTATTTGAGCGCCATTGGCAATGCCGTTTTCTTTCACACTTTGCAAGAAGGATTGACCAGAATGTTGTAAAAATGTGAGGACAGGCAAACAGAAACGCATATAAAGAGAAAATACGAAATGAATATGCTTGCAAGCGTGTAAAAAAAAAAAAACACTTTATACATATACGCTGGAAGATTGAATCCCCTGCCTCGTTTCATATTGTTTACCTGCCACCCCAAACTCCCCCAACCTTCACTATCAAGAAAAGGTAATGGATTATGCTGGAACTAGGATGTCACGTGCCACATCCTGGGTAGCTATGTGGATAGATGCGGATGGAGAAAGTGTGCATACTTTCATTGAACTTTGTAGTGGACGTGCTTTGGAATGGCACATTTGTACTGTAAATGTGCAACAGTACATTTCAAGTGTTGTACAGCAGTGACAGTGTTCGATGATGGCGGCTTTAATGCGATTGGTGGATGCGTGTGTGCCTATTTACCAGTAACCTAATGAAAGAGAGCTGCAGAGAAGATAGTGCAAAGGAAAGAAGGACTGTTCCAGTTTTACAGGGGTGCGGCCCACACGCTACTTTGGGAGGCGCACGTGGCAAAAGCTGCCCTTTACACCACCTTGCCCAATTGCCATGGCAGTGTGGGGATTAGCCAATCAGATAGTGTGGGTGTGGTTAACAGGAAGGGGAGGTGAAACGGTTGCACATTATACTCTGCGTTCTGAGGGTGGCTGACATGGCAAAACGTATTGTGTTGCCTCTAGGTGATCCCTTTGTAATAGGTGTGCACAACTATGCTCTGCAAAGAAACTTTGACGGCATTTCTCGTTGAAAGGAGTGGATGCATTGTGGAACGCTGTTCATGAGTGCCATTTCGTCGATATGCATGCACTTTGCAAAGACCTCGCCACGTTTCCAGTAGTAGGTGTTATCGTACCTCATTATGGCAGCATGTATGTGGGTTACCTGCCTTACTACATTTGTCCAGTAGACTGAGCAGGTTGCTGGATGTCGTGAGAAAGCTTTTTCCCACCGCCAAGGTGCTTTTCTCATCTATAATACCATGAAGAGTATGGCCTACTGCTCATGGATGTTGTTCTGAGCCAGACGAAGGAATGATCAACAGAAGCATGTATTTTTTTTAGTCCGCTCATGGAATGTTCTTCTTCAACACTGACCTTATTACTTGTGGGCATGCAAAGTGTTTCCAAGAAAATGGCATTTTGTAGTCATCCATTGGCAAAGTAGTTTTGTTTGCTCGTCTACAGGATGCAGTGAAGAGTCTGCTGAACTAATGTGTGTAGAAGAAAATACAAAAGCTACTGAAAACAGACAAAAAAAGTGTTTTTGAGGAAGGATCTACACACACACAAACAAAACAGACTCGTTTAAGAGTCACCCCTTACTACAAACTCACTTGCTCTGGTTTCAAGTTATTTCCCCATGACCGCATGCAGGGATTTTGCGGGTGGGGCGACGAAAATGGAACTGTGGGGATTGTCCAATGAGTTGCTTAGGATGTGCGGCACTAGGAAGAGGGACTACTGCTGCACTGGGGACTGGCCCTCAACATACTTGGGGACCCACACGTGCCTCTTTCGACGCTCATCACCATGCTGTCCTATGGAAATGGGACTCTAGCGATTGTCCTGTCATGTGCTGCTCAGGGTGTGCGTCAGAGGAAATCGCACCAATAGGAAGAAGGACTCCTCTGGCTTTACTGGGGTGCAGCCCTGGTGGTACCTGGAGAAAGGCACATGCCACATTCTGCGTTTGCGAGCATGCTGGCCAATAGAAATTGTACTATGCCCTTTGGCCAATTAGGTGGTGAGGGTGTACCTCACAGAAAAGAGCACCAACAGGGATAAGGAGTCTTCCTGCTTCACCGGGGCACATCCCTTGTGGTGATTGGGGAAAGGTACGTGCCACATTTTGCGTTCTCACCATGTTGGCCAATGGAAATGGGACTATGGCCTTTGGCCAATCAGGTGCTCTGGGTGTGCATCACAGGAAAGGGAGGCATTCACTTTTCCAGAACTTTGTGTACTGCGGCTGGCAAACATGGCAAGACGCACAGTTCTCGTTGAGGGTGAAAACTTTATGGAAGATCTGTGCGTGTATGCCCTTCAAAAAGACTTGTCTAGCAATTTAGGTTTGTAGGGAGTGGACATTTTGTGGAGTGGTATGGAATCGTGCTGTTTCGGCAGACTGCTTCTAGAATGTTGATGCGTGACCTCTTCGGCAACTGTACATGTTGTGATTGTGCACTTTGGAAGCTTCTTTTTGGGTTCCATGCCTTGTTCCTGTGTGTTCAGTCAGCTGAAGATTTTGATGAAAGCAGTGCAGCACATTTTTCCTACTGCGAAGGTGCTTTGCTCATGTATACTGCAGAGAATCACGTGGCATTATTCCAATGCTTCCTGTTGCCAGCGAGAGGTCGGAAGCGGTCTCTTCAACAGAAGCATGTTTGACTTCTTGAGTACTGCTGGGATGTTCTCCTATGAGAATGAGAACATTGGTTCCCGATACATACACCTTTCCAAGGGAAATGGCATGTCTTTGTCGGCCAGTGGCAATGAAATGTTTGTGCACAATCTACAGACTGCACTAAAGACCCTACTTTAAGAATGTGAGCTGAAGTTGAAAACACACATTCACATATGAAAACCGCAAAGAAAATGTTTCTAGAGAAGCATCTTTAAAAAATCATTTTAGTTTTTTAAAACACAAAAATAACGAAGGTTCTTTTAAGAGCCACCACAAACAATGACATGCGCACCCCTGGTACAAAATTATTCCCCCACTCCTGCACACGTGCAGCACGAAAGGTCAGCGAATATCGCAATAGTTGCAGGGTGGCACGTGGTACATCCACCCCTTTTGCAGGTGATGCCCATAGAAATGGGCCTGCCGAGGCTACGGGATTGGGCAATAAAGTGTGTGGGTGTGGTGTGTACGGACCGACGGAGCTACACTGTGTATTTGTTCACAGAAATGCAGAGGATGTCGTTATGGGTGTGTGTTTTACGAGGCACAGCGTGCAGATTTTAGGATATGCCAACATACATTCAGTGAAAGTAAATGTAAAACACTGTGCACTTGCTACTCATTTACCAATTTATGATGTGCATGTGTAGTGCTATGGACTAGGTACAATGAAGAACCTGATTTTAGTTTGTGTGTGTGATACGCAATAATGACGACATTATTGTTGTTCATTGTGCAGGGAACATTGCACAGCATGTTACACGGGTTTCAGTGCCGTTTGCGATGAAGGAAGCACTGGCCCAGTTCATGTGTTTCGTTCCGATCTCTTGCATAACTTTCTATCACAGTATGCCGCTACCGATGTGGCAGCATCATTTTCTATTTGGTCCGTCAATGGATACAGCACGGTACATTGCAAAGAAGTGTATTTGTGCATTCATTTGTCACAACATAACATATGCCAATGGCATACTTCGCCCATGACATTATGACGTTCACAGCACAAATACTTTTCTCTACCTACAACGTTCATCTTACTGTGCCAGCTATCTCAATTTCTGCACACCCCATCTAAATTGGCTTGGTGCCTTTCTTGTAAGTAGTGATATTTTCTTGTAGTTAAGTGTTGTGCAGTGACTCACTTGAAAATGCTCTGCAACACGCAAAGAAACCTCTTTATACAGCTCACTCCTTTCTAACCAACTGAACTGCAGTGTTCTCCACAATGCCACGCGTCCCACCCTGATCCGTGCATTGGCAATTCTGTTGTTCATCTGTGAAAGGTGCTTTCTTTTTTAACTTTTTTTGTTCCCTGGTGCATCTTTATTTATTATCGTGTTCTCACACACGCCACAGAAGGAAAGCCAGGAAAGGTCCAGTACAGAAGGGGCAGCACCTGCCTACATACTATAGGGGACGTACCGGGAGACGGAATTATTGGGTGGCCCTCACCTATATAGGCGGCACTCATTGTAATGCTCCTGTAACAGCCCTTGCAATGCACTTCCAAGTACCTTCCCTGTGTACAGTAGTGCATTGCACTACATTTACAATACAATGCCCTTTGCCGGGTAAGGGTCTGTAGCACAGCACATGCTTCGGAAATATTGTTTTACAGATGTGCTGCACTACAGGAGTGCCCCTCTTGTTGCCCTCAGCAAATGTGGCAAATGCTGTACATGAAAGTACCCAACGTCATACTTTGAAAGGCGGTAGCCAGCCCACTGCTCCTTTGACCTTTAATTTGAGTTGTCGTCACATGCAGTACAAACACTTTATGCTGCGCCATTACTTTTAACGGTACCAGGGTTTCTTTGAGAAAGGGGGTTGGGGGGCGCTCTTTTTTGTTAAAGGGGGCCTGAGTCATGAGGGTAAACACACTGGGCAAAGAACTGGGGGGACTCGGGCTACCTCTCCCTCTAAACATTTACAGGTGTATTACACAACACATCTAATAGATTTTGAAAGGATTAATCTGTATTTTCATTCAGTAGATCACCACTTTTTTATGGTACAGAACGTTTACTTTATTTTCCAAAACAAGGAAAAAAAGATTTTTTGCCTTAAAAACAACCTTGTTAGGAGTTATTTACATATTGTGTATATTTTATCAAACTAAACAACCAAAAGGTTTAGTGCCCATGTTTTTGCATTATATTATACAATCATATAATGTCACTGCGGTATAACAACAGACAGTGTGAGGGTTAGTATTGAGTGACTTAGAGTGCAGTTCTTATAGTAATACACCTATCAAGTGAACACATTTTGTGTTTCCAGCATTGAACATAACCATTATGTTGATGAAGTTGTAATGTTCATAAGCTTTCCTCAGGACTGGTATGCAAAAGGGGCACTGAGTGGTGACTGGCTCATCCACACTTTATCTTGGTTGAACACAGGACCGTATGGGTCAAACAAAGTTAAAAATTAGGTGTATCTACATAAAGGTGAAGACTCTTTTCTGCTTTGTGTGTTGTCAAACATACCTGTTTTAATTACTTTTGTGTTTCGGGTCTGTGACTGATTTCTCGGGTCCTGGCGTGCCTTGTCTGCCGAGGGTGGGGAGCTGTTCTATAACTCAGGTTGCTGTCATCTTAGTCGATCTGCAACACATCATGTTATTTTGTAAATGTCACAAGTCAGCCTATATACTAATGGCTGATATCAATTACTTTCAAACTTGCCGGGAAAAAACCTGTGCGCTTTTGCAGCCTATTGCTGCCTAGGTCTATGTGAGTAATAGACCCAGCATAACGCCGTGTACGGCGTCCAACATAATGCGAAAAACATGGCGTGAGATATTTACACGTGTTCATGCAAAAAAACATTGCGTGAGATATTTACTCGTGCTCATAGAAACCGCTCGTAGTCTATCGAGATACCTTGGCGGTCGCTTCGTTATTGCATTTGCTTACCTCTTTTCGCTGCTTTACTCTGCGAGAGAGCTGTAGTCACTGGAAGCCTCCGTCCGTGTACTGCCATGCGTACTATTGGACATAGGCTACGTGACAGATTTTAGTAATGAAATGGTGTGTACATGTTGCTAGGCAATGGTACACTGCTTAGCTGTGTTGTGCGCATGTGTCTTAGTGCTGAGGGGTGTGTATGCTTGTGGGCTTCTGATTGGGTGCCTGGCTAGTGTATCTCTGTTGATGATTCGGATGTACATAGGGGGATGCCTCCTCTTATTCTGGGTGGGCGGAGCTTTTGCTGTGATATTGGATGTTGTATATACAGTACTTATGAACCATGTTATAGATTCTTACATACATTTCTTACCAAAATAAGCATTTTTTACTGGTTTTCACCCATTGAAGGATAAAATCTGCCACCTCAGATTTCAACATACATATTTCTTTTATAAGCAATTTTGGCATTACAAATAGACACATTTCACTTTTTGCCAACACGTGTTTCATAACTACTTGTGATTATAAATCTCTGTGATGCTTGTTTGGTGCACACCTGAAGCTACAGATGCATATGACTTGTTACAGAATTTCAATTCATATTGATGACCAACTGATTTTTGTGGTTCGACTATATGGGGCTAAGGGATATGGTGCTGACACAGAAGCTCTTTGTTAGAAAAAATGTTCTCTTTTGTTGCAAATTCTATGTAACTTCTTTTAGTGGTCAGTGTGTTGCTAGAAAAAGTGTGTTACTAGAAAACAGTGTGTTACTAGAAAAACAGATTCCACTCTATGGAAACATTAAGTCAATTTTTTACCGTATCAAGCCAGTGGATCCATTTCTGCTCAAGCTTTCTTAATGCCAGGTCTCGGTCTCCTCCTCTGGCTTTTTTGCTGATTGCTTGGATGATAAACCATCGGAGTTCAGTGTATTTATGTTTTAGATTTACGAAATGAGCCACGATGGGTTTCTCCTCTATTCATTTTTTTTTAATTTTTTTTTTTTAGGCAGATGCATTGTCTGATGGGCATCTTATTGAATAAATGCTCCATTTTGTGAGACAGTTAGTAAAAGTTCTGTGTTTCCACATAATACCGTTTAGGGAAATTTCTTTTTGGTCCTGTGTTAGGCTGCACACTGAACATTTCCCACATCGGAAATGTCCGATCACTCGGGGTAGGTTCCACAGGTTGGTTTGACCTCCTCTTGCTGGGCCCAGTTCTGGGTATGTATGGACCAGGCGTCTCTCAGGTTTTGACCTTTTAAAGGCGAATCTTGGTTTTTCTGGGTGAAAAGTATCAATTTGTAAGAGATTCCAATTTGTCAGGTTTACTTTTCTGATGTCATTGCTGACTGGTGTAAACGTGGTGACACATGTCATTATTTCTTTGTGCTCTTCTCTTTGGTATTTCGTGAGGCATGTTTCTCTGTTAGTATCCCTTGCTGTCTTGCGTGCCCTTCGTATGATTTGTGATGGATACCCCCTTGCTTTCAGTCGGTCTTCCAGTTCTTTTCCATTTCGGTGATATTCTGGCAGTGTGGTGCAGTTTCTTCTTATCCTTAGAAACTGACCGAATCGTAGATTTTCTATACAATGTTGTGACCAGAGTGCCATTGTCCATTGCTTGAATGTCTAAATCAAGGATGGGAATGTGGTGCTTATCCGAATGCATAGTGATCTTTATGCATGGATCTATTTTGTTGAGCCACATATGGAATTCTTGTAGCTGGCCTTCCGTTCCTCTCCAGATTGTGAAAATATCATCAATGTATCAGACCCAACCAATCGTTTTCTTCTTGTATCTGTTATTGTCATTGTATATGTGAGTGGTTTCTAGGTGGTCCATATACAGATTTGCCACATCCGGTGTGAAAGTGGACCCCATACTGGTGCCTCATACTTGTTTGTAGAAATGGCCTGGACACATAAAGACATTTTCTGTAAGTGCTAGGTGTATGCACTCCAAAATGATGTGGGGGTAGTCTGATCTGCCCTTTTGTCCAGGTAGATCTTAGGTACTTCTATACACTCTCTTTGTGGAATACTTGTATAAAGTGCTTCCACATCAAAGGTGACTAGGATGTCGCTTTGTTCCATTTTCAATATTGGCTAGATAGTGAATCATTGCTGTCGTATCTTGGATGAAGGACTTCATTTTCTTAACAAAGGGGCATAGGAATACATCAGTATAGATAGTTAGAGGTTCAAGGAATTAGCCTATCCCTGACACTATCGGTCTTCCTGGGAGTTTTGTGGTATGTTTGTGTATTTTCGGGATGCAGTAAAAAGCTGGGGTGACCGGATGTTCTTTGGTGAGCAACGATTTCTCGTCTTCATCTAACCATCCCTGTGTTTCAGCATAAATCATCAGGCTTGTGATTTCTTCTGCTATGCGTGTTGTCGGATTAGTATCTAGGTTTTTGTAGAAACGTACATCGTTTAGTTGTTTTTGTAGTTCTTCCTCATACAATTGATTATCCCATAAAACTATTCCGCCTCCTTTGTCTGCTGGTTTTATTAGGAAGTCTGCATGGTTTTCCAATTTGTTCAAAGCCATTCTCTCCTGTTTTGTGAGGTTATCCCTGTAGTGGTTTTTTGATTTAAAAATAGCCTCCAATTTCCCTCAGGATTTTGTTTTTGAACGAGAGTATCTCTGGACATATCATCAACGTCACCAGTGTGAAGGTGGCTTTAGGTTTTAGTCCAGTTATGGTAGGGTCTTTGGTTTCCCTTGAATTTAATTGCGGAAGAAATATTGCAGGCGTATTATCCTGAAGAATTTCCTCATTTCAACTTCTGTGGTTAAAAGGTCTGCCTTACTTTTTGGTACAAAGCTCAAGCCTTTACTTAGTACACTAATATCGTCCGGGGTGGGGTTGTAGTTGCTCAAGTTGAAAACTGGTATTACCAAGTTTGTTGCTGTGGTTGAGGTGCCCACTGTCATGTTCTCATGCCGTGGTGTCCTTGCTGGTGTGGTCTGCTTTGTTTGCCATGTCCCTGAAAAAACTGTCCTCTTTTAGCGGTACCATTCACGGATATACATACATTGTGGAATACAAGAATGTTTACAACAGTGCTTTTCTAAGCATTAGTAAGTTAGTTTGCGCTCTGCATATACTGCTGTTTCCTTACTTGCCATTACATGCACTAGTATGTGCATGCGGAAGGTTCACGTGCTTTACAATTTTGCAGCCTTACTACAAACTGTCCCACTTGCAGTTACATGTTTTCTTCAACTATATAACCGGCATGCAACCTGTTCATACTTTACATAACACTGCTGAGTGCACCCACAATGGATCAGTTTCACGGGTCATGGAAAGGGAAGCAGCAGCTAAATCAAAGTAATGCCACATTTAACATGCCCACATCACAGTGCAGGTTGCTGTTCTTTGTTTACCAGTGGCCGTTATACAGTTAGGAGTTCTTAAGCCACACATTGCTAAGTTTGCAGAGCCTCCCATGAAGTGGACAGCAATACTTTAAATGCGGTAGCCTACTGCATGAATACGTAGAGCTGGCGACAGGGGAGCTGTTATCAGCATACAATGCATGATCTATGCATGGGTCTAGGTGTGGAACGTAAACACATTTGCTTCCACAACTACTTAAAAGTGCATTTGAAGATGCGGACATACGGACACAAATGTAGTCCTACGGATACTTGCCGTGTAATTGCACATACGCCTACCAGGTGAAGTCTATACATCTTACTAAAAACCTTTTCCCTTTACTGAAAAAACTACCCTAAATCAATATTATGCTTAAAGTGCCCTACTAAAAACATATGAAATTCACTAACAAAAAAAGGTTGTTAAAGGGACGTTATGGTTAAGTTGCACTACTAGAAAACCTGTGAAATTCAACGGAAAAACGTTGTTACACGAATGTTATGGCTACAGGTAAAACTGCAAAAAAAACAAAATTTGACAGTTATGGTAAGCTAAGAAACCATAACTCGTGCCACCAGTGTGCACTGCAAGGACTAACACCCATAACATAACATAAGATGCCATCACAAATCTCATTCATGACATCACGGATGAAATCACATGTGCATTTAGTTACAATTGGAAGCCTCCACAAGGGATTGTTATTGTAATGGTGGGAGAAAACTATCAACGAATATTGGAAGAACTATCATAAGAGAAGTAGGTCATGGAGGAATGCATTGCTATGCATACCATTGTATTACACACTTCTTGACTGCTCATGAAGGAACTCATGTGCAAAGGTAGTCATTGTCTGCACCATGCCGCCTCCCCCTTCTCTCGTTTTGATTCCCCTACCCATCATTACACCTTCCTGTCGCTTATCCTAATTCGGCCCTACACTTTTCACGCTATACCACAGCACTCAAGTTAATTGTTGTAATTTGATGCATATAATGTTTTGTGTTACTTGATTCACATATGTTGCAATGCTTATTGTATTCTATATTGTCCTCTTGTAAAGCGCTTTGGCGCAAAGCGCTATATAAAACTTTTATAAATACAAAATACAAATGCAGTGAAATCATGAATGCATTGGTTTTAGAGTGTCGGGGACTGTGAGACATGTAAGAAGTAGCTACCATTGCCTTTATAATTACATAATTGCACTTCTGCAGAGGAACCATACAGACACCACAATGCATACAAACATGACCATATACAAGGAAATTAAAGTCAGCTAAAAAGGAGCAGTATTACCAGAAAATGTTCCTAACATAACTGATTATCTTCATGCACAGAAACCAGTGCTGTGTTTTACGCTTTTCTCTTCCCCTATATGTATATGTATCATATGATGTGAGTGAACCGTAAGGAAAGTAGTTTAAGAACATATGAGAAGGGTGCTGTACAGAAATATAGAACCTTTTGCATTGTTTGTTCCTGACTGTTAGTGAAGAAAAGCACCTGCCCTACATATGGTAGTGAACAAAACAGAGGGAGCCACACATGTGAAGTCATCAGTGATGTCATGAATGAGATTTGTGATGGCATCTTTAATGTCATGGGTGTTAGTCCTTGCAGTGCACACTGGTGGCACGAGTTATGGTTGCTTAGCTTACCATAACAGTCGATTTCTTTTTTTTTTTTGGTTTTACCTGTAACCATAACGTTCCTGTAACAACGTTTTTCCATTGAATTTCACAGGTTTTTTAATAGTGCAACTTAACCATAACGTCCCTTTAACAAGGTGTATATATATATATATATATATATATATATATATATATATATATATATATATATTCCTTATTCTAATGCATGTATAACCCTGTCTAATTAATAAGGCATTAATAATAAGCCATTACTTATATTGCACTTTAGCCAAAGCACTTTACATCAAACACTGTTATGTAAAAATGTATGTTACCCAGCAAAATAAATTGATATTGTTATTAATTTGTCAACCTCAGAACCTCAGAAGAATTAAAGGTTGAGTAGACCTTACTACAATTGAAACCTATGACCGGCAGAACAAACATAGATCTTATCAGTGAGCACTTAACCCGCTTAGCTATTTTACCAGCTATTTCTGCATACCACAGCATTTAGTAATGCATTGACTCTAGGGTTTATGTTTCCTATTAACATAAAACTTATAATGACATTCTTTAGAAGCAGGAGGAATATGCCATGGCCCTCTAGTAAACCTGATAACATTATTGTTATATTTGCTTTAAAAAGGTTTATAGGGAACAGGAGAGTATTAAAAGCTGAACTCTGATATTTGCCAGCCTGCACTTTCCAAGTTCATATTTCAGCTGGACTAAATCCGCCATTCATATTTCTGAGGTTGATAAATGAAATACTATTATATTTCGTGCCAATAACACCTATTTTTACAGCCCTTACAAGCAGGAGAAGTCAGGAGTAAGGCATGAAGTGCTATACATTAAACTATGATATTCATTTTATTTATTGTAATGTGATATGGGAAAATCTAGGCCACAATAACTTCAATAGCGAGTATTTTCACACATACTTATATGCTTCACCACCATAAAACAATCAAGCTAACTTGAAAAAGGAAGCTCTGGGTGTGGGGCATACAATCTGAAGGTTCTATATAGAAAAATACCAATCACCGGCTGCACTTTTTAAAATCCAGCAGATGAGAGACACATAAACTTCACAGAGTGATTTTTGTAAGGTGTAATGTTTAATCTGATTCAGTCTCTCCCCTTTAAGTGGGATGTGGTGTTCTAATACAGTATCCCCATGTTTTTGTTTGATACAAAATATTTAATTCTGAAACAGAATCCCCCTCCCTCCTCAATTCAGAGAGTTTATTCTGATAGCAAACTTCCACTCTATAGGGAAGGTTTTTATTGTGCTACAGGGCTGTATTATAAGTGTGCTGCTCTGGAAATAGGGTACCGATAGCAACGTACCGGCACCCTTTCCGAATACCACACTCCGACTCTGCGGGCAGGGACCATTATCAGACCTGCCGGGCGCAATGGCACCTACCCGCATAGTTGACACAGAAGCACCAGCACCGTTAACAACGGTACCGGTGCTTCCATGAACCCATTCCCGTGAGGACTCCATGGGAATGGGGACTTACAAAATCCGCCGCCTGACTTCCTGCTCTGCTGGGACTTGTAATGTCCGCTGGCACTAGGAAGTCAGGGGGCTGATTTGGTGTTACGAGGACAGCAGAAACCCGCCGGTAGAACCAGCGGTTTACAACCATCCTTGTAATGGGGCCCTCAGTCTCCCTTTTCAAGGGGGAGCATTTATTTTTACACAAAGGGCCCCATTAAAAGTGTGGTGTTCCGGAAATAAGGGTGCCAGAGCAACGTACAGGCACCCTTTCTGGACCACCACACTCTGACTCTGTAGGTAGGGGCCGATACATCCAGCAGGTCTGATCTGCTGGGCGTAGCGGCACCCGCCTGCAGAGTTGTCATGGAAGCACTGTTAACAACAGTGTCTGTGTTTCTGTGAACCCATTCCTGTGACGCCATCGAAATGGGGACTTAACAAATCCGTTGCCGCTCCACAGGGACTTGTAATGCCCCGGTGTCACTGGGAAGTCAGGCAGCAGATTCAGTGTTACAGGACGGCGGCAACCAGTCGATTGCACCAGCGGGTTACTGCTGTCCTCATAACGAGGCCCAAAGTCTCTGCTACAAGGGGAATTTTTCTTTTGATATTGTGTCCCTATATTGAATTGGAGAGTGTATCCAGCTACACAGTTTCCACCTTCAAGTGGGAGTAATTTGTTCTGATGCTGAGTCTCTCCAATTAAGGCAGAGTTTATTCTGATACAGGGTTCCCCCATCAAAGGCAAGGTTTTATTCTGACATAAAGACTCCCCATGAAGAGATTATTCTGGTACACCCTTGTGATTAGAGATTGTACTCTAATACAGAGGCTCTGCCTTCAATAGGGAGTTTTATTCCGATAGATTGTTCCCCCCTTCAAGGGGGGGCCTGATTTGAGAATCAAGTTTCACCCTTCAAGGGGGAGATATTATTCTTGTACATAAAACCCCCTTCAAAGGGGAGGTTTAACTCTGATCCAGAGTCCCTACCTTCTAACATGAGGTTCAATTGTGCTACAGAGTCTCTGCGTCTAAGGGGGATGGGAGGTTGATTTTTCTGACAATCCCTCCCTTCAAGGTGGAGAGATTATTATAATACTACCATTTAAAAGGAGAGTCAAATCTAATGCAAAGTCTTTGTTTGCCTTCAACAGGGAGTTTTTTCTTCTGCTACCTGGTACACCACCATCAAGGGGAAGGGTTTATTCTGTCTCAACTTTCAAAGGGCGCGGGGGGCTTATTTTGATATACAGGTTCCCCTTGAAAGGGAGGTTTATGGGAGGTTTATTTTTGATGCAGAGTTCCAGCCCTGCCCAACTCATAGGGGCCAACTCATCGCAGCCATTTTGTCACATTTGTCGTTGCATTCTTAAGGGAGGGTGGGATTATGGTATATATTTGTTTACATTTTGGGGGGGCATGATGGGAGTGGGGTATGCAAGGCTTGCCCTCCATAACAATGCTGCAAAAAAATGCAGAAAAATGGCTGCAGTGAGTTAGCCACTTATGAGTTGTACCAGAGCCGTACAGTTCCTATCTTCGAGCGAGAGTCTATTCTGACACAGAGCTCCTACCTTTAATGGGGAGAGTTTATTATTATACAAATAACCCTCCTTCCAGTGGAAGGTATTATTCTGATTCAGGGTCCATACATACAAGGGGGACTATTTATTCTGCTTCAGAGTGTCACGCTTCAAATAAGATGCTTTATTCTGCTGCATAGTTTTTCCTTTTGAGGAGGGAGAGTTTGTTCTAAAACAGTGTCTTCCACTTCAAGGTGGGTTCTATTCTGACACAGACCCACCCCACACCAAGGGGGGGTCTGTTATTTTGCAGTCTCTCCAATTAACTCTGCTCCATTGTAAATAACTTGCTCACTTCAGGCACTTTCCCAGTGGCCTTCAAAACCTTTCATGTCAAGCCACTTCTCAAAAAACCCAGCCTCAACCCACTCTCTCCATTAAGCTACCGCCCAATCTCCAATACCCACTCCATTCCCAAAGTAATTGACTGTGCCGCATATAAGCAACTTGGCCTTTTCACAGAACCCAATAGTCTCCTTGACCCAGCTCAATCGGGGTTCCAGAACCTCTGTGGAAAGGAATCTTCTCTGGTCTCCATCTGGGATGAACTGAAAAGAACTTCAGACTCAGAGGGGTGTGCCGCACTCATCCTCCTGAATCTATCTGCGGCCTTTGACATAATCAATCACACAATACTAGAGAACTGGCACTTCTTCACCCTAGTCATCAAAGACTCTGCCCTTAATTGGATCACCTCATTTATTTCTAATTGCTCACATATCATTCCCCTCTCCTTTCTCCTCTGCCCCTCGCCCAGTTACAAAAGGTGTTGCCGCAAGGAGCCTCCCTTAAACTACTCCTCTTCAACCTCTACATAAGCCCACTGCCAGCTCTCATCTGCTCACTACAACTATGTAGACAATACACAGATCTTTTTTTTTTAACCCAAGATCCAAGCCATCGCACCTCCCAGCATCACCTCCCATTGGATGACTAACATCCACCTAATTCTCAATCCAGACAAATCAAAGATCCTAATGTGTGGCAAAACTGCTCTGATCCCCCAAGTTTTACTGTGGCCAGTTGCCCTTGGAGCCTCACCTGCCGCCTCCAACTCTGTCAAAAATATTGGATGCACCAGGAACGCAGGCCTATCCCTCCCCAAGCACATCAACTCTGTATCCAGCTGCCACTTACACTTAAGCATCCTGCAACAAATCTGCATAAAAGTAAACGACAAGTGTGTGAATTCTTCAAATGTCTGCCCACTTTTCTTAATCGAGCTCTCTGAAGCTCTTGAGATACTGTTCTTCGGTTTTACAGCACTTCCTGATGAGGTCTGCCTTCATGCTCTCATAAACGGGCCTTTCCTCAGTAGTTAAATGAAGAATTGCATCAGTCCCCGGTGCCGGTAAAGGACTCATCAGAACTGAACCCCACAGTACCTCATCCACCTCCTGTAGCTGGAATGCCAGCTTGAGCGCTTCAAACCAGTCGGAAATATCCATCCCCACCTCCTTAGCCTGTACTAAGTCTTTGGGGATGTGCATTCAGGGCTTATCTCGGGCACTCTGGTTTGAGCCACAATGGTTGTTCTTGCTAGAGGCGGACCTGTTGGCCTCTTTCTGCTCATCAAGTGCCAGCTTGCGCAGCTCTATGATGACCATGTCCCGAAGTTTCTGTTCCTCTAGTGCTAGTCTCCTCTCCTTGAGCAGGAGCTTTCTAGCTGCTACCTCATTAACAGTCAGAACAATTATTGGGCCCCTTATAGACTGTACTGAGAACTGGGACCGGCGGGATGCCCCACTACCCCCTGTCCTCACTGACAATCTTGAGTGTTGAGAAACCACACTTGCCCCCCGGCAGGATGATTGGCAAGAAACACAGTTCATGCCGTTGTCCTCGTCATTTACCCCCACCGGAAGGTCTTGTACATTCGGGTACACAGGGCCTAGCCCGTCCCCTGGGGTCTTCTCTCCAACCACCCTCGCTTCTACCCAAGCTTGGAGGCTGCTCAGCAACTCAGGTTTATTAACCTTAGTGCTGTGGTGAAGTCCCCTCTCTTGACATAAGGCGCGCAGGGCATCCTTGGTCATGCCTTTTACAGTCTCCATGTCAAGCTCCATGACTATTACTATTACCTAGCAGTGACTAAATGTTGCCTGCAACAGTACTTTTATCGTTGGGTGACTAAGCTGTGCACAACGCTCCAAATGATCCGACCGCTTGCCACCAATATGACGGATCAACGTCAGGGCGCCAGTGGTCCAGGAATATATATTCATTTCTAAACCATCAATCCACTCCACACTTCTAGTACACCAGAAAGGATCTGAACAGACTGGAATACAAGTGAATTATAAGTCCTCCTTGTCCAATTTTGGTAACATGGTCAGAACTGCAGGCTTATCTCCGCAAGGTCGTGGATCGTTGGTTAGTTGAAACACAGCGAAAATTCAATTATTACCCAATGATAAAAGGGACTGTCCAGTCAAGCTTTTATAAAAAGATCTACTTTATAATTCTACAGCAGACAGTTCTAGCATGCTACAAAATACAACCCACCCTTTAAAGGAACACAGAGGACTGACTGTTTCACAAAGGAAAGGGATGCACTCTGGATACTGACAGGCGGGTAGTTGGTAAAGTAATCAGTCTTACTATTCAAGGTTATTCGGCTCCAGCACCAAAGGGGCAAAGGGTTGTAACTTTCTCTAGGGGCCTTCGGAGAAGGACCAGGGGGGCAGAACCACAATGTACCTGGTGCTGAAGACGTTCTTGGTGCTTGACAGTGTTGAGGCATTTCCAGGGCACTTTGCAGTCCTTGAGACAGAGTTATTGATGGGAGAGAGCTGTGGGTGCCAGGCAGCAGGCAGTTCTGCAAGCGAGACGGGACGTCTGCAGGCTGTCCGGCATGCCGGCTCAGGGCCAAGAATCATTGTCTATGTGCCGGTTGGCAGATCTGGAATGCTAGTCAAGGTGGCTCAGATGGCTCTTGTCAATGCGGCGTGACAACAGTAAGCGGGGCAGCCGGATGTGGTTCGAAGACCAGACTATCGCAAAAAGGTCCATAAAAAATGGACGCTGGATGATGCTTGTGTGGTACTCCTCTGAGCTTCTTCGCAGGGCATGTGTCCTTTCAAGGCAGACGGCCCAAAGCTCAGGAGTGTGATTTCAGACAACAGACTTGTCCTTTGTTCAGAGACTCTCTGGCACTTCCCAACTAGGAAGCTTGCTGACAGAACCTAGCAGGGCACCCTGTGCACTGGCTGAGAACCGGTTCTGAAGCTGCTGGGCGGGTCCTCTGAGTCCAGTACCTTCTCTGTTCTCTGGGAGAGGTTATAGGGGAGGGATCTTGCTTCCCCCTTGGAACTTGTGACCTTCCTTCACTGGCAGAAGATGTAAGATAGACTGTACCTTCAGCTCAGGTCCAAATGAGTCCTTCATCTTACTCCTTTCAAAGTCTTCAAATGATCTGCTAAGTGAGGGGTGCAGCCCTCTTTTAAAGCCAAATGGGCCCCAGTAATTGGTGCAGGCTAAGCCTGCCTTAATGAACCAATCCTGGGTCCCCACCAACATTCTGTTATGCATGAAGTCAGGAGCATAGTGCTCTGCAACAGGACAGAAAAGGGGGTCATAACATATACCTAAATCCCACCCATCTCCCTGTCTGTTGTAGAGCAAAGTGTCTATCTGGTTAAATGAGCCCTCTGTGACTCTTGATTAAAGTGCAGGGTTCCCTTGAAGTTTGTGCTGGGAGCAGACTACCTTTCTCCCCCAAAGTTCAAACATTTCATACCAAAGGGGTGTTAGTCTTGCCTTCCTGTTGTCTACTTCAGGAACCAAGCCCCTCCAGGATTGCTTCAATTATCTCTCATTAGTATGCACTGCCACCAGCCGGAGGACAAAAGGAATGCAGATCCATAGACCCTTTGGTATTTAAATTAGGCTGCTCATGGCTGCAGGAAGGTGTGCCTTCCCCCTTCTGGAGATGCGTTGATGTACCCGGGACTGTCATATGACAGGGGAAGTCGGCGCCTGTAGGCTGTCTTCCCAGAGTACATGTGATTGTGTTTTGTGCGGGAAACAGACGAACTGTGCAGAATGGCCTCACACAGTCCTCGGAAGTTGACCTCCCATCATTCATTTTCATTTATCAAAAAGCCTAAGCAAGTGCATTCTCCCCATGTGGATGGTCGAATTCCTCACATACGGAAAACAGGGAAATTGTAACGATAGTGGTCGAAGCATCGTTGTGTGATAGAACCACCACCATCGCAATCGTACAGATTTGGATGCATTGTGGGGTATTGTCATGGGCAGCCCATGGTAAAGGTGCTGTTCACGTATTCTATGTCTACTGACACCAGACTAAGCCTCATTACCTCTGACAGCAGAATGCAGTTCGCACCTATGACAAATTCGGGCACGCTGAACACATAGCGAATCTCTAGCACTGACACCACCCCGACTCCTCTCAACACCCATCCACATGCCTGACTGCATGGGTGCTTCTCTACCGGAGCCTGGCCAGTCCTGCTAAGCCAATTTTGGCAAAATGCATAAATGCATCCTAATCGTACTCCATGACCTACAACACTCTGGACTTCGGTCCTCCAAGGGCGTTCCCACTAACAGTGCATTGAGACTCTAATATTGGTAAAGGGCGCTATACAAATGACAAGTACAATGGAATACAATACAAGTAACAGATTTCTTTTTTCTGATACATAGACTTCTATTTTGAGAGGGATTATTTTGACACAGACTGTCCCCAACAAAGGGTGTGTGTGGTCTTATTCTGATACAGAGGGCCTAATTCCAAGTTTAGTGGTGCAGGAAAAAAGTGGAGGTAATTCTGTTAAGTCCATTTTTCCCGCACTGAAACCACCAACGGAATTACCAGGTGATAATATGCCAATTTTTGGATGGAAAGTGGAGGAGCTACCTCTAGATCCTCCACTTTGCACTTAAAAATCAGCAGTTTTACCACCTGGGATTCCGCTGGTGGTAATACTGCCAAAAATCCCCAATGGAGTCCAATGGACGCCATAAAATGGGGATCTACACCACCAAACCGCCAACTGCGGTGGCATCCAACAACTCGTACGAACTCTTTAAACTTTGCAAGGAGATGGCCAATCCTGCTGCAGTCTTTACCTCTCCTGTCCCCTCCTAGGCCCTTTGCACGGCCCTGGCTTCTCATTTCATCTATAAAACTCAGGACATCCTGTCCTCACTCTCTCTTCCTCCACTCCTCCTCCCTCTACTCCCTGCTCCTTCGCTGGCCCTCCTTTGGACAACCCTCCTCCCCCCTTCTCTGCCTTTGCCCTGTTCTCCTGATGAGGTTTCTAAACAAGACCGATCTATGAAAGTCTTGTCTAAACAGGTTCTCCCCTGCTCCTCTAAAACCATCAAGGACCACATTGACATCCTGGCTCCTGCTTTGGCCGACTTCTGCAACCACTCCTTTGCCACTGGAGTTTTCCCTCCCCCACTGAAACACTCACTTGTGCACCCTCTTCTTAAGAAACCCTCTGCCGACCTGTCCTGCCCAGCTAACTATCGCCCAATCTCCATCACTCCTTTCCTGGGCAAACTCCTCGATAAGCTGGCCATCTCCCAGCTTAATCTCCACACTGAATCTGTTGGTTGTCTCCATGATCATCAGTTTGGCTTTGGAGCTGTCAGAAGCACGGAAGCTGGTCTCCTGAACATCCGTGAATACCTGTTCTCCATCCTCGATTCCAACACCACCTGTGTCCTCATCTTACTTGATCTCTCCTCTGCCTTTGAGATGGTCAACCAAACCATCCTGCGCAACTGTCTCTTTGATAACCTGGGTATCACTGATCAGGCCCTGGCTTGGCTGACTTCTTTACTCTCCCATCGACCCTCCGAGGTCCAACTTGGGTCCCTCCTCTCCTCTATCTCTACCTGTGGTGTTCCCCGGGGGTCTAACCTCTCTCCCTGTCTGTTTCACCAATACCTGGCACTTCTTGCCCACCGCACTGCTGTTCTCTGCCCAAACTTTCAGTGCTATGTGGATGACACTCAGCTCATTTTCAGGCTCCCTTCAGCACCTCTTCACCCTCTCTCATCTCTGACTGCCTGTCTGCTATCCAGGAGTGGTGTGCCGCCAATGATCTCTGCATTAATGCCAGTAAGACTGAGATCCTCCTCATCTGCACACCTGCTCCCTCCTTTCCTGTCACTCTCTGGCTGGCCTCTATTGGCCCTCTTCCTGCACCTACCTGTGAGGCTAAAAACCTCGGGATCATCTTTGACTCCACACTCTCCTTCTCTCCTCACATCTCTGATGTCTCTAAGAAGTCCCACTAGCAGCTGCACTGCCACAGAGGTATTCTTCCTTTCCTCTCCTTCCCCCAGATGCTCACTGTCTCCAGAGCTCTGGTTCTCTCTAGGCTGGACTACTGCAACAGCCTCTTTCTAAATCTGCCTGCCTCTACTCTCCCCCCTCTGCAACTCATCCAAAACTGGACTGTGAGACTTGTCCTTGGCCTCAAGCCCAGGGGGTGCATCTCTCCAGTACTGAAATCTCTGTACTGGCTCTCAATGGGTAAAAGGATTAAGTTCAAACCCCTCTGCATTGTCCACAATACCTTCAACTCTCTTCCTAAATATCTTCCTTCCCGAGCCCTTCACTCATTCGCCTCCAACTCCTTCAGGGTCAATCGCAGCTCCAAGCAATGAGTTGGTGGTAGATCTCTTTCCTTGGCTGGGGCCTCCCTCTAGAACAGCCTCCCTGCCTCTCTGAAACTTGAGGAGAACCATCTCTGGTTCCGGAAGCACCTCAAGACCTTCCTCTTTGCTTCTGCTTTCTCTCCTCCTCTCCCCTGCAGAACTCCTGACTGAAACTGAAATTGCACTGGTCACCTGGCGACCCTCTGTTCTTGGGCCCAGGTCTCGTCCCCACCAGTTGCACATCTGCACTGCCCCCTGGCAACACCCCTGCACTTGGGGGCTGTTTCTGTATCCCTACGGCCTCCTACCTGACACCTGTTGTCAGCACTTACCCCTGCACTTGCCACCACTTGCCACCACTTGGCTGCACTTCTTATTTATTGCATTAATTGGTTTTATTTCTTATACTGTTATCCTATGTTCCGCGCTGCCCCCTGTCCTTTCCCCTCGCACTTTTCCCTATCCCCCCTCCCCTGCACTTGCACGTTCTCAATGTCACCTGGCCTAGTAAGATCGTTGTCTCTGACTTCCCTCTGTTCCCCCTCCCTTTCCTCGTCACGCCATAAAACACTTGTGTACAGGCGCGTTATAAATGGCATATCATATCACTTGTAATCCAGCAGTATTACCGCTGGAGGTACTAGTGCCAGTGGTAATACAGCTGGACCAAGTGGTGGTAACAGTAATGCCGTTCGGTGGTATCTCATTGGTATTACAGCCGAGATACCACCAAACTGGTAAGGAGGCCAAGTATCTCTTATTTCAAGGGGAGCAGTTAATCTGTGATGTTATATTATGATACAGAGGCTCTCCTTCATTAGTGACATTTATTTCTGCTACCTAGTCTCCCCCTTTATGGGGGAGATGTTACTCTTTTTATTCTGATACAGATTCATACCTTCAAATGTCAGAGTTCATTCTTATACAGAGGCTCACCCATCAAGGAGGTGTTCTAGTCTAATAAAGAGTCATCTCCATCAAGGTGTAGGGGTCTATTATGATAGAATCTCCCCTTCAAGTGGGAATTTTTATTCTGACAATGTTCCTCCTTTCATTGAAGATTTATTCTGATTAAGAGGCCATACCGTCTCCTAGGTAAAGTTAGTGGATATTTTATGAAACAGAGTGTCCCCCTTCTAGTGGGAGGTTTCACCCTGCTACATAGTTTCCCTTTCAAGGAGGGGCTTTTGTTCCGATGCATAGCCTTCCCTTCATCTGGGAGATTACGTTCTGATGCATCATCCACACCTTCAAGGTCGAGGGTTAAATGTGCTGGAGTATCACCCCTACAAGAGAGACCAATTGTATGCATTCAAAAGAGAGACTTTATTCAGAATTTCCCCATTCAAGTTGGAGGTTATTTTCTGACTCGTCCTTCAAGGTGGCTATTTCATTCTGGTTCAGAGTCTCCCGTTTCAAGGAGGGGCATTTATTCTGATACAGAGCCTTCCCTTTAAGCAGGCGATGTTGTTCTGATGGAGCCTCCTCACCTTTAAGCGCAAGAGTTTATTCTGATACAGACACTCCTCTTTCAAGTGGGACCTTATATTCTAATACAAAGCCCACCCCTTCAAGCGGGAAGCTTTAATTTGCCACAAAGTCTCCTCCTTAAACAAGGTTTTATTCTGATAGCGAATCTACCCCTCCGAGGGGAGGGTTGATTCTGAAACAGACTACCCCCCCTTAAGGGGTGTTTCTATTTCGTTATTTCGATACAAAGTCTCCTCTTTCATGGGAGAGGTGTTATTTTGCTACAGAGTGTACACCTTCAGTGGGGAACATTTATTTTGATGCAGACTGTACCCCAGCAAGAGATACTTTTCTGATAGAGGGTCTCTCCCCTTCACGTGACGAGCTTTCTTAATTCAGAGGCTCTGCCTTCAATGGTGTGTGTTTATTCTTATAAATAGCCCCCCCCACTCACTGGGGGTAGCATGGTACATGATCTCCCTTTCCATGGGGAGGTTATTCTGAGGAACAGATTATACCTTCAAATGGGATTGTCTATTCCGCTTTCAAGGGGGATTATCCTAATACAGCCTCCTCCCTTAAGGGGGACCATCTTTTGTGCTACAGAATATCCCTCATCAAAGCAGTGATTTTATTCTTTTAGTCCCTATCATCAATGGGGCAATTTTATTCTGATTCAGAGTCTCCCCTGTCAAAGGGGAGTGCTCATTTAGCTGGAAGGTCTCACCTTTAGGTTTAATTCTGACATAGGGCCTCATTACAAGTGAGGCAGTAAGGGGTTAATGGTGCTGGTAAGGGTGTTGGCGCCATTAATCCCGTACCGCCTCATTAGGAGGTCCCCTTGCGGGATCCGCTCTGGATGTCTGGTCAGACCAGACGTCTTTTGCGGGTCCCGCGAGGGGACCAGCATGCTAACAACGGGCCCGTCATGAATGGGCCCATTGTTAGCATGCTCCCCATTCCCATTGAGCCCTATGGGGGCTCAAATGGGAATGGGGATGCTCCGGGTCTGGTTCCCTGAATGGGGAAATACCGGGCCCTCCAAAGTCGGAATGGCCCAGTATTTCCCCATTCAGGGAACCCGGACCCTAGTTTGGAGGCAGCCATGCCCTTTTGGCTGCCTCCAAACTCGTAATGAGGTCTAGGGCCTCATTACGAGGAAGGCGGTAGAGGGTTAAAGGTGCTGGTAGAGCTGCCGGCGCCGTTAACACTCTACCGCCTTATTATGAGGTCTGCTCACGGGTCCCGCTAAGGACGTCTCGTAAAACCAGGCGTCCTTAGCGGGACCCGATAGCAGACCAGGATGCTAACAACAGGCCCGTTGTTTGCAACCTCCACATTCCCATTGAGCCCTATGGGGGCTCAAATGGGACTGGGGATGTACCGGGTCTGGGTCCCAGGAAAGGGAATTAATGGTCCCTCCAAGATCGGTATGGCCCAGTAATTCCTCATTCCTGGAACCGAGACCCGGTACCCAGTATGGGGGTAGCCATGCCGCTAAAAGCGGCATGTCTACCTCCATACTCGTAATGAGGTCACAGTCTATGCCTTCAATATGGAGGTTTGCATTCTAATATAAAGCCCTCCACATCAAGGGGGTGGTCTTATTCTGATACAAAGTGCCCCCCCTTCAAGGAGGAGATTCTATTCGTGTACTCTTCAAGTGGGGGATTACCCCCATTCAAATCCTCCCTACCTGTAAGTGTGGAGTATGCTCTGCTGCCGTCTCTGCCTTCAAGGGCAGAATATATTCTGACACAGCAGCTCCCAAAGGGGAGAGTCAGTCACCTCTACTACAGAGGTTTTATTCTGCTACAGAGGACCAGATTCTGGCAAGTGAGAAGATGCGTTAGCACATCTCTTGAGCCAAGAAAGGAGCGGCCAATTCCGTTTCCCCCCCTTTGAACAGATGAACAAATAATCGGACCTTTCTGCACATTTAAAATTGCATCCCGAATTCACAAACAGGATGCACTTTGCACAGAAATTAGGGTCACCCCATGCAGGTGCCCGGAAAAGGCCCATGGAGAGGCACAAATCATGACGAGGTAAATTCTAACACTATTGTGATTTTTACTTTCAGCGTGAGAGCCGCTCTTTAAAAACGGCTGTCAGGGACATCATTTCACCAAACTGCCAGAGGTAGCGGAAGTGACATCCGACGACCTTTGACCTCTGATGACATAACAGGAAGTGATGTAATTTGACTCCCACCCCAAAGTGACATCAAGGGAAGCGATGGAACACAACTTTTCACCCCCTAACAAAACAGGAATTGACATTGCATATCATTGTTCCTAAGTACACTACGAAAAATATGTTTACAATATCACTGTAATGTGATATTTCATACAAGAATGAATCACCATATGTATCATTAATATCAGTGTGCATAGGCCCACATTACCAAGTTACTGTAAATGCAAGCAGACGCCAAAGGCTAAATGATAATGATGTGTTAATCTATAGCACTTACGTTTAAGCGATTTATATAGAACAAATATACATACAATATCACCCAACCTGTGTTGGTACTCATTTATCGACCTCAGAAGAATGAAAGACTTAGTTGAGATGTTTAAGGAACAGACTAAATCAGTAACTCACCCCCTGAATTGTGCCTGAAAAAAACCTTTAATGAGTCTAGCAATTATTAGAAAGAATTCCAGTAAGACAAGTTATTTGTTATTCCAATTCTTTCTTATTTAGGGTCACTGCTCAAAGTTTTACACTTGTGAAACCCTTGTTTTTTTTTTAAGAGGCCTTAGCAAGAAAGTCAACCAATCCAATAATAAAGAGCGTTCACATTTATTTTATTTTTTTAACCGTTTGAAAAAAAAAACTTTTAGGGGTAGCAAGGGAGACCTCAGGGGACGTAACTGCGTCCCCTGGTGACCCCCAAATGACATTGCTGTGGGCTGTTAGCTTCTATTTCCATCGCCCAATGGCTGGAAATGCTTTTTTCCTGAACATTTCACAGGGCAGCCCCTAAGGGCCAGTCTCTGTGAAATGCGCTCCAAGCAAACGCGTGGCTGCAGGCAGACTGTCAAGCATTAGTGTCGGATGTTAGGGGGCAGGACAGCGCATCTTTATGCTGTTGTCCAGCCCACCCTGAAATGTGCAGTTCACCTTCGAGAATAAGGGGACCTCTTAGCTTAAATTTCAGGAATGAGGGCAAATCAACAAAGCGCATTCTCGGTGCTTTTTCCACTTGCGCTCCTTTTGAGCATCTGCCCCGGCGCCTGTCCCTTTAAAGGACGAAGAGGAAGGTATTTGGAACCAGAGACAGCACTTTTTGGGATGAGCTTTTTTTAACACTTTCACAGGAAGGGGGAACTCTTTATTTAAAAATGACACACGAACGTGGATTTTAAATAGACGTTTTTTTATTTTTTATCAGGGGGCATTTTTCTCAGGGTGATATTCAAATTTAGAATACATTGTCCCAAGGAGACTTCAATTAAGAATAAAGTCTCCAGGATGGGCTTGTTACGTGAGAGGGTTTATTTCAAGACACCCGCGCATTTCCAGCTTTACCTTGTTCCACCAGTTTGGGAAGCAAGCTCTCTTTGGGAGGGATGCTACGGCAACCCGCGGAACGTGACGTGATGTTACGTTTCTGCTTTCGCATCTGCGCTACTGTTGTGTTGTGAGGAACCTGCTCGTCCACATGCCTGGGGCCTGTGAGCTCTTCAGAGGGGAGTAGTCGTGTCACTGGCCGCCAGCCCAAGTCCACCTCAGCCCAGAGTGCTTTGTCGTCTCAGTGTTTTTCCTGACCACTTATCATTTCCCGTACATAGCCACCCTCTATGATAACATCAGTGATCAAAGTGAGCAGGAGTGCTGCTCTACTTTTATTTTTCAAGGGTCACCATTCTCATACTTTGATTTTAAAATGAAACTGCTCTGGGACTGTTCTTTTTAAAATACAAGTATAGGAAGAACGAGACGTAAATTAGCACGTCGCCTGCAGCAATGTAAAGGTCACGATCACACAGTGCTAATCCTTGGCCAACGCCTACGTATTGAGCTTTGGTGACTCTGCCCCTCGCCAGCTGGGGAGGGGCGGCGTCACCATTAAGGCTGAAACGGTGAGGCTGCTGGAAGCTGAAGCCTTTTGTCTAAAGACTGAAACTCCCGCGAATACGAATATGTGGGAGCTTCAAGATTAAGAAAGCAAAGCCTCGGCTCCCAGAGGCCGCACGTTTTCTCCATAATGGCGGCTCCGGCCCACGGCCATTTCTTGCTTAAAGGGATGCCTCACAGGAGCGCTGCCACTATTATGGCTGAAAGGCATTTTTTTCTGAAGCCTGAAGCTCTCGCACACGAGCGAGAGCTTCAGGCTGTCGAGAGCTTCAGGCTGTAGAAAAAAAACCTTTTTGTGTAGTGGCCGGGGCTGCCAGAGCAGATTAGTGGGCCCCGGCAGGGCCCCGCCTCAAAACAAAATTTCAGAACCCCGGCAGGCCCCGACCCACTTAAAGCCCTGACTGTGGGCCAAGTCTAAACAACGTGTTAGGACTTCAAAGAAATCGAATCGATCATCAGGTCTTTCACACAAGCCCTACACAGCCAGGTACATCAATGTGTGGCCTGGCCGACCTCCCTGTATTGATGGGTGTGACTTTTTTGTCCCATGCTGCGCAGACATCCTGCGTGACGCAAGAGTCCCACGTTTGCTTCAGGCGGCAGGCCTGGCCTAATGGAAGCCTTTTCATCTCTTCAGCTCGTGTTTGACCTTATCCCCCCATTTCGCCACCTACTGCCATCATTGTATTGCCTTGTAAGGTATTACCCAAATTGTTTGTTTACAATTGTTCGAATGAACTATTGACCGGGCCACAATTGACCTTTTCACAATTGACCGAATATATATATATATGTATATATATATATATATATATATATATATATATATATATATATATTGAAAAAAGAGAAGAGGGGCGCACTCCAGTTCCCTGCACAGTAAACCTTCTCAGCTACAGGTGTTCTCCTCCGACCGGTTTCTGTGCCAATACACGTCATCAGGGAGGCTGTCTTAACTTGCAGCTCACAGCAAGTGCAGGTGTTAACACTTAGTGATGATTCTGCTGCAAGGACTTCTGGTAGCTGTAGTCATCAGGTTTGCAAGGAACAAACTCACACCCAATCCCATAAATGGGGAAAGGGGGGGGAGTAGCCTACAGTGAGGCACTCCAAAGTTGGGCATATATTACCCCGGTGCAGCACCCTATAAGATTTCTGAAGATTCTACCCTTCAGAAAACTTGCAAATGTGTTGAAAAAAGAGGAGAGGGGCGCACTCCAGTTCCCTGCACAGTAAACCTTCTCAGCTACAGGTGTTCTCCTCCGACCGGTTTCTGTGCCAATACACGTCATCAGGGAGGCTGTCTTAACTTGCAGCTCACAGCAAGTGCAGGTGTTAACACTTAGTGATGATTCTGCTGCAAGGACTTCTGGTAGCTGTAGTCATCAGGTTTGCAAGGAACAAACTCACACCCAATCCCATAAATGGGGAAAGGGGGGGGGGAGTAGCCTACAGTGAGGCACTCCAAAGTTGGGCATATATTACCCCGGTGCAGCACCCTATAAGATTTCTGAAGATTCCACCCTTCAGAAAACTTGCAAATGTGTTGAAAAAAGAGGAGAGGGGCGCACTCCAGTTCCCTGCACAGTAAACCTTCTCAGCTACAGGTGTTCTCCTCCGACCGGTTTCTGTGCCAATACACGTCATCAGGGAGGCTGTCTTAACTTGCAGCTCACAGCAAGTGCAGGTGTTAACACTTAGTGATGATTCTGCTGCAAGGACTTCTGGTAGCTGTAGTCATCAGGTTTGCAAGGAACAAACTCACACCCAATCCCATAAATGGGGAAAGGGGGGGGGGAGTAGCCTACAGTGAGGCACTCCAAAGTTGGGCATATATTACCCCGGTGCAGCACCCTATAAGATTTCTGAAGATTCCACCCTTCAGAAAACTTGCAAATGTGTTGAAAAAAGAGGAGAGGGGCGCACTCCAGTTCCCTGCACAGTAAACCTTCTCAGCCACAGGTGTTCTCCTCCGACCGGTTTCTGTGCCAATACACGTCATCAGGGAGGCTGTCTTAACTTGCAGCTCACAGCAAGTGCAGGTGTTAACACTTAGTGATGATTCTGCTGCAAGGACTTCTGGTAGCTGTAGTCATCAGGTTTGCAAGGAACAAACTCACACCCAATCCCATAAATGGGGAAAGGGGGGGGAGTAGCCTACAGTGAGGCACTCCAAAGTTGGGCATATATTACCCCGGTGCAGCACCCTATAAGATTTCTGAAGATTCCACCCTTCAGAAAACTTGCAAATGTGTTGAAAAAAGAGGAGAGGGGCGCACTCCAGTTCCCTGCACAGTAAACCTTCTCAGCTACAGGTGTTCTCCTCCGACCGGTTTCTGTGCCAATACACGTCATCAGGGAGGCTGTCTTAACTTGCAGCTCACAGCAAGTGCAGGTGTTAACACTTAGTGATGATTCTGCTGCAAGGACTTCTGGTAGCTGTAGTCATCAGGTTTGCAAGGAACAAACTCACACCCAATCCCATAAATGGGGAAAGGGGGGGAGTAGCCTACAGTGAGGCACTCCAAAGTTGGGCATATATTACCCCGGTGCAGCACCCTATAAGATTTCTGAAGATTCCACCCTTCAGAAAACTTGCAAATGTGTTGAAAAAAGAGGAGAGGGGCGCACTCCAGTTCCCTGCACAGTAAACCTTCTCAGCTACAGGTGTTCTCCTCCGACCGGTTTCTGTGCCAATACACGTCATCAGGGAGGCTGTCTTAACTTGCAGCTCACAGCAAGTGCAGGTGTTAACACTTAGTGATGATTCTGCTGCAAGGACTTCTGGTAGCTGTAGTCATCAGGTTTGCAAGGAACAAACTCACACCCAATCCCATAAATGGGGAAAGGGGGGGGAGTAGCCTACAGTGAGGCACTCCAAAGTTGGGCATATATTACCCCGGTGCAGCACCCTATAAGATTTCTGAAGATTCCACCCTTCAGAAAACTTGCAAATGTGTTGAAAAAAGAGGAGAGGGGCGCACTCCAGTTCCCTGCACAGTAAACCTTCTCAGCTACAGGTGTTCTCCTCCGACCGGTTTCTGTGCCAATACACGTCATCAGGGAGGCTGCAAGTTAAGACAGCCTCCCTGATTACGTGTATTGGCACAGAAACCGGTCGGAGGAGAACACCTGCAGCTGAGAAGGTTTACTGTGCAGGGAACTGGAGTGCGCCCCTCTCCTCTTTTTTATCATATATATATATATATATATATATATATATATATATATATATATATATATATATATATATATATATCTCGGTTTGGTAATATATATATATATATGTATATATATACACATAGGGGTTTTGGGGGGTTTGACATTGGGTGTGGGGTTGTGGGGGGTTTCCCCCCACATATATGGTACAATTGACCTTCACAATTCGGTCAATTGTGAAAAGGTCAATTGTCATTCGAACAGTTGTAAAACGAACAATTCATATACAACCCCTTGTACATGTCCCTCTCTGCCTTTCACGTTTATAGATGTTTCCTTCATGCCATGTGTCCATTTGTGTCTTTGCATTTCTAGTGCATGGTTTCTGGTTGCCCTCTTTGTCTGTTTGTTTGTTTGTTTGCGATTTCCTTCGCCCGTCCCTTTGTCCCCATTCCTTTCATTTTATATGTTGTTTTGCTCCCTCTTTCTTCCCTTATTATTACTTTGCTATTGTTTGCTCCTTTCGCTGTTCAATATTTTGTTTCTGAATATTTTGTTCTCTCTTGTCACCTTTGTGTTAATTCTATTTTTCTGTGTTATTTTGAGTGGCTTTCATAACACGCACGTACACCATAGGCAATGTCTTTGCTGTGCAAGTTTTCTTTTGCTCTGCTTCCCACCGTCATTTGTATTGGTATTCATCCCGTCGTTTCTTCCTCCCTCACTTCCCTTTCTCCTTTGCATCCTACCGTGCCCGATCCTGTTCCAGTGGCATTGCTTATGCTCAATCTTCTTCCAACTCTCCCTCCTCCTTTACCTGCACAGTGACCTATCTCCCTCTTTCCCATTCAATCTTTGCTTCTTACCTGCACACCTTCACCCCCCTTTTTTTACCGTCACATTTCCCCTCTTCATTCCCTTTTCATTTCTTTCACTATATTCTCTGCCTCTTTTCTCTTGTACCCTCTCCATTCCCCCTTTAATGTTGCTTCCATAGCACCTTTACTTGCCCCGACTTTCGTGTGAAAGTAGGAGCTAAGCAGGGCAGCAGAACGCCACTCCCCTGAGTCTGCAATGCATCCATGTTGCTCTGTGTCAACACAGCATTAGAATGAGAACAATTAGGCCCTGATTAGGGAGGGAGGGGGTACTGTTAGCAGGGACTTCAGCCCTTAAGAAATGTGAAGGGTGCAGAGCCGGCCTTAGGGCAGGGCAGGCCGGGCGACCGCCCGGGGTGCCATGCCCCCCAAGGCCTAATTAGCACCCTGCTGCGTCAGCTCGAGGGAGTCTTTCAAGGGCTTGCATAGTGGGAGAAGGCATGGCAGGTGCCCCTTTGTTATTAAATGTGCCCTCGGCGGCAGGTTGCATTTTATAACAATAGGGTGCTGATGCTTTGCATCAGAACCCTATTCAGTGATTACCTCCCAACTCTGATGCATCCCAATCCAGTTTTTAACTGCCTTCCAGGTGCCGGAGCAAGGAGGTCGATAAAAATGCGGCGCATCCTGAGCCCCCCAAGCCCATCCCCCCGTTGAAGCTAAATTCATACTATTTTTCTTCAACATGTTTCTTTGACAATTTACATAGTGTAAGGTTAGTTTGTTATGACATGCTATTTTATTATGTTGTGCGCATTATTTTTAAGGCATTTCTTTAAACAAAGTCTTAATAACTACATGAATTAAATGTGGAACGTTATGTGGTCAATTGCTTAAATGACCCACATCCTGTTTTTACCCCCTGACCAAAGTCTGCGATCCCGGTCACATCATTTACTCTCACTATGTTTTAACTGGAGTCTCTGTAAGTGATTTAGTGCATAGCTTATGTTATTATATCATTATGCTATAATGAGCTATCCTCAATCATGGTTTAATGACTATAGAGTTGCATCATGTATACTAATATTGTCAATGTATTTCACACCACAAAGTTATTCACCACATAACTATTTTATGGCAACCTTTTCTTAAGTCCCTTCTCATGACATCTTCGCATCAAATTCTGATGATGCTTCTTGCAGTGCAATTCTGTGAAGTCACTTATGTTGGTGTCAACACGTATACAAATTTTGATGTTTGCATGTATTTTGCCCCACAGGGCATGGGCAAAGCTCTAACAGATGAGTCTCCTGCTTCTATAATGGTCCTACAGTGTTTAGTGCTTTGTATGAGTTAGAAATGGCTCCTGCGAGACATTATTTCTTGTTATGAATGGCATTTTATACTGGTGTTAAGGGCAGAGCCAACTAGATGTTCTTACGTTTTAACAGATTTTACGACACGGAACACTCCATCCAGAGACTTCTTCCACTGACTCTGAAGGTGGCGCACACTAAAACACGCCTTTTTATTTTTATTTGAACCCTGGATTCTTTCTTGAAGAGGCACCCAACCGGTCTCACACCCACCTTAGCAAACACCACGTGTCGCAAGGGACCATGAACCAGGCTGGTGTGTAACAAAGAAATATTCATTTATTTTATGACTCAAATGAAAACCAGAACAAAACAAAATGTAGGGCAACAACCACCATGGTGTAGCAACACAAATGCACAATCTTATAATACAAATAATTGTACTTTCTGACATCATCTACATAAACCTTAAATAGAAATGGAAACAAAATCTATTTTTTTCAATATCATAGATGGCACTTATGTTATGCACCCCCCCTGCAACACTCCCCCAAACACCTGCTAACTAGATCATGTGTGGATGGAAAGCACTGGCAAGGAGTCAGCAAGAAGAGGGAAACATTGTTTTATTTTTTATTTTTTTAAATTCGACCCACCACTCCAGAATGGGAGGCCAAAAACAAAAAATTAAAGCCTTCAAAATGAGCAAAATAGCATACTCGGATTGCACTTGTTACTTGTAGATCATTTTACACTTGCTGTAGGATAGATCGGACAGAGATTCCTGTGGCTCCACTAAAGAGAAGGAAGCTTACAGGCTACTATGCAGGGCACTAAAGCAACATGAACACAGGTGAGAATATCGATTTTGGGAGGGAAACAATGCAACAAAAATCATGCGCGGCAGAATTGCAATTTCTTATTTCACAGGGGCTTTAAACTGGCAAAAAGCTAAGAATATGGGTTTAGCAGTCAAAATCGGAAATTGTTTTTTGGGATGGGAAACAAAGGTACAGAACAGATAGGATACTAATAGGATAATAGTATGTTTTTTTTATGGCACAATGATTAGTTTTACTGAGACTTTATTATAAAGACTATAATTGTTAAAGAAAGGCACTTGTCATGAGGAGGTTGAGTTCGAATTACAACCAACTCACTGTGAATCTCTTTACAGGGAATTTAATTTAGTTATTCCAAATTATACTAGGGACTTACACAGGTAACTGAAGGAAATAAAGAGAAGAAATATGGTACAAGATATGGACTCACACAGATTCTTCTAAGGAAAGGATGAACAGAGGATACTGGCAATTTGGGAATTGACTGGTGGTTTAATGGGATGTTAATATGGTTTGAACAGGATGCAAGGTAAAATAGTGGGATATGCAGTTTTTGAGTACTTGGTGATGGGTTACTTACAAGGCAAGCTTGGGTTTGGTAATTTGGACAGCCAGCAGGGTGTCAGGCTTCGCCCTTGGAAGCTGTGGCATGCTTTGAAGCATTAAGGGACTACTGTTGGAACCAGAAGAAGCAGTCTGGTCCTCAACCAAGATGCCCGTTTTATGAATAACTCTGTGGCACTCCCTCCGGAACAGCGCATTGTATCCGTCCACCAACTTGGACAGTGCTGCTGTGTGTTTTCACAGTACCCTCTCCTAGCCTACCCGCTTTGGATTCTCTCACTTGTTTTTTGCCCTCTTTGTTCCCATACCGGTCTTCGGAACGTAGCAGCCTGCCAGCCCTTGCCTCTCACTTGGGCCGCCTTTTTCCTTTTATTCTTTTCTTTCTGCTTCTTTCCTGAATGCTCTCTTCAGTCTCCTTTTTGCACGGATTCTTACTGCTGCTTCTACTTTCCTTATCTGCTTCCCTGTCTCTATTCTTTCTGCCTCCTCGCGTCTAAACCTGCCACAGCGTCTGGTGCTGTCTCTGCCTCTTTCCGATCACCGGAGCTTTAGTCTGGTTCCCCGGAACGATGATGGTCTACCTTTACTATCGCTCTCCTTCTTGTGCAGACATACTTACTCTTAACAAACATAGCACAGACTCTTCTACAAGTGCTCACCTTGGTACACGGTGTACCAGTGCAGTCATCCTTCAAGGACTTCGACTCACAGCTTCCTGTGGTGCTACACCAACGTAGCACAGACTCTTTATCCTCAGAGACATCTACCACCTATGAGTCTTACCCGCCTTCATCAGCCAGAAAGTCTCCTCTTTTGGAGAGACATTTCAGCTTCCAGGGTTTTTTGTTGCCAACCGGCTTTTTCCCTGGTCTGGGGGTTTGGCTCCTCAGAGTCCTCCGAGAGTAGGTTCCTAATCCTGCTAAGGTGGCCTCTGAGGGAGCCAGACTCTACTTGCACAAAAAGGACAAGAGACAAAAGGAGAAGAAGGATCAAGACCCAAGGAAGACACGCAAGAAAAAGACATCGGATTTCAGGGACAGCTTCTCTGAAGGTCAAGGTGAGGAGGTGGTTCGGGAGGGTAGGCAACAGTCTGACACAATACAACACCCAGAAATTCCAATGGCGTCCTTGGAACAATAGCAAGAATTGGCGGTTGCCATGCAGAACCTTACGGCAGAGGTACAAGCCTTGCATGCAGAAACCGTAACCATACGCCAACAGGTAGTGGTGCGTGATGAGAACCAAGGTGTTCTGCTCCCTATGGCCTTGTCATTTGGGAAATATGATGGTAACCCTAGTTATCTGAAGGACTTCTTGGACGCTTACCACGTTCACTTTACCTTTAGACCTTGCACCTATGAGACAGCCCGGTCCCGAGTGGGTTCCATGATCCCCAATCTGATTGGCAATGCTTTGACTTGGGCAACACCACTGGTAACCAATAACGATCCTGCCTTAAACGATTTCGACCACTTTCTGGGTCTATTCCGGGAACACTTTGACCGACCTGAGGTCCTCTACACCTCTTTTGAGGCCATGCTTGATGCACTCCAAGGAGCCTCAGAAGTACAGTTGTATGTTTCCCGTTTCAAGAAGCTGGAGGCCAAGGCAGGATGGCCGGTCACAGCTCAATAAACCATTTTCAGACAGGGATTTCATGAGGATATAAAGGACAAACTAGCCAGAATCGCCCGACCTGCTACCTTTCAAGTGCTGGTGACGCTATCCCTGCAGATCAAATACCAGATGGGAGAACGGCATCAGGAAAGAAGACCTCAATTCTACCCTCCTTCGGGGCCCTTTCTGTCCTCACAAAAGGAAGCACTACCAACCGAAGAACCTATGCAGATCGGCACTACTCACGGGCCATTGACGCCGGAGGAATGCAAAAGACGCGAAGAAGCCGGACTTTGCATGTATTGTGGTTCCTCTAAGCACCTGCTTAGGAATTGTCCTGAAGTCCCTCGTAGGCGTAAGGGAATCGCCAGCCCCCGATCTTATGCAAGGGAGATTTCGGGGGAGACGTATGTAGTCCTTACAACCACACCAGATCAGTAGAAGAAACAGAAGACAACTGCCTGATGGTTTTTCATGTTCGTTTATGGCTGACCGATCCTGAACCCAAGGAGGTTACTGCTATGCTAGATTGCGGTGCAGCCAGTAACTTTGTTGATATAGATTGGGAAAGGGAAAACCAAGTACCCTTACAGGTTAAACAGAAGCCAAACCCTGTAGAAGGTGGAGATGGTACCCCTCTATCTTCTGGACCCATCATTAAGGAAACAATTCCTCTAAGGATGATGTTGGGAGTACACCAAGAACTCATGGTGTTTGATATCATCAGAGGAGCCCATTTCCCAGTCATGATCAGGATTCTGTGGTTACGCAAACACAACCCTCACATCGATTGGACTTCCAACCGGTTGAGTTTCAACTCCCAGTTCTGCAGAAACCACTGCATGGAAACACCTTGCACTCAGGTGGAAGTGGAGAAGACCGACAACACAAGAACCAGGACAGTCTCCTCAGTCCTTCTAGACTATGAGGAATATGCAGAAGTCTTCAAGGACACCTTGCCCTGGAAACTACCTCCACACTGAGCCGAGGTCTGTGCCATTGAACTGGTACCTGATGCAACAGTACCATTCGGACGGATGTACCCTCTATCCTTACCTGAAAGAAGGGTGTTAAAGGAATACCTAGAAGCCAATATGCAAAACAGTCTCATTCAGGAATCTAAGTCCTCTTGTGGAGCCTCTCTTTTCTTCATCCCTAAGAAAGACACGTCTGAACTCAGACCGTGTATTGACTATCGAGGGTTGAACCGGGTGACAACACGAGATAGATATCCTATGCCGCTCATTTGGGACATTTTGGAGGCAGTGAAAGGTGCTATGTGCTTTACGAAGCTCGATCTCAGTGGGGCTTACCACCTCCTGAGGATAAGAGAAGGGGACGAGTGGAAGACTGCCTTTTCGGCCCCCATAGGCCTGTTTGAATGTCGAGTGATGCCATTTGGTCTTGTGAATGCCCTGGCAATATTCCAAAGATTCATCGACAACAATTTTGCAGACATGTTATTCTTGTCAGCGGTCGTATACTTAAACGACATCTTAGTCTTCTCTTCGAACCTGCACGATCATCGTAGACAAGTAAGAGAAATGCCAATTTGAGGCCACATCAGTGTCATACTTGGGATTCATCTTTTCTCGTGATGACGTCTGTATGGATCCTACTAAAGTGAAGGCGGTTTTGGACTGGAAAGAGCCACAGAATGTCAAGGAAGTTCAGAAGTGCTTAGGGTTGGCAATATTTTACCGACGATTTATTCCGAACTTCTCTAAGATTGTATTGCCAATCATTGCCTTACTCAAGAAAGGAGTCATGTTTTTTTTCAACCAAGAACCCAGAGAAGCCTTCTGACTCTTAAAAAGACCCAGTTTACGACAGCCCCAGTCTTGGTGCAATCGGATCAGGATAAGCAGTTTATCCAGAGACCGATGCCTCTGTCGGGGTTTTGGGTGCAGTACTGTTACAGAAGATAGAGGATGGATTGGAGCATCTGGTGGCCTACTACTCGAGAACACTGACGTCCAGTGAGTGCAATTACTCTGTCCTTGAGAAAGAACTGTTAGCCATTAAACAGGCATGTATGGAGTGGCACCATTTGCTTCAAGGGGCAGCACATGCATTTCTGATACACACTGACCACCAGAATCTGCGTGTTCTTCAACAGATGGACTGCGCCAATTCCCGCCATGCTCGATGGGTGTATTTCTTCTCGCAGTACGAATTTCAGATAACCTACTTTCCAGGTTCCGAAAATCAGGTGGCAGAGACCTTGTCCCGCAGCCACAGTGAAGACACTGGGATCCATCAGGGTCAGGAACAGTTACATCCTCAGTTGAAGATAGTCTCTGCAATGTCCCCATTTCTGCAAGAACTTCTACAGCAGTACAACAGGCCATTTGGTCCATCCGATGACCGGGCACAGTGGTTTTCTAAAGATGGCCTCTACTACCATGGAGATGCATTATGTCTTCCTTCTGAGTCTCTCTGGACCCAAGTAATTTCCTGGTGCCATGATTCACCCCTGACAGGACACACAGGAGTCAAGAAGACTCAGGATTAAGTCGGCTGACGCTTCTGGTGGCCTTCTCTCAGGAAGGATATCACCAGATATGTGCTCACTTGTCGATCTGTGCAGGCTGCAAGACGGCGGCCAGCAAACCAATAGGTCTGCTACAACAACCATCAGTGCCTAGCTGTCCATGGGAACATATCTCTACAGACTTTATTGTGGACCTTCCCAGATCTAATGGAATGACGACGATTATGGTAACGATAGACTCATACAGCAAGTTGGCTCACTTTTCGGCCCTCGCTCATCTTCCTTCAGCACCAGAAACCGCAGCGATTTTCTTACGTGATGTTGTCCGCCTTCTTGGATTACCTAGAACAGTAGTGTCAGACACAGGTACACAGTTTACTTCTACGTTTTGGTCCTCCTTGTGCCAACAGCTAGGAATACACCGAGCTCTCTCGTCTGGATACCACCCCCAGAGCAACAGCCAAACTGAAAGGCTAAACGCTGGCCTGGAGCAGTACCTTAGATGCTTTTGCAACATGGAGCAAGATGACTGGGCGTCCTTCCTTTCTCAGGCGGAGTTTGCTTATAACAACACAACACACTCTTCCATCCATATGAGTCCATTCTATTGAACATATGGTTACCACCCACAGCACCTACCATGGACTGGTCTGACAACTATCAGTTCACCCACCACAGACAGACTCCTCACTGAACTACAGAATGTAGAAGCCACTGCAGTCAAATCGTTAGAAGCTAGCAAACAAGAACACAAGAGATGGACAGACCACAGTAGAAAACCAAGCCCAGACTGGGGTCTGGGTAAACTTGTCTGGCTATCTACCAAGTTCCTTCCCAGATGGGACCATGCAGGCAAAGTCGCTCCTCGCTATATCGGACCTTTCCCAATACAAGTACGGATCAACCCTGTGGCCTTTAGACTACGATTACCAAGGAGTCTTCATCGGGTGCACCCAATTTTTCATATCTCCTTGCTTAAAGAACACAAAGAGGACCTTTATCAGAGAAGGGTCAAAAGGCTAAGGCCTACGGTACCCCGTGTCCTTGGGGAATATGAGGTCTCCTACCTGGTGGATTCTCATTATTGAAGGGGTCTCATGCAGTATCTTGTGCACTGGAAAAGGTACATGGTGGAAGAGAGGACGTGGGAACCCAGAAGCCACATCCATGCACCCAGACTTGTATGTAAGTTTCATCAGCTGGATCTGGGCAAACCTGGGGGTCCCCCGAAGGGAAGGGGGTATACTGTCAGGCTTCACCCTTGGAAGCTTTGGCATGCTTGGAAGCATTAAGGGACTACTGTTGGAACCGGAGGAAGCAGTCTAGTCCTCAACCAAGATGGCTGTTGTGTGTATAGCTCTGTGGCACTCCCCCCGGAACAGCGCGTTGTATCCGTCCACCAACTTGGACAGCTCTGCTGTGTGTTTTCACAGTACCCGCTCCTAGCCTACCCGCTTTGGATTCTCTCACTTCATTTTTGCCCTCTTTGTTACCGTTCCAGTCTTTGGAAATGTAGTAGCTTGCCAGCCCTTGCCTCTCACTTGGGCCACCTTTTTCCTTTTATTCTTTTCTTTCTGCTTCTTCCCTGAATGCTCTCTTCAGTCTCATTTTTGCATGGATTCTTACCGCTGCATCTACTGTCCTTATCTGTTTCCCTGTTTCTATTTTTTCTGCATACTTGCTTCTAACTCTGCTACAGCATCTGGTGCTATCTCTTCCTCTATCGTATCGCCAGAGCTTCAGTCTGGTTCCCCGGAACGATGATCGTCTACCTTTATTATCGTTCTTCTTCTTGTGCAGACATACTTACTCTGCTCTTCGTATCCTTCCTGCTGTACTTCCATCCAGCTGGGGCTGAGTGTTGGCTGCTAACATTCGCATGGAGATACTTCTACAAGTGCTCACATTGGTACACTGCGTACCAGCGCATTCATCTATCAGGGACTTCGATTCCCAGCATCCTGTGGTGCTAACAAACGTAGCACAGACTCTTCTACAAGTGCTCACCTTGGTACACAGCGTACCAGTGCATTCATCCTTCAAGTACTTTGACTCCCAGCATCCTGTGGGGTTACACCAACGTAGCACAGACTCTTTATCCTCAGAGCCATCTACCACCTATAAGTCTTACCAGCCTTCATCAGCCAGAAAGTCACCTGTGTTCGAGAGACATTTCAGCTACCAGGGTTTTTTGCTGCCAACCAGCTTTTTCCCTGGTCTGGGGGTTTGGCTCCTTGGAGTCCTCCGAGAGTAGGTTCTTAATCCTGCCAAGGTGGCCTCTGAGGGAGCCAGACCCTACTTACACGAAAAGAAGGACAAGAGACATAAGGAGAAGAAGGATCAAGACACAAGGAAGACACACAAGAAGACATCGGATTTCAAGGACAACTTCTCTGAAGGTCAACGTGAGGAGGTGGTTCGGGAGGGTAGGCAATAGTCTGACACAGGGTCTCTAGGTGGTGGGGCCAAGGATCTGGTCACGGGCAGCGGGGTCAAGAGAAATGGTTACTGGGTCAGCTGGGCTCTCCTGGTTGAGAACAGCTGGGCAAAGTCTGGTCACTGTGGACAGCGGGATGGGTCAGCTGGGCAAAAGGTCTGGTCACTGGATTCTCCTAAAGGCATCAGCTGCCATTCCTCCTTGCTCCCTGGATTATTGGGATGAATGTGGTTCTGAATAGGTGGTTCTACCTGGATCTGGGTCAGCTTCCTCTGGACCTGGTTCTGGAGTCTTGGAATCTTGCAGGGTGATTTTTGAATGTTGAATCTCCCTGTGTCTCCCTGTCTTCCTCTTAAATAGGCAGAGTGACATCATAGAATTTTACAATATGGGCGGAAGCAGCCAAGAATTAGTCCTATCCTGGGATAGGCCAGCCTATCGGTCCTCCCACCTCCCTCCGATCTTATTGGTTCCGGGGAAGAGACATCAGTTTAAGTGTGTGCGTTTTTATGACTTGCTTTGTCTCACCATAGTTACTTTTTACCAACATAAGTTATGGAACAAAAACCTAATTTTTACAATAGTGACGACCATCATAAAATCAGGTAGGCAGATCCCATATTTCACAAGGAATATGCTGGTTCGAATGCCAATTCTGTGCAATGTTGCATCGTCCCTGGGCACAATTTTGCCATTTTCAGGAGAAACATATTGGGCCTCATCACGAGTTTGGCGGTAACCCTTAAATGCGGCAGTAGCGCTACTACTGCCGCATTTAAGGGTCCGCCAGATCATGATCTTGGCGGATTTCCCCCCAGCTCGGAGCTGGTGGGAAATCTGCGGCAAATTTGCTGATTTTTGACGCGTTTACCGCCAGCAGGAAATCCGCCGGCAGTAATAGTGTGAATTTTCCCCATTGGGCCCAATGGGGAATGAGGAATTCCCGAATGGGCCCAATGGGGAATGGGCAATAACCGTTCCACCAAACTTGTGATCCAGGACTAATAGCACTGGGGGTTTGTCTGTAGGGCTATTAGCGACAGCGCTAATAGCGCCAGCGTTACTGCCCAACTCGTGATGAGGCCCATTATCTAAAATTCTGCAAATGGCTACCCATATGCATAATAATATTTGGCATAGTTTCCCCAAGTTTAATATCTGTGTCATTTAAGCCTCCCCCAGAAATGCATTTTCCCACCATTTCCGTTCACCACGTGCCAGAGAGATGCACAAAGTCTTATTGTGCTTGTCCAAAAATCACATTAAAACTGTCATAATATCATATTACTGCTTATTCAGATTGCGGGGGAAACATTTCTTAAGGCATACATTTCCTGCATTGTCAATTAGGTGGATTTGCCAAAGATGTGGGCATGGCTGCCACCCCCACAATCCAAATTGTCTCCCCTGGGTCAGCTTGCACAATGGTTTCCATGACTCCCCTTTGAAGTCCTCCAGTGGATACTGGGAAGCAATATAGAGGAAATCACACCTCCATAGCTCTAGGAGGCAAAGCATAGGGATCCACCCCCATCCTTTGTCCTTGGGAGCAGTTCTTCCTGGCAGTCGGGGAGAACCTGTACTTATCACACAGTCAGGTCCATATGAGCAGGGCACGTGCCCCTGCATTATCAGTTCATGGGGAGGTGCGACATTGGCCTTTCTGCCAAACTGGTTTGACAGAAATTCCTGGGCCTCAGCCAGGATGATGTGTCTTTTGGGGGGAAAAACATAGCACAATATAGATATCTTTAGAGCCCCTCTCCCCACATGTACAATTGTGTTTCTGTGCGAGCTACAGTATTATTTCACATTTAGCTTTTCCAAGGTCATTTTATGCTTGGCAACAACAGATTTACACGTGTTCATTTGTTTTTCTCATGTTCATTTCACAAAATGTGTTTTTTTTGTATTTTGCATTTACTTTCTGAACTGCTTTTTATAGATCTGGTCAGTTTCTGGACACAGAGATATGCTTGAAAATATTTTTTTGGTAATTGACTTGAAGCAAGAGAGAGAGCATCTTTCCTTTGAAGTACTTTGAGTGTGTTGGTTTATTTCAAAAAGTAAATCCAAGCCGTGTGGACTTGAAGCAGAATTATTTTGCTTTTCATGCACTTTTCTGATCGCCAGGGGACCACTCCGGTGGTGATAGTGCGCGGTACAAATGTCCTTTAACATTAACATGAAACAATCCCATTCTGGGAGGGATAGACTTATTTGATGGTGTTCAAAATGAAATACATGGACAGGGCTGTGTTTTAATAGAACAAAACTGTGTGATGTTAAAAATGAAAGTAGCACCAGTGCGATGCTGTTTGAAATGCAAGTCATTTTCCTGTGCAGCCTTGAATGTTTCACTGACAGAACAGCAATGCACAGCCATTCTGAATTTGAGTTGTTTTCTCTGGATTCACGTGAATGACAACAAAATGCAGCTATTCTTGGGGTGGCTGTGTTCATCTCTCGCGCCATATGTGCTCAGCAGACAAAAGCACAGCCATTTTGGGTGACTGCTGAAATGCAGTTTTTGTTGTTGGGGGTTCTGCCTTAGGCCTTAAATGTACCCAACAACATGGCCAATCTAGAAAGGTTTTCTTACTATGGCATGGCATTTTGAACTGTGTTAAGAGGGTAAATCCATCATGAAGAGTATTCATAATATGGGCGGTGTGGGCATTTGCAATTTGTGCTTAGCGGGGACATGTTCTATGACTGTGGTATGCCATCTTAAACTGGCGTTAAGGGCAAAGCCAAAACCCAACATGATGAGTTTTTCCTATATGGCCTCACCAGCCAACACAGTGCAGCCAGTCAAGACAAGTTTCAAACATGCCCTTACTGGCTACACCAGGGATGGCCAGCATAACCATGCACGAATACTGAATACAGAAATTCTTCTGTGCATTTTGGTGACTTGGCAATGGCATCAAATCGATTTTTCATGACTTACCCTAGGAATGTATTTGTGAACTTTGTAGATTTCTACCCAATTTTTTCTCAGAAAATGTATTGTAAAATCCACCATTTAACCCATTATTCAAAAAAAAAAAAAATGATCCCACCCCAATCCACTTCATTTGTTTTAAGGCTTCCTCGCTACAATCAATCTTTCATCCTTTCTTTCTTTCTTTCTTTCTTTCTTTCTTTCTTTCTTTCTTTCTTTCTTTCTTTCTTTCTTTCTTTCTTTCTTTTTCTTTCTTTCTTTCTTTCTTTCTTTCTTTCTTCTGTTTTTGTTGTTTTCCAAATGCAGTGCCCCGACCCATGGTTTCTAAGTTATTCAGGGGGGTTTCACCCCCAGATTCCCCCTTTCACGCTCCTCCCCCCTCCTGTCCCGCAGCACACTTTCCATCACACTCACACCATTCATTACTTTAAAAAATACTTTTTATAACCTGCACCCCTCCCATTCCCACTACATACATTCACTTACCTCTCCCTCACATACATGTACACAAACATGCACACACCCAAACACTTACCTTGCTTCCACGATGTCCCCCACCCTTGCACTTGTGTGCATCTCATGCTGCAGCTGTTATTCCCAAAATGGCTGCGCACCGAGAGGACAGCATCGACGGAGCAAATTAAGTGCGGGTGTGGGGGGGTTGAAGGGTGAGTGGAGATAGAGTTTAAGGTGAGTGAGAGGGGTTTTAGGATCGATTTAGAAAGACCGAAATATCATTTTTATTTGGTCTTTGTAAATCGATGTTGTTTTTGTTTCCGTCTGGTGAAAACAATGTTTTCACCCAAGACCTTTATTTTCCCCTTTACCTTTATATGTTGCTGTTTACCCTTTAGCCTGATTTGCTCTCTTTTATATACAATCTACTCAGTGGCGTACCGAGCGGGAGGACAAGGGGGGGGGCATGCTGCCCCCCACAGGCTCCTTTGAGAGCCTGATCAGGAATTTTGTCACTGGGACAGCTCTAATGTTTGGCACCTCAATTAGGGTCCCCAACTGGAAAGGTGTCCCGCTGGGAGGACAATGTGTGCCGAGCAATTCCTGCTCAGCACAGTCTTTGTCCTGGCAGCAGGACACCTTACCTTTCCAAACGGGAGAGGTGTCCCGCTGCCAGGGCAATGTCCCATGGAGCTTTGTGGGCTAATGTTAGCCATGGAAGGGAGGGGGACTATTAGCAGGGACTTTTGTCCCTTTAGAAATGTGCATGAGAGGGAGTGATCAGCAGTGCGAAGGGTGCGTAATGCTGCAGGCTTATGAAATAATGACTATGGCTTTGATGCTATTGCCACTGGGGAGAATAAAACTAAAGCCATCCTCGTATTGCTCAATATATTTCTATAATGATGTATATAGTGTAAAGTTAATTATGAAAGGGTAGTTTCTTATATAATGCGCTTTGCTTCCAAGGCCTTGCTTTAAATAAAGTATTATTTAAGCACATGAAATGCAAAGGGAAACCTTCATAAATATCTATATCAACTAAACCTGTGAAGATGTGCTCAGTTGCTTAAATTGTCCACATCCCAGTTTCACTATTTAACCAAAGTGTGTGATCCTGGGCCGATCATGTAATCACACAGTGTCTTATCTGTCCTCCCACCCCCACCCTGCAATGCTGGACCTACTCCACATAGCTTGTTCTATTTTGAGGTGGATGGGCGTGGATAGGTTGGGAAAACGACAAGCCAACCTCCCTAGTGCTATTTGATATTTTTCATATTTTTTCTGTTCCTCTTTAATTCATCGTTTCATCTTTCACATGTTTCTTCCTCACTGTATTCTTCTCCGCCTTGTTCTCTCCCATATTTACTTTTCACCCCCTCTAATTACGTATTTCTTTTCAACAATGTGTGCCTTTTCCTTGTGTTTCACCTTCATTCGTCCCCTTATTATCAGGCCTTCCTCCCTCCCTTCGTTTGTGCCTGCCCCTTTGCCTTCTCTCGTCCTTTCCTTTCTCCCTTCAGACCTCTCTTCATCCCCGTCCTTTCTCCCTTCCCCCTACCTCCCGTTCCATTGCCTATCTCCCCCCCTTGTCCCCAGCCCACCACCCTGTCTCTCTTCCATTTCGTTTTCCTGCACTCCCGCATTATTTATCCGCCTTCCTTCTCCACCTCGTCCTTCCCGTGTCGCTCTCCTTTTTGTCTTCCTTGTTTCCTACTCACTCTCCGGCCTCCTTTTTGCGCTTTCACACCCTCCGTGGTCACCCTTCTGTAGCTATCTGCGTCACCCCACAGCTCACGCGTTGATTCCTTTGTTTTCTCTTGTTGGGTTTCACGAAGGGGTGAACGCGCGGGGTACATGCGAGGGGGGAGGCTGGGACGCCACTAGGGAACTGGGGTAATTCCCGAGGTCGGATGAGAGGGTGGGCCTGCAAGCCTCGGGGGCAGGTGTTAAGGTTCGCAGCACTGGACATTAAGAAGGAAGACATTACTTGGAGCCTGCCTTTGAAATGGGCGACGGGAGGCTGCGCGGCTGTGCCCTGCGCGCTTGTTTAAGGTGTGTCAGCTGTAGAGATCACGTTACTGTAACCGAGAAGGCGGGGTGCTACCTGGTACACCGCCGAGCGCCTCATCAGGTGTCTGCATGCCCATCACACCCACACGGCACTGATCTCCTTTTCATAGTTTGCTGGGAAAATGTAATTGAAGTGGAAGCCCAAAACCCGAAGTTTATACATCGGTGCCTTCACCCAGACACACGCACCTGAGAACACAGTACAGGGGGTCACACTGCGGAGCGGGGCAGCCGAGATGCCCCTGTAGAACACGCGCCATGTCCGGGACAGACAGACGCACACCTGGACGAGGAGTTCAGTGCCAGACGGTGACCGCTGCACCTCGGAGCGACAGCGCTGCTGCCACCAGAAGCTCCCACTAGCGGGGCGAGCCCCCCCTTGTTCTTAAAAGGTACTTTTATAACTTGCAGCGTCAAAGGACTGCGATATTTACAGCCGCTCTTTTTTCCAAATGGTTACTTTGGGATCCATTGCACGCTTCATGGTCACCATGGGGGGATTGGGGATTTTGTATAACTGCGCCATGTGTGTCCTGGACGGGCTCATATATTCACTGCAGTGACCCCCGTACACCCATAAACATACATGAGGGTGAGGAGTAGGGAATGGGGGGGGGGGGTGAGGCCAACATTCGATAAGGCGCTCGAGGATCATCTGTCCGGCGACTTTGTACACCCCTTCGAGCCCAGCCCCCCACGCCCCGCCCCCCACCACCACCGCCACCACCACGCCATGGCCCTCCGACCCACTAGAGTTCTTTGATGTTTTGCCTGGGACCTCATTCACAGGGGCGCAGCGTCACCGATGTATTTGCTGCGCAATATCTGAGTTTCCTGCTAGACCCCCCCCCCCCCACCACCTGCCCCCACCACCAAAACATGATTTTAGGTTTAGATAGCGATGTCTGTCTGCGAAATAAACTCATGGCTATTCCACCTGCAATACAATCTCGAGTTGTTGTTGTGTAAGTGTCTGAGAAAGTGCAAGAGGTGTTTTGACGCTGTGACCCTAGGCATGAAATTACACAAAATGCAGGTTTTGATTCCTTTTATCCGACTAATGGCAAATATTATGCAGAGACGGAGCAATGCATTCGCTTTCAAAGTCCCATGCCCACTTCACCAGAGGGGCGCTCTTTCCAGTTCCTGCAATAAAAGGCACCAACATTTGGTTTTTAAGCGTCTATGGAAAAAGTCTGCTGGGAAATGTGTCCTTGAACAGAGCAGAAGAGTTCACACTATGCACGTTGCCGGCCGCTGACCTACCCTCCAGGGATGAAGGTTAATAGCCATTCCCACCCCCTCCCTGGCCAAGCAACGACGTACACAGGGTCTCACGTTCCAGGGGCGACCGAGGCTCGATGAAACCTCACAGGTTGACCCTGGTGGCTACAGACGATGGATTTGCTTGACTAGTAGAGCTCTTCCTGTGTAATGACCGCGGCTTGAGAAACCTAGTGCCTCAATGTAATTGTGGCAGAATTAGCTATGCAAATACCGCCAGGCTGTAGCCTGTATTACTGGTACCGCTTGTCAGTCCCAGTCATGTATCCGGCTATTTGGGGTTTCATTTATTTCATGCTATGAAGTCGCGGTAATTTCGTCTGTACCGTTTGCACCGCTTTTCATGGAGGTATTACAAAGCAAGAGATACCATTCCCGAGTTGCTTGTGGGGCCAAAGGAGCTAATTCTGAGGTGAAAAATCAATGTGTAATGTTCATTCTGTGTTTTCAGAAAATACCTATTTAAGGCCCTTATGTGATTCAGTATTGGTCACTATCATGGCCGCGCAAGACAACGACACTGGTTTTGGGGACTTGCTGGCTCACAGGAAAGGAATTAGATTGACTCGCAAATTGCGCTGTCCTCGCAGTGCGAGATTAAGGCACAGGCGTTGCTATGGTGGAGGGGGGGTACTAAGGGGGCTATAGCCCCTGATCTTTTGGTTGTAGCCCCAGATAGAATCTCAGGAGCTACAACCAAAAGGCTAGCTAGCCCCCAGTCAGCGTAGCCCCGGGTTTTTTCCAGGCCTAGCAACACCCCTGGATTAAGGAATGCCAACGATTTCTAGGGGCTGGGCAAGTAGAGAGCTGCTTCTGCGACAGATAGACTAATTACAGTGTCCCTCCGACACCGAGCGCGCCCTCTGTCACGAATAGGGTGATTCGCTCAACGACCGCATTTGCATGGTCCTACTTCCGGCTTAATGGGCAGGTGCGCTCCCTCGGTCATGAGTAGGGTGATTCGCTCAATCGTTGACAGCATGTGCATGGTCCTACTTCCGGCTTAATGGGCAGGGGCTCTAACCAGCTGCCCCCAGCAGTGCTCATGCCCACTAAATCCTCTTCTGGCTGTGTTTAACATGAGCATACTGTTGTTATTTGTATTATTGTTCTTGTTTATTAATGATCACTTAGTCTCTATTTTTCTTTTATGATTTTTATTGCTTTCAAAATGAAGGTAACTTGACTGGTATAAGCACCGCTGGACAATTGTCCTTCATTTAATTGTATTGTTCATGAAGATCTCATGGAAATAGAGCTTACATTACATAGATTTTGTTGGTTTCATTTTCATCATTGCCAATTCATCTATTATCTTAAATTATATTTTATTCAATTAAACTGGATAGTGCTTCACGGCCAGATTCTCAAGCAGTGTCACAGGTGAAAAATACACCCATTTTCCTTGCGCCATTTAAAGAAAGGGGCAGATCACCTTATTCAAAGGTGACCTGCGTGTTTCTTGGGCTTGTGCGGCTGTGCAAAAAGATGTGTTGGCCAGCTCCTTGCCCACATTCATTTTGGGAATGTTCTCCCATTGCTTATGTACTTTACAGGCGCCCTGGAAGGACCAGTCATTGTGAAATGTTAACAGCAAATAAAAGCAATTCTATCTCTGATTGGGGGATGGGAATGCAAGTGTGACAGCCGCCGGTCAGGCTGCTGCTGTCCCACTTCCTGAAAAAAGAATGACAGGGTCAACAATCGCCCTCACTTACTTTGCGCCTCCCCATGCGCCTGTTCCCACCCGGCGTAGGGTAATGGTTCTAATTTTTACGCATTCCAAGGTGCATCCCATTTGCGAATTAGCGGTGCGCATTGAAATGTGCAGAAACGCCCCTTTAATTGTGCAAATGTGCAGTGGTGCGGGAAAGGGCATCTTAATGTGCATATCTCCGATGTGTACATGCAGATGACTTTTGAGAATAGGCCACAGGTGTTTTTTGATACAAGTGATGAGCTGCACGAGTGCATCTCCTCAGAACCTGGCCCTTGATATTTAAGTGGTGGTAAAAAGCTCAAAACAGCCTGGTGACTTTTAAAAGTAGATGATGTGTGATATCTTATGCTAATTAGTATTTGTATAGTGCATATCTGCCATATGAGGGTAGTTAGGTTTCAGGTGGATCCGGCTGCTGCTTCTTAGGAATGTCCTGAGTAAGGGTTCAAGGGGGGGGGGCGGTGTGTGCTGCTGCCTGAGCCGTTAATCCACAATAAAGACATGTAACAGATTAGTGAATGTGCCCGCTTTCTGTGTTTCCAGTAGCGCTTCAGTGCGCTTTGCAGAAGAAGGTTGCCCTGGCATAGGAACAGAGTCTCACATGAGAAGAGGCATTGAGTTCCAATAACAAACCAGCAACGCACAACATTCATACATACAACAAAAACATTGCAGCACAAATCATCTCTCACACATAACCAATTATAGTGCAATTAGTTCAAATCAAAACTACATGAAGACAAGTTGGTATTCCCAGGAAAGACGGGTTTGACGTTTTAAGCTTGGCTCCTGCATTGGGGCGCGTGCCCATGTATTATGGATGGAGAGTCTTAGTGGTAGGGAGTTGCAAACTATTCAATGTGGGCGGCACGCTTTGCAGCCGGTCAAGTGGCACAGCGAGTAGAGCGCTCGCTTTGACATCAGTGCAGAGCCTGCGAACGCAGGTTCGAATCCCGGCAGCGCCAAACTCAGCGTTTCATCCTTCCGAGGTCGATAAATGAGCACCACACACCGTGGGTAATAATAAGCAGCGCTCAGATACCTAAGGGTTCGTAGCGCTATATAAATGCCAAATTATTAATTATTTTTATTATTATTATTAAGTTCGAGCATCATGAAAGGCCAGGCCCCTTCTGGAATAACTCTGAAAGTCTTGCTAGTCATCGTTTCGTATTGTCTGCTTGCTGGCAGAGCTCTCCCTGTAGTGGGCGCAGAGCTGGATGAAGTACTGCATGTCAAATATGCTATGCTGTGTGCAACTTGGCACACTCACTGAAGTTCCATGCACACAGGGATGAATGCCTAGGCGAGCAATGTGGCCCTTTCATTATAAAGAGCAAAAGGATTCTGGGGCTGAACATTTCTTTTCTTTACATCTCAAAGCCACTGTACAATATCTGGCCAATGATATGATAGATTATTTATAATGCACCTAATACTCATAGGTTCCTAAGCACGGACCTGGGGATCGAACCCGTGCTGCTGCGTGTTGTCTTGCTTCCAACATTCGCAAGTGCACGTAGGAAGGCTGCCTCCTAAGTGGACCACCTCAGTGTCGGAGAGCACCCGGTGTTGCCCATACTGGTCCGTCCGCAGCGCTGTCTCAATGATGTGAACACCCGGGTATTGAGTGATAATAGAAGACAAATTGTCCTTGCAATGTCTGTACAAAAGTCAAAACTATTGTCTTTATCAATGCGTTCATTCATTGCACTGTGCCCTGCTCTCTATGCTTTGGGCAGTGAGTGTAATGTTTCCTATAGAAAGAGGCAGACAAAGTAAGGTCTTGGGACTGGACAATAACATAATCCTGACATCGAGCCAGAAATGTCTTTCAGGTTAAAAGGGAGCTTGTCGACTCAGTGAATCCCTAGACCGGGGACTACAACCTTTGGCTTTGCAGATGATTTGGACTACATATCCCATACGCCCTATTCAGCATATTCAATGTTGAGAGAGGTAAAGGGAGGCACAGTCCAAAACATCTGGAGAGCCCAGGTTTCAGACATCTGCCCTAGACCTATGAGTGGCAGCCAGGGAACAGCTAAGCGAGGGACAATTAAAAATCAGGGGCCTTTGGCAGTGACACAAACCAAATTGCTGCTGGTCTGAGTCACAGTCTGCATACCCAGTAATATGCCATTTGCTGGATTTATTGCCACCTTGATAAATGCAGTTCACTTCAATGAAGTTACAATCCATCTGCGCATTGTGCAATCCGTAAACATGATTATCAAGGAGTGTTCATGTTTCCTGCTGTTTTGTATTCTTTTCTCCAAGACAACACAGAAGCACCTCGTCTCCAATCATCACACTACGGATATTAACAGCATTCCCTTCCAGGCCCAACATGCACAGAGTGGGGTTGGCTTGAGTGAGGGAATCACCTTGCTAAGTCTGATTACTGCAATCTACAGAAAAATGGTGGGCAGGTCAACATGCAGATCTGTTATCCTGTAGCCCCAAAAGCGGACGTCCTTGGCTCCTCCCTGTGCACGTTTCATGGCTGAGCAGGTGGTAACTGGCGGATTAGCTCATGGATAGCTGTATCTGATCTCTAATTAAATCATGGGAGTCAATGTTGATCTCCTTTCAGCCAATCATAATGGTCGGATTGCAGCCAATAACTACTGATACAGACTGCCTTCTGGATATTCTGACTTTAAAGCAGACAAGGACACAACCATGCAATTTCCAGGCAAGACATAATTTAGTAAAAACCTTCCCGCGTTTGGAAGATCTTTTTTTTCATTGCAATACCCAATTTAACGAACCAAAGAGAACGTTAAAACCTATTTTCACTTTCTTATAGAGAAACCATTTACTTTTACATTACACCTAATGCAGGCTCATGTTAAAGGGCCTCATTACACGGTAGGCGGAGAACCATGGCGCAATTAGCGCCATGGTTCATGCCGGTAAAATACCGGTACCGCTTTGGTGGAAAGGGGAATTACCGCCCCATTCCAAGGTTGGAGGGGCGGTAATTCCCCCTTCCACCATTGCCCTTCCCCATTCCCATTTTTGCCCCATAGGGCATAATGGGAAAGGGGAAGGTGCTAATTACGGCACCACAAATTGCGGTACCGTAATTAGCTCCCTGGGTCCCTTTGCGGGTTGGTTTTTAACGCCTGCAAAAAGCAGGCATTAAAATCCCCAACCCGCAAAGGGACCTCGTAGTAAGGCGGTAAGGATTTACCGGTACTGGTAAAATACCGGTACCGGTAAACCCTTACCGCCTACCGTGTAATGAGGCCCAAAATCTTTCAATTTTAGTCAAGTTTGCCATTAAAATGATAAACTTATGTAGATAACTGTGTTATTTAAATCTTAGAAAATAAAAGACCATTTAATTTACTAACACGGTTTGAGTATTTTTTTTTACTCATTACTAAACAACATATTCTACTGTAAAGGAGATTTATTTCTTAGCCATAACTCCTCACAGCCATCCATCCCCGGAAATAAATACACACTGTGTAGGGAAGAGACATAAAGACAGCTGGCTCGGAGCAGCTTACAAGCTGAAAAAGAATATCTCACTGCATTTTGGCATCCATCATAGTTTTATAGATTTTAAAATATTGTATCAGTTCTGTTCTAATATGAACTGTATAATGCAATTGGTCACATTTCTTCAAACAAAGTGTACTGACCCTTTTTTATTGGATATACACACTTCCTGAAACACATGATCATTTCCTGTCACAATGACATCATGTTATGCTAATCAGAATGACTTTGCTTTTTTTCAAAACTCACTAAGCCACAAGATATATTTCACAACCTTAAAATTTGAAAAAAGCAAAAATGACACACATTTCCAGACTCCTTACAACTTCTGTCCAAGGTCATTTCGCCTTCTTATCTGCTTCAGCCTACCACCACATTTTATTCATAAAAAAATTTGAACACCAATGTTAGAAACTGTATATTCATACCATTTAAACTGCTGAATCTCTGCATACTGGCTCCTGCACAAGCACTCCCTTTCTGAGGTTGCCTACAGCACTATATTTCTGTGCTTCCAGCACTTTTGATTTTATATGAGAGTTAAGGCATACTGCCATCTCTAATGCATGATGTGACATTCATTTTGGGAAAAATGGCTGCCTTTTGCTGATCTATATCTTTTTCTATATCAGAAATCTAAAATCTGTGCTAATTATGTTGTGCGCACTGTAAGCATGTCTTTGTTTTTATGTTTTCCTAAATAGATGTGTGCGGTGTCACCTATTTTCAAATGTACCTGCCTTTACTAACGGCTGCCTGTCTGCTTCAATGAACGTTGCAGGAAGGTAGTGTACGTGCCTTAAATGACATTTTCACCTGTCTATCACCAGAGAGAGGAAGGATCCACTCCTCTTCACTACTTTAGATCCACAGCTCAAAAAACGATATTGCTAGGGCCAGTATGTGCAAATAGCCTTATACACCAAGAAAGGATAATTATCATTTGAGATAGTGACTTTTCCGCAGTTTATGGCCTTCGGCTTCACCTACGGTCGCAACTTGTGGGTGGGTCCTTATTCCATGATAATGACCCCTGCCTCAACCTATAAGGTTGCATTAAATATGTGTACAAATAAGTCACTGTGCTTCCTCTGACTCAGCAGCTTTTGGAATTTTGAGTGTTGGGAGCACTTTTCAGAGGTAATTACAGAACAGATATACAGTGGGGTGTAGGCTACAGAGGGGCACACAGTAGGGGTACAGCTGGAGCGGCCGGTGGGGAAGAGAGGGGCGGACGACCTCTAGCGCATCAGGGGGCACGAGGAGCAACGTGATGGCCTCGGTATTGCGGAGCAGAGACTCCTTGAAGAGGTGGGTCTTGAGGTCTTTTCTGAATTGTACGAGTATAGGGGCGAGTCTGATGCTGATGGGGAGGAGGTTCCATTGTCTTTTGGCATAGGTAGAGAAGGCTTGTTTAGCCTGTATTTACAACAGCTTTAATGAAGCAATTAGACGTTACACACAATCAAATATAGTATAGTGTTAAATCCTACGCGGACGGGCAGATATAGTTGGTAATAGGTATTATAAGAAGAGTCCGCGCTAACGAAAAAATGCATAGGCCAGCATTCTTATGAGCAGAACAGGCACACACAGGTAGGAACACGGATTCGAGCATCAGTGTGAAAAGTGAGGGGAAGAGCATGCATACATTAATCTGGTGCGCTTATGATCAGCTTAAGCGTGCTTAATGTGATCAGGGTGAGGCGAAAGGCTTGATGTGGCACAAGCAGCAGTCTGAAACCCAGCCAAAGTACACCCAAGATATTTTATCTGGAGAACAGAAAACAAGGAGACAGCAGTGAAGCAATTCATTTGCAAAATCATTTCTGTCTGTTCCATTAAAGTCAGACCCCTTTTCAGTATACACGGCCTCATCATGAGTTGGGCGGAGGGGTTAAATGCAGCAGTAATGCTATTACCGCCACATTTACCGCTCCACACAATCTCGAGTTGCGTGGAAAGTGGGAGTTTTACCTCCAGGTTTTTGCTGGAGGTAAAAATCTCCCCTTTCTGCCTGTTTTTTGCGCTATTAGCGCAGCGCTTATCGCTGGGATACTGCCCAACTCAGGATGAGGCTCATATTCACTACATTTACAAGAGAGTGGCAGGCTGAGCTTTCGGGACATATTAGAGATCACCATTTCAGGCAGACTGATCCAGTGTAGCCATTTAGGCCCTGATCATTATTCAAGATCTTCATTAGCAGGTTTATCTACAAAAGGCTGGGACGTTTTAGAGTTGAATCTGTCACATTTCAGTTATATGGGTGACTTGCTGGTGACTGGCCAAATCTTAATGCCACTTCAAAGTTCTGGACTTTAAATATGAGCTTCCTCCCACCTCCTAGGCTGACCATCCTTCCATTAGAAGAATACACATTAGTGGTAATGTCGGATAGACCTGCTTCAGGCATACTGTCCTTGGCATGGTGAAATGGGCAAGTGATTGACACTTATTTATTTGGACCTTCTCCTGGGTCTTCTTTGGCTGGGGTTCTGAATTAATTTTAATTTGCTATGCCTTTCGAGAAATAAGCCATCTAATGGCAAGGTTAAAGCACCCTGGATTAGAAACAGCACTTAATATGAAAGAATAAATGGAAGAGGTACTTACCATTTTTGTATGAAAGTAGCGCTCCAAAGAACACGTGGTCATGCCAAAACATGCCAAAACATGCACTGGTTTTCTTATGGAGTTTTGAAATATATTTACCCCTGCCCATTGTAAACACATTGTTGAGAGAAAAGTCTCGGATGTGTAAAATCTTTATTTTAAAAAGTGTCTGACGGTGACCGTTTCAGGAGGAAGTGTGATTACAAAGATTTTTAAACCATTCAGAACAAAAGACAGATTATATTTTGATCATCTAAGAACAGCTAACATGGAATTTGCTAAATAAATACTGGAAAGAGGGGAGAATTCTAAAAATGGTCAGTAAGTAATATCCAGAGAGAGTGAAGAAGGAGCAGACGGGGCACCAAAAGGACATTGAGGGAGGAGGCATTAACAAGATATGATATGATACGATATATGATATGATATGATTATATGATGGCATTTATAACGCGCCTATACACAACTGTTTTTAAGGCACGAAACTAGAAGGGAGTAGTGGGGAGGGTCCTAAAAAAAGCAAAGAAAAGAGCCTGATAAAAAAAGGGGAGGAAGAAAGGACACGAAAGGAAATTGAGAGGGTATAAGTAATTTAAATTGAATTTGAAAACTATAGAGAAGTTGCAAACGTAACTTGGCTCAAAAGAGGGGGCAGATGAGGAGTAGGCGTGGTGTTTCATGATGTTTTTAGCGCATACATATTTTGACATATGAGTAAATATTCCTCAACCTGTGATGCTATAATCCAACCCTTTTCTGTTGTATATTTGCTTGATAGAAAACTGTATCCTTTCCCACGAATGATAATCTATTACAACAATTGCACATTAAATGCGCAAATGTTATAATAGATTATAATTAATAGTAATGAAAAATAACAACAGTATCCGTACAAATGTTGAATACTTCGAGGGCTGTTTGGAGATAAGAAGAGGTGGTATATGGAATTAGGTTCCTTAGCATTATAAGATATTGAGAGATGATTGGATGCATAAAACGCAGATGAGTTCAAGGGGCCCTGACTTCCTTCCAGAAACAATGAGATAATGAGTAGTAACTCATGTATCATTTTAAGTGAATATAAGAAGAGTATGACATTGTTGAAGTGAGGTTATAGATGTTGAATGTTCATCATAAGTGTTTTTTTATTATAAGATTCAATACAAATTAAATATTTGTAATGCATATATTAAAGTGTTGAAGGAATTCATTGAGATTAAAGGTACAAACTTAATCTGCAAAAGTATTAAGAACACTGCCCTGTACTGAACGTATTGATCTTGAATGGGGGTGGGCGAGTGTTCCTCCTATAACAATCCCACTTCAAGCACACAATTGTACTGCCAAAGTAAACTTATTTAGTGTATATTCCTCACTCTAAAAAGGGTCACAAAAAGTTCAAATGAAGACTAAACAGTTCCAGTGCCCAAGGAAACAACCTAATATATCCAAACCCCAGGGCTCAGCACAAAAGAAACAGTGGTGCAGTACAGAAACACAATAACAAAAAGGGAGCGACATCTGAATGTGGTTAGAGGTACTTCATCTGAACTGAATCAAAAAAACTAATCACAAAATAGGAGTCTATGTAAGACTGACCACAGCACAACCTATTTGTGGGCGAAAGTTACAGCACCAGGGTTAAGCAAAGCACATAAATCGAAGCACAGATATCTGTATGTAAAAAAGGGGGACGTGCCGGGGAAGACCAGTCCAGGCAGCAGACAACCCTGAGGGGCTGTAAAGGAGGGGGATATGCCCTAGGCCTGTAGGATACTCAGAGGAATATATTACTGGAAGTGTGAGGAAAGATCAAAGATCTTCCAGCCTTTGGAATGCCTGGGAGAAGGTTTAATGACGGCACAGAACACTAGGGTCATCCTTGCTTATACTAATGTGTGCAGAGGCAGTGTTTCAGAATTTCGAACGGAGAAAGGGGCCACGGCTGTAAAAAGAAAGGCCAGGCAAGCGCAGTGCAGCAAAGGATGTGCAGTGGTGCCAACAGTGAAAATATATTAACGTGTGTGGCTGCACACATTGTGCTGTAGTGGTTGCAGGGTTAGCGCCACTGTAAGATATATGCACCCTCCCTCTCCTGCTAGGTCAACCCAGTGTTCATCATAGGTCTCGGGGTCTGGCAAGGGAATGGTGACCGTGCCTGGGGAGGGGGGGTGAAGACGCTGCTCTGCCCTTATCATGCAGGGCATGCTTGGGTCATCTGTTTGTACCTGGGTGTCTTTTGTACCGCAAGGTGCACCATGTACCCCAATTGAAATCATCATCATTGCACTGCTAGGTATTGCTTTCGAACAGCATCAAAGTCCCATCAACCATGTGCAGAAGATCACCAACATGAACAAAATAACTGGAACCAGTATTTTCACGATCACCCCCTTCCACATTGGTGCCCAGGAAAAACGGTAATCGAACCAGTCACTTTTCTGCATGACGGCCACTGTTTGCATGTGGGTGCCGAGAGTGTGCAGGGATTCCCTTATTTGTGTGAGAAATCGATTGGTGGAGTCGTTTCAGGGTATGCATGTGCAACATGAATCCCCAATTCTTTTTTAGAAACAAATCCTTCCATTGCTTTCAACAAGTCCAATAGATAGCAATTTTGCAATGTCATTAACCTGACTGCTTGCAACTCAACCTTTAACGCATTCAACCCATGTTCAGTGTAATTTGCCAGCTGTTTCACTTCCCAACAAACTATTGAAGCCACTTAGCATTGGCAGCTGCGCATACTCCTGGCAGTAGTAATGATGCAACACATCATTGAAGGAGCATGATTGAGTCCCTCCTGCACTGTTGTTCATCATTGCTGCACACTGGCAGGTTGTCTACATATTGAATTATGGTACTGGGTACCTATATTCTTCCTAAATCTGCATGTAAGATCCTATTAAAGATACTGTGATAACCCTCGCCCAAAACCCCCTCTGGCGAACCCATTGGCCAGGTGGAATCAGGACTCGGGCCTCTAGAGCCTGGCAGCCTCTTCAAAAGCCCTCATGGGGCCAGTCCTGGCGCCTATCGCGCCAGGCTCATACACCATGAAAAACAATGTGCTTGGGAACTACTTTATTGTATTGTCAGCCAACATGGAGGCATCCACATAGCTTGGTTCCTAAGAACCAAGCTATGCGGTCTAGTGTTTTGTGTGTGGTAGCCTAGGGACTACCTTACCTGGACTATTTTGTTGGGGCTATTTAAACCACACCCGAGCAAGACAACACGCTTCGCATTACTTTGCAGCTTGCAACGTGACGCTCACCATGTCCAGCTATTCCCTCGAAACTCGGAGAAGCAGAACCTGCAGGGAGACAAAAGGAACATCATTAGCAGCAGCATCTTACCTGCAGTCTTCATCTTTAAACACTCGCAGCTACTGAGAACAGCTTCCTCAAATCTGCAAGCCTCCCGGACAGAACGACCTTAAAGAGGAAGATAGAGGCAACATTAAAGAAAGCAGTAGAGACATTTACAAATTACGAACTGCTCAAAAGGCTTACCAGGCTGGTCGCCTCTCGGCTGGCACCACTTCGGACATTCCACTCGCTCTGAAGAACACTGCGACCTACAAGGTTAGCAAAGGCAAGACTGCGCAGCGCTGCGTACAGCGCTTACTTACCACATCATAGTGCTCTTAATGCGCCATCATTTACCAGCGGGGCTCAACCAAGCCAGTTTGCCGCGCTGAAGCTCTGCATACCTAAGGGAGAAAAAAGAGACATTTTAAACAAAGAAAGGCATGCAGGATAGCAACAAAACTAAAGAACAACAGACCTACCTGAACAATATCAAACGGGCCGGTGTCAGTGAAGTAACTGGACCACACTCGCCCATGAAAGACAACGCGCCCCTGCAAAGAAGGCAGGACGGAGAGCACGCCTAATTCTACCACAAGGTGAGGAGAGGGTGCCAGAGAGACAGAAATCATACGGGGTGGAGGGAGAATACTTACCCCAGTCGGTCAGTCTTGAACACAGTCCTCCTGCATTTTCAGGCAGAACCTTCCCCCACAGACCACATCAGGGCAAAGCTGAGAAGCATACCAGCAAGTAACCCGGCTGGGTGGCGTCCCTTTGGATACCAGGTGAGCGTAACAGAACGTGAAGCCTACCATAACAAATCCACCTGGGCGCCATGGAGACATCAGAAATGGACCAATTGGCCCAATTACTAGGAGAGCTTCGTGCTGAGGTTCATTCTGCCCGACAAGAGACTAATGCCCTCCGGAGAGACCTAATAGTGACCAAAGAACGCACTGAAGAGATTAGCAGGCAATACTTGCAAACACAGGCAGGACAGACGCCTCTACCTGGAAGCAATCCAACGATGCAAAACACTGCCATACCACCCACTCCGGTACAGATCACGTTACCTGGGACAGTGCCCCTGGCACCACCAGAAAGGTTCTCAGGCGACCCACGCAAGTATGCAGCATTCATCAATCAGTGCTGCCTTCATTTTCTTTGTAGGCCTGGAGCATTTCCAAACGACCAAGCTCGGGTAGCTTTTGTCTTATCATACCTGAGTGGTAGTGCAGCAGATTGGTCGGTGCCGTTGGTAACCCATGACGATCCTCTAATACATGACTTTGGGGGGTTCCAGAGAGAAATGGAAAAAAACATTTTGCTCACCATACCCAGGAACAAGCAGTAGACAATGAACTCTTGTCCCTCCGACAGGGGAATCAGGACTTGTTAACGTACATTGCTACCTTCAACAGACTGGTTGTCGAAGCTAGGTGGCCAGAAAACAAAAGAACCACGTTATTTCATCGAGGCTTACGAGGCGATTTAAAGGACGTCTTAGCCCAGGTGATTGATCCACCCAGAGACTGTGCAGAATTCATAAATCTGGTCGTGCAGCTTAACCACCAGCTGCAGGACCGAAAGGCAGACCGGTCTAAGACGGACCCTCGGACCGTGTATGTTTGACCAAGGGAAAACACACCCCAAGCACCTGCAAATGCTATAGAACCCATACAGATTGGAGGGATACGGCCTCCATTAACAAAACAAGAGCGGGACAAAAGAAGACAACAACAGCTCTGTTTGTATTGTGGGAAACCAGGACATTTCCTGAAGGACTGTCCAGTAAAACCCCCAAGAAGAACAGTCAGGGCCACAGAGAAGGATGAAGCTAAGGAATTGGAAAACTACCAAGCTCGACAAACGTAGAGGTCAGTTTGTCGAGTGAGAAGAAAGAGTTGCTGACCTCGCACTTTGCAATACCAGTGATCTTAATTAACCACCAACAGTCGCCAAGAATGCATGCCGTTGAAGCATACATCGATAGCGGAGCAGTTGGAAACTATATTGATCAAGAACTGGCAGCAGAGATGGGGCTTCCTTTGTGTTCTAAGCCAACTATGGACAAGGTAACCACCGTGGATGGGACAGAAATCGCTTCTGGACCAGTAACCCAGTGCACAGCCAGGGTAACCTTGCTGTGCCAGGACAGACATCGGGAGTCTATTTCATTCGATCTCATCAAGGCACCTCAGTTCAGGCTAATACTAGGGATGCCATGATTGGTTGCTCACAACCCTTTGATAGACTGGCGGGCATAAAAATTAACCTTCCCCGGTGACTGCTCCCCTGCCTGCTATTACCAAGAGGAGAAACCTTACGTCTGTATCCCCATGACTCCCAGAGCGACAGTATCAACCCTGTGAGCAACTAATACGTTGCCAAGTGAATACCATGATTTCCAGGATGTTTTCTGAAAGGACCAAGCCAATACATTGCCGCCGCACAGGCCCTATGGCTGTCAGATCGACCTTGTTCCTGGTGCACAAATCCCTTGCGGCAGGATCTACGCTCTCACAGAACCAGAAAACCTTCATTTGAAATCCTATTTAGACCAGTACCTTGCAAACGGATTTATCCATCCTTCGAAGTCCCCCGCAGCCAGTCCTTTGTTCTTCGTACCGAAAAAGGAAGGAGACTTGAGAAGTTGTATTGACTACCACGCATTGAATCAGATCACTGTGAAGAACCGCTACCCCTTGCCACTTATCCCTGAGATGCTAAACCAAGTTAAAGATGCCCAGATGCATACCAAATTGGACCTTTGAGGAGCGTACCACCTGGTCCCAGTCAGAAAAGGAGATGAATGGAAAACCGCCTTCCGTACTAAGTACGGCTTGTTTGAATATCAAGTCATGCCCTTCGGGTTATGCAACGCTCCTGCGGCATTCCAGTATTTCATGAATGACGTCTTAACAGAGTTAATTGATGTGTGCGCCTTAGTGTACATAGACGACATCTAAGTATACTCAGCCTCGGAACAAGATCATGTCAGGCACGTTCGTTCAGTCCTCACCAAGCTCCGTCAACATCACTTGTTTGCATAGCTTGCAAAATGCTTTTTTCACGTCACAGAAGTAGAATTTCTTGGTTTTATCCTTACTCCAGGAGGCATCAGAATGGACGTGCACAAGGTAGATGCCATTCTGAAATGGCCTTCACCGATGTCTCTGAAAGGGGTACAAAGCATGCTGGGCTTTGCGAACTTCTACCGCAGGTTCATCCCAGACTTCTCTCAGGTTGTGCACCCAATCACAGTACTATTACTAAAAAACAATAAAAAGTTTGCGTGGACCGAAGAAGCAGAAGAAGCCTTTCAGGAACTTAAACAAAGGTTCACCTCCGCTCCAATCCTGCGACATCCTCGTCCAGACCTCCCTTATGTCATTGAAACTGATGTGTCTAGTCTCGCAATGGGGACTGTTCTTTCACAGAGAGACCCGGAAACCGGCCAGCTACATCATGTGGCCTTCTGGTCAAAAAAGTTCTCACCTCCAGAGATTAATTATGCCATCACGAACAAGGAACTCCTGGCTATCAAATCCGCCTTTAAAGCATGGAGGCACTACCTTCTGGGGGCCAGACATATCATTACAGTCATCACTGACCACCGAAACCTGCAATATCTCAAAACAGCCAAGGCCCAGTCCTCGCGCCAATTACGGTGGGGTCTTTTCTTTGCCGAATATGATTAAGTAATCACATTTCGACCAGGAGTCAGAAATGGAAAGGCGGATGCCTTATCTCGCATGGGCATAGATGAAATAGTATATACAACTCCAGACCCTGTACCTATTATACCTGACGACAAACTCTTGGGTATCATGACAGCCTTAACACAAGCAGAACTATGAAAAGAAATCCAACGGACAATGAATCCTGATGCCTACCTCGCATGGCAAACTCAAGGAGAGCAATATACCATCAAGGACCATCTACCCTTTTTTAGGGATCGCCTATATGTACCCAAGAAGGAATTACAACAGCATATTATTTCAAACTATCACAATTCACTGATCGAAGGGCATCCTGGGATCACCAAAACCCTAGCTAATGTGAAAGAGAACTTTTGGTGGCCTACCTGGTGTAAGGACATCATTCAGTATATTCAGCCCTGCGGTGTCTGCGCACAAAATAAGTCACAGAAACAAAAACCATCTGGTCTCCTACAACCATTGGACATTCCTCCAGTTCCATGGCACACTCTTTCCCTTGACTTCATCACTGATCTACCTCCAAGCCAAGGGTTCAACACCATCCTTATAGTTGTGGACTTATTCTCGAAGATGGCCCATTTTATTCCTCTCAAAGGCCTCCCAGATGCAGCCACTTTAGCAAAAGTGTTCCTGGAGGGCGTGGTTAAGCTACATGGCTTCACTTCGGTTCTGGTCTCTGATCGAGGCAGCCAGTTTGTTTCAACCTTCTGGAAAAATGTTGTGCAATGGTGCAGACCGACATTCGGCTATCTACCAGTCACCATCCCCAAACGAACGGTCAAACCGAGAGAACCAATCAGACACTCGAGCAATATTTACGGTGCATGCTGCACCACAAACAAAGGAATTGGAAAGACCTACTATGGATAGCCGAATATGCATATAACAATTCTTTGCATTCAAGCACGGGAAAAACGCCCTTCTATACCCTTCATGGCAGACATCCACCTACCTCTGAACTAGACCTTCCAGCCATCTTGGAAATGCCAGCGGTAAAGACTCTATACACAACCATTACTCAGGCTTTCAAAAGGGCAAAGGAACACCTTATTCATGCCAAAGAAAAACAAAAGAGATTTGCCGACCAGCACCGGAAAAGCCCCCTGATTATCAAGTAGGAGACAAAGTTTGGTTTGCCGCTAAATTCGTACCCATCAAGGGAACCCGGACCTTTCATCCCAGATTCTTAGGACCCTATACCATTAAGGCAATTATCAACCCAGCAGCCGTGAAACTGGATTTACCACCTAATCTACACATCCACCCGATATTCCATGTGTCCCTCCTGAAACCAATGCAACCCGGCACACCGATTGGGACACCACCTAAGCCCATACTTGTTGACGGAGAACCAGAATTCAAAGTAAAAGATATCTTGGACTCTAAATACTCTGGGACCAAGCTATATCATCTCGTAGATTGGAAAGGATTTGGACCACAAGATAGATCCTGGGAGCCCAGTGAGAATATCCACGCACCACGTCTAATCAGGAAATTCCATCGGAACTTCCCAACCAAACCTGGGCCAGACAGAAGGAACACCATGGGAGGGGCCTTAGGGAGGAGTGCTGTCATGACCCGCGCCCAAAACCCCCTCTGGCAAACCCATTGGCCAGGTGGAGTCAGGACTCGGGCCTCAAGAGCCTGGCATCCTCATCAAAAGCCCTCATGGGGCCAGTCCTGGCGCCTATGGCGCCAGGCTCATTCACCATGAAAAACAATGTGCTTGGGACCTACTTTATTGTATTGTCAGCCAACATGGAGGCATCCACATAGCTTGGTTCTTAAGAACCAAGCTATGCGGTCTAGTGTTTGGGTGTGGTAGCCTAAGGACTGCTTTACCTAGACTATTTTGTTGGGGCTATTTAAACCACACCCGAGCAAGACAACACGCTTCACTTTACTTTGCAGCTTGCAACGTGACGCTCACCGTGTCCAGCTATTCCCTCGAACCTCGGAGAAGCAGAACCTGTAGGGAGATAAAAGGAACATGATTAGCAGGACCATCTTACCTGCAGTCTTCATCTTTAAACACTCGCAGCTACTGAGAACAGCTTCCTCGAATCTGCACGCCTCCCGGACAGAACGACCTTAAAGAGGAAGATAGAGGCAACATTAATGAAAGCAGTAGAGACATTTACAAATTACGAACTGCTCAAAAGGTATACCTGGCTGGTCTCCTCTTGGCTGGCATCACTCCGGACATTCCACTCGCTCTGAAGAACACTGCGACCTACAAGGAAGGAAAACACAGGTTAGCAAAGGCAAGACTTTGCAGCGCTGCGCATAGCGCTTACTTACTGCATCATAGCGCTCTTAATGCACCATCATTTACCAGCGGGGCTCAACCAAGCCAGTTTGCCGCGCTGAAGCTCTGCATACCTAAGGGAGAAAAAAAGAGACATTTTAAACAAAGAAAGGCATGCAGGATAGCAACAAAATTAAAGAACAGCAATAAGACCTACCTGAACAATATCAAACGGGCAGTGAAGTAACTGGAGCGCACTCGCCCAAGAAAGGCAACGAGCCCCCGCAAAGGAGGCAGGACGGAGAGCACGCCTAATTCTACCACAAGGTGAGTAGAGGGCACCAGAGGGACTGAAATCATACAGGGGTGGAGGGAGATTACTTACCCCAGTCAGTCAGTCTTGAACACAGTCCTCCTGTATTTTCAGGCAGAACCTTCCCCGCAGACCACATCAGGGCAAAGCTGAGAAGCACACCAGCGAGTAAACCGGCTGGGTGGCATCCCTGTGGATACCAGGTGAGCGTAACAGATACTGGGGGACTCACAGTACCATTGTGGCTGTCTTGTTTGTTTGTATTGCATTCTGCTGTATGAAACGCAGTGAGGTACTGAGAATCTCGATGTAAGGGTATTGAAAAGAAGGCGTTTCCAAGTCCACGACATTGAAATGGGTCACTTGCTTTGGGATACTGCACACAATGGTCACAGGGTTAGGAACGACAGGACATTCTGCTTGTACAATGTCTTTTTGGGGTGGAGATCTTGCATCATCCTCCAACTGGACCCCTTTGCCTTTTTCATCAGGCAGTTCGCCATACATCAGAGTGAATTAGAGAGTATGATAATGTGCAGCAATGGTGTTTTTTATTCCCTTCTCTGCCTTTGTGGATAATGGTTACTGTCTCACTCGGGGTAACACTGGTTTGAGTGTAATTTGCCTGGGGGTCACTCCTTGTAAAAGACCAACATCATGGGCATTTGTTGTCCATAGCTTCACAGGGCCCTGTGGTAAGTCATTCTCCAGAAAAGAGGGGCTGCAATTGAGACCATCATGGGACATTGGGTTCTGCGGTATTGTACCATTATGTCACAGGGTATGCAAATAGCCAACACTATTTTGCCATCACCATCCCTGCCTTCAAACAGCTCCTCATCTGTCACTTCCTACAGGGGGATGGTTTGCTCTATGCACAATACGGGTCACCACCGATGTCCATCTGAATCAATTCCAATTACGACAATTCTCTTATCTTACACCACTAACCCCTCCAAATCCAGTGAAATCACTGTTTGTGCGACAAGCTCTGGATACACAGCTGTTCTAAAGATGAAATCAGACAGCACCTCGCAAACACACCTTTCCAATTTGGGGCACTGCATCAATTAGCACAGTAATTCCCTACATAAACAAATTGCGATCAACAGGAATGCCATGAACTACTACCTCCCTTCCAATGGCCTGTATTATCATAATTGCTCTCATGATACACATCCCTGTGTTGCACACACTATACCCTGATCTGTAAAGGAGATGGTCATGTTCAATTTACCTAAGAGATCCCAACCTAACACATTTACTGTGTAGGTCTCTGAGTAGAGCAACGGGGCGGGCAGTATTGTGCCCTCTATTTTGATGGGTAATTCCTCTGTATAAGGAATTGTTTGAGTTATTTGTATTGTACTACTGGGTGAAATAAATCATATCAAGACGCAGTTGTTAACCCACATTGAGACTTGCAGTGCCCGAAGGGTCCAATATACTGAGAGCTGACCGCCTGAATGGGAAAGGCGGGGATGTTGCCCTGATTTACAACATGTCTTGTGGAGAATATTACTGTAGCAGACTGTGAAGTAATATGGGCAAAGCTGGAAATTAACCTCAAAGCAATATTGAACATCTTTCTCATTTAGAGACCTCCAAATAGTATGGCTGATTTCCTGCTCAATCTAAGTGGCGTGATTTCACCTAGTCTCAAACTGAAAGCAAGAATTCTCATTTTGGGAGACTTTAATCTCGGTTTTGCGAATGAGTCAGACTCTCAGTCCATATTAGACCAAACTACATTGCTTGACATGGGTTTCTGTCAGTATGTCAAATCACCTACCCATGACACAGGAAGGATACTGGATTGGGTTCTCACTCATAACCTCACTCTGGAAAACATAGGTAGTAATCCTTGCCCTTGGTCCGATCACTACCTTCTGGAATAGAGCCTGTCAACATCCATTAACCACAGAAATAGACCAGAAAAGGACTGGATCTATTATAGAAATCTTCATAAACGGACTCCTGCTGCTATATCTTCTTTTATCCCAACTACGATTAACAACCTATCAAATCTGAATACATCTTGTGAGCTGGCCGTGGCATATTGCAATACTCTTGAGAATGCCATCAACTGTTTGGCCCCGCTGAAATCACTCCTGGCGAGAACCCAGCCTAATAATAAATTGTATTCTACTGATATCCACACTCTGCAAACAAATAAGATCAAAGCCCTGAAAGAATGGAAAAAAGCATGCTTCATTGGAGATAAAAGCACCTACTCTGTAGCAGCTAAAGCACACAAAGAAGCTATATCAATGCTAAATAGTGCTTTTTCGACCAGATAATTGCCGGAGCAACCTATTTAGAATCCTTAAAGAATTCGAGGACCCACATCCTCCTCGTTCACAAGTTACTAAAGATTCTATATGGTGTCTATCCACCAAAGAAGCCATGGCAAACAAGTTACAGAATATTCAAAAAGACATTGCTGCTAAAGGAGAGACGAAAACAACAGTTATTCTGGATTCAAAATCCCCAAATACCAATGATAAATGTCCCAGATTCGAATTCCAGCCTATTAGCGAGCAATACTTAGCTGAAGATTTGAAGAAACGAAAGACTACGAATTGCAAGATGATCATGTTATGTGCCCCGCAGTAGGTACCTGTGATCACCATATTCATAAATGCATCTTTTTTGGAAGAATCCCTTCTGTTAACATAACAAAGCATTGCATTTCCCCACTTACTAAAAAACCCTCCCTGGATGCTAGTGTGCCAGGTAATTATGAGTCATCGCAAATGTTCCCTACCTTTTAAAAATACTAGATAATGTGATGCAGCTACAAATTGAGGAGTGTCTGTATTGTCACAATATTTTGGGACAGAAACAATCTGGGTTTCGGCGTGCTATCAGCACAGAGTCAGCCCTTCTTCATTCCATACTGGCAGACTTCTCCACCTCTGCTGCAGGCTGGGTAAAGTCATTTGTATCAGACCGTAAGGCCAGAGTCTTCTTTCAAGAGTCTATGGTAGAGGAGTTCTTGGTCACATGTGGTGTCCCACAAGGCTCATGTGTGTCGCCGACACTATTTAACATCTTTATGCTTCCATGATTCAATCAGTTGGATGCAGCCGGCATAATATATTCCAACTATGCGGATGACACACATGGCTTTGTTCCGCTCTCTGGGGACTCCATCATTGTCAATTTTACCTACAGTCTGATCCAAACTTGAATGCAAGCTAATAAACTTGCAGTTAATGACTCTAAAACTGAGTTCATGGTCGAGGGACCACTCCACAACTACCGAAGCTAGGCTCCAAATACTGGCAGTTCAATATTGCAGATTGTTTCAAAAAATGTATCAGGCGCTCCTCTCCAGAAAGAACGTGGCATGATAACCTGTTCTGGGATGAGAGTTTGCAGCACACGCTTTTTGCTCACTGTACCTTTCACAGATGGGAAATATCCATTTGCTTATCAGTCTCTGTCCCACCCACATGGGCAGTCCAGCACCGAAATGCTATGGAAATTCCTCTCTGAACAAGAGTACCAACAGCAACCCTATACAGGTGTTCAAGCCTTGTTGGGCCTCATCAGTGAGGTGAAGCTGTGCCTCTCTGAGCACAGTGAGCAGGGAGTCCATGTCTGGTTGCCCCCAGGTAACTCAGGGTCACCAACCCCAAGTTCCTTACAAATATTTCAAAAAATGTAGCATATTGTAGATTGTACAGTCAAGATCCAGGATAAGGCTAAAACTCTGGGAGTCCCCTTAAATCAATATATCTCCATGAAAGCACAGGTTAACAGCCTGGTCTTCAGTTTGTCACACCATCTGAAGTTGCTGGCTCAGCTACGTCCCTTTTGGAATACTGCAAACTGTGCTACTATTGCACGAGCTGTCATAGAGGCCAAGTTGGATTACTGTGCCAGTCTTTTGCTGGGTATCGCCAAGGGTGCGCTCTCCCAGCAGGTCATCCAGAATAATACTGTGCACATTTTGGAAGGGCTGCATATAGCAGACCATGTCTGTGTAGCTAGAAGAGCCGTGCACTACCTCCCAGTGAGTAACAGGATACTGTTCCGTGTACATTGCATCAGGCATCGATGCCTGAATGGGCAGGGGCCCAAGTACCTGTCCACCTACATTTCTTGCCTACCAGCTTGCAGAACAATGCAATCTAATAACACCTCTCTCCTGGCAACCACGTGGACCAAACCTCCTTGTGTGCCGCAGGGTCCAACCCACATGCAGCTCCCAAAATCTGCAATGCTCTCCCCTCCGACCTGAGAGCTTGTGAATCGTTATACATCTTCAAGCAAGGGCTGAAAACTATTATTTTCTCAGCTTTGTCGCCTCTTAGTTTAGCTACATCTATCTGATTCATGGTGACTGTTGCCTGTCCTGTTCTAGCAACTTTATTCCTCCAGGCTGTTGTTCCATGCTATATAAATAAAATAAATAAATAAATAAATACATAAATAACAAACAAAGAGGCTCTAAAGTGAATCATCAAGTCATCAAATTTGCTTTCGCATCCTGTGATACAACATTATCACAGTACGTTTTTTGTTTTTTTTAGAAATAGAGAGATTCCAATTTCCTTATCTCCAGTGGGAGACTTTTCCATAACTTAGGCGCAAATACAGAACATCTACAATCATCTCTAGATGCGCAACGTGTTGGAGGAATGGTCGGCAGGTGCCTGTCCTTTGATCTTAAGGGCCTAATAGGTTGATGGTAGTTAGGCTTATCAGCCAGGTGCCTAGGGGCTAGATTAGTCAGACATTTAAAAATCAAACATATGATTTAGAATTTGATTTGATCCTGTGTGGCCAACCAATAAATTGATCAGCAAAGCCCTGATATATGTGTGGATTTTTTTACCTTAAACAGCAATGTGACCACAGCATTTTGGGCTTTTTGCCACCGTATTTGTTTGGCAGGAGCCCCAGCCAGTAAGCGGTTACAATATTCCAACTTAGAATTTACTTGGGCTCCTACCACTGCTGCATGGTCTTTTTGTGGGGCATACGGAAAAGCCTGTCGAAGCAGCCGCCGTAGATTATAAAAAATGGCCTGCACTTAGGATGTACCAAAGAATCTCCCTCAAAACATTGACACTTACCCACAAGTGCCTTTCCAACCAAGCTCCAACATATCTCTCCAATCGATTTACACATCGCACCTCCACTCGACCGCAGAGATCTGCACAAGCCAACTGCCTGACCCTCCCTAAATTTAAGCGACAGAAAGCGGGCGGCTGTAGCTTCCCTGTTCCAGCAACCAAACTTTGGAACACTCTACCTCTCACACTCAGGTCCGAACCCTCACGTTATGCCTTCAAACGCAAAATACCAAACTATGGCTCCAGAACAGTGACAACTACCTCTGCTTCCTGTCCCATGTCTGCACTGCTATCTTTGCCACCCTGCATATGACGTGACTGTAAATATTGTAAACATATTGTAAACGTATTTTAAATAGAGACTATACGTTCCTTATATGATGTACAATGCCGCCATTTATATGCCTGCTGTAACCACAAATATGCGCCAACATGCCCGAGGGCAAGGCGCGCACTACAAATAAAATTGAAATTTTAACCTGGCCTTCATCACTCAGGTCACTCTACCAAATGCACCCCACATGTCTTACCTTAACAGCAAATTTTAGTTCTGCCCCCAGAAAGCAAGGTGTGGGGACATACATTTATTCCTGTGCTTCGTGCCAAACAGAATTACCTAGGTCTTGTTGAGATTGAGTTGGCGCAAATTAGTGGAAATACATCCTCCTACCTCTTCCAAACACCTGCTGACCCGTAAAAGAGATTCCTCAGCATTATTTAATCTGAGAAAGACCTGGGTATCATCTGCATATGATTGGACTCTAACCTTTTGACTTCTCTGGATGTCCAATTAAGGGTGTAGCTAGAGATTAAATAACAATGGTGAGAGCCATGATCCTTGGGGAACTCCACAACACTGTGGGAGGGTATCTGAACAGAAACCCCCTGACTTAACCTGTTGCTGCGCCCTGTCAAAAAAAGAGGAAAACCTTCTGAGAGCGCTTGCTGTCCCATTCCCTGTTGTTTTTAATCTCTCAATAAGAAGTTCATGGTCCACAGTATCAAAGGCTGCGGAAAGGTCTAACATTACAAGTATGGACAGTTCTCCTTGATCTTCCACTTGCAATCGTTCATCCCAGACTGCGACCAATGCAGTTTCGGTTCCAGATTTCGGGCAGAACCCTGATTGCAATGCATCCAATAAGCCTTCTCTAGCCACATACTCTTGTAACTGCATTGGGAACACTTTCTACAAATGTTTCCAGGCCAGGGAAGGCCTGCCACTGGTTGATAATTCTGGCAATTGTCAGGGTCTAGATTGGGCTTTTTTAACAATGGAGAAATTATAGATAACTTCAATTCATTAGGTACTATCCCCTGACTTAAAGGTGGTCAAGAAAGGAGAGATATCTAGTGCTATGTATTTTGCCACACATGCGGGCAGAGGGAAAAGGGCATTGTTTGTAAGTTTGAAGGCCTTTAACAGGGTACAGATAGTATCTTCTGACACTATATTGAAGCAGAAAAGGGTACCATTTGCTTAACTAGGATGAGGTACCCATATCAAGATGGCTGAAGGCCTCCCTTGCCTTGACTTCCCTATCCTGTGTTATCTTCTCTTGAACAGCTTGTATCCTGTCCATAAAAAAGTGATTAAATGCATTGGCCTTCTCTACTGATGGCAGGTACTGTTTTGGTCGGACCAAATTCAAGTTGATCGAGAATATTTCTCGTGCATGCTTTGCAAGCTGTTTCTATTTTTCCAGTTAGGAAGTCAGACTTTGCTCTGAAGATGGCTATTTTGTATTTTTTAGGGCTACTTTAACCCTTTCTGGCCATTCTCAATTTCTAAATCTATGCATGTTCTCTCTACTCCTCTAGAGATTTTGTTCAAGTCTGATAAATTCGAAGTAAACTAGGGTTTGGACATTTTCCTTGATTTTACTCTTAAAGGAGTGTTTTTACAAAACAAAGGAATGTTTCTACAGCCCCAGAGAACCCCTGTGTGTCGAGTGTTTAGCCCGATAATGGAAATTTGCTTTCACTGATGCATGATTTAGTGGCACCTGTGTCAACCATGAAAATTAATGATTTGTTTCTTGTCTCAGCACCCACCAAGGGCTCCTCGTCTGGGTGGGTAGTCATGGACAGGACTGGACATGCAAGAGCTTTCTGTGGGCTGGCCTAATTAGAATATGTATTTGTGCCTGGGAACGTGAAGGGGTTCCCCCCCTTTCACAGTCACTCCTCGATAATGTGTCATTGTCCCATTTGGAACAATGATACTGTTGAGTACATGGACAACATGTGATTGGGCCCAAAGTGCTGGTTGTGGTAAATGGGCAGGCGGGGTGGGCATCTGTGCATGAGGGGGTTATGTCGGTAGCTGTGTGTAAGCTTGGTGTATTTCATATGGTATTGATGTAGGCATGGGGGCGCTTGGAGGTGTTGCTGCTGAGGGAGTGGCAACGCAGGGGCATATGGGTTATATTCAGGCCCACCCCTACTTCTGCACTCCCTTATGAAATGACCCAGTTTACTGCACCACAAAAACTGAACTGGTCCTGCTTCTCCCCTCAATCTCTTTCCCCCAAAGCCACTTCTGCCTCCCCATTCTCCTGGATACCCTCGTTTTCCTGGTTTGTTGACCTCACTGATACCACTGAGAGACTGTGGCTGGGACCCACAGTTCTATTGCCCATGTTCTGCCAAACTGCCGCCATTCTCTCATCCGCTCGTGGTGCTGTCTGCTCTGCTGAATCCGTTTGGGTCACTACTACAACCGCTCCCTCAACTGACATTTTTTTTCATTTGTTCTGCAATAGTTCCAGTTCCTCAGCCTGCATCCTCTGTGCTGTTTCTTTCTCTCGCTCTCAAATCCGTTTACAATGGTGTACAATTATGGTCTGTATTTCAGCCCACTCCTTTGCTTCTATGCTGACCATCTTGTTGATAGCCTTCTATACTTCCTTGTGCAATCTCCTCTTAATAACAAAGTAGAAAAGCAGAACTGATCAGTCACACTGCTCACCCATCTCCACCAGCCACATCTATTGCACCTTTAAAATGTATTCAGCAGGGTCCTCATCATCCCCCAAGGTGGATTGCATTATGAACTGAACATCTGGTGTGTCGGGGTATGCCTGCCACAGTGCGGCCCACACCTGCACTCTGATATCTTTGAAGTGGGCCCCATCATGAGTCTCATCATCGTCTATTTTTACTCCCGGTTATCCTGCCTTAACCCAAACTCTGCGCCTGTTTGCAATGAGCAAGCTTTTTATTTCTCCCACTGCCAAAGGGATACCTGCTGTGTGTTTTTCAAATGCATATATCCATTTCCCAGCCCCTGCAGTGAGGGCCCATGGATCATACTGCGCTTGTCCGGGGCCTTTATGCAGTAATGGCAGCTGGGCACGTAACCCTTCTTTCCCTCTCCTGCTGTCACTCGCTATTTTTCTACTACCGCTGTCCAGACAAATCTGTTCCTCAGCTTGGGCCCCACAAACTCTCTACCCTTGGGGTAATTGTCAACACTTTCTCTTCTTCCTCTAGTTTATCCATCGTATCTCACTCTTCCTCCTGTAGTTCCATATTTGTATCACCATCTCACCTCATCATCCCGTAAACTACACTTCTGGCCCCTCACTTGTCACACTTCCCCTTCTCCTTCTCAATGTGCACGTCCTTAATCATGGTACTATCCAACCTAAATAAAATGTCTCCAGCCCTCAATTCGTCTAGTCCGCACCCCTCCTTATGCCTCTTCCAACTCCTTCTGTGATTTCCGATCCCCCTTATTCTCGGCCTTTAACAGTGTAGCAGGATTAGTATTAGTGTGGTATGCGGGTGGTGCTGTGGCTGGTGATGGCACATATGTGGGGTTAGTGTTTCCGGTGGTGGGAATGGTTGGATAGAATCCCACTGGGGTCAAAGGCAATGGCCGCTCCACAGATGGTGCTACCATATTTTGAATTGGACCATCACCCTTCTGGGATTTACACTCATCACTGTCTTCTAAATCCTCCACCATTTTCCATAATTCCGAAATCTCTTTAATCTTGCATTTAGCAGCTAAGAATGTATACATGTGTTCCAATATACCCCTATTGTTCTTAGCCTGCTCTGGCCATGGCCGGAATATCCCACCTTGTGTCTCGGCCACCCACTGTCTGTGATACTTTTCAATTTTTTTCTTTATATAGTGGCAATGCGTCACACACTCCAACGGTGTAACTACCCCCATATTAAACCATCTCTATGCAGAAAGATATAAAAATGTATACACAATATGATTTTGTCTTGCACAATCCTGCCAGTTGGTCATACCCTTCCTCGTCGCCTCTAATCACGTTCCCCTCCCCTTTCTTTCTTCCTCACTCCACACCCATAGACACTCCCCACACACACAACACCCAAACTGTTCTCTCACAGGCCCCCCTTTGGCCTCCTCCTACCACAAAACATACATTGAAAAATGCTAAAACAACCAACTAAAATAATAAGCTAAAACAACAACCAATACTGTGTTCCCCTGCACGGAATATATTGGCCACAGGAATTCGAGCACTCTAAATATACAGAGCCCCTATGTTTTATATTCTCTTCTCCTTACTCAAAAAATGGGGGCATCTTCTTCCCTAACTTGGAAAGGATTACACTTCTCTATTTCTCTTCTCCTATATAATAACAATAAAAAACATACCAGCCACGTGGTCTATCACTCAACACACTGCGCAATGGCACAGTCTCACCTTCTCCCCAATTCGCTCTTGCACTCACACACTTCTTCCCTGTTTCCCCAATCCTCTCTCAAAGTCCTCTCCCACTGTTCTCACCCACAGAGGGTGTACTCACAGGCGCATGTTCACCCATGCTCCTCTGTAACAGGGTCCTATTAACGGCCTACACATGCTAGGTGCTGCCCTCCACTTCAAAGAGCAGAAAGTACTTCTGTGAAAACGACCCCTGTACACCACTACGGGTTGCACGCTTAGGAATGGTCGCTGCAGGTGGGCGCGGCCACTCCAGATGTGCTGTCAGGAATCCTCCATCTGTCGCAGAAAAATCGGGGTATCACGTCGGGGTCACGAGTTTGGCTGGCAGACCTCCATTGCACACACTTAGAAAATAATACAACCCACTAGGCAAAATCCTCCAGGACACCTTTTGCAAGGAGAACAAGGTTTAATCACACCTAAGAAAAATACATGCCAGCAAAGAACTCTGCCAACACGGAGTGCACTGATAAAAACAGCATAAGCAGTAAGTTATAAAGGCACACAGTGTCATAAGTGATGTAAATTGCATAGTTTACAGATCCAAGTGGCTGGTTGATACGACATTATACATATACTGCCTGCTCCATAAGGGATGCCAGGTCATTGGTCCTAGCCCCTTATATTAATCTTTTTCCAAGTGGGGTTTTTCTTTGTACATCATCAGCTGTGAAGCTCTTAATTGGCAATTATCCACACAAATCATTGCATTCCCTATCTGTGCCCTAATGTGCACCTGCTACTGAAGACATGGGTGCAGAGGATACTTTTCAAGATCACAATAACTTGCAAAGCCTAGCTCAATCCCAGACACGTTGGCGCCTTTAGAAATCTTTCCACCCTGGTTTTAGGTTTGTTACTTTTCCCCCCTTGCACCTAGCAGCACAAATCACAGGGACCCAGGATGTGGTGAACCCACCTTTCTACTGTGATCTTCATGACAAATTGGCACTCTAACAGTTTTATGGTCTGGGGCTGGCTGGTACACTGGAATGCTGGGGTCTTGGGACGGAGACCTCTCAGCACTATAACTTAGGGTTTGGACTGGTGAAGGTCAAAGGCTCGTGCCTTCCTTCTCTTAGGAAAACTGTTCACAGGGAGCTCTCGGCCCCCTTGTGGCCTTGCAAGGCACATTCCTTCTAGGATACATGTGCTAAATGGTATGAAACAATGAGGGGTTTATGAATCTCAGCGGATTTGTTCTTTCTCACTGCTGCCTGCGCTGCAACCCGTACCCGCATGCACACACCTATTTCTATGCTCTGCTCCCAGGCCTACTGCCCTGGCTGCAGCGAGGCGCTAGGCCTCAATTTCAAAATGGCTGCCAGTTTCTAAAATGGTGTTGCACTTCCAACGCAATCTATACCAAATATATGATAAGCTACCCATAATGCAGTTTTAATCGACACCTCCTCCCACCTATAGCCTCCCCAAGCACCTACAATACACTGTTATGCCTCAGCCTTATACAGAACCTCTTTTGGACCAGGGACGATCGTCCCCGCTCCCCAGCACAATACCAATTCACAACTTTGATTGTGGTGTTGGGTGAGAGGGTGGGGGCAGGGAGCACCAGAATCTAAAACCAGCACATGGGAAGGAGGTGCAACATCCTCCCTGGCACCACCGATCATTTCAGAAATTACCCTCTTTATAAAATATGAAGAAGGGAATTGAAATGAGTTAAGTGCTTCTGGCAGGTAAATGTGTTCACCCCTGTAGCTAGTCATAGGTTTGTATGCAATCAGCAGATTCTCAGACTTTCACCCTTTTCAATTTTGATGTACTAAATAACATTATGTTGGATAAAAGTAAAACATGTTACTGAATATAATACCAAATACAAAGATTATGTTAGCAAGTACTATTGAGAAAACAGGAGAATAAACCATCATTGTTATACATAACAGGTTTCTAGATCTGGGTCTGTGGCTCATGGACTAATGCATTCACTACAGGCACCTGTATTTAACCTCATGGTCATAGGTCTGAATCCCGCCGTAGCCAATCAAGCACTCATCCTTCTGAGGTCATTAAGTTGGGTAACAATAAACACTGGTTGGCTGTCAATAGCGCCAAGTTGCTCCTCTGGGGAGTGAACGCGCGCTCTACAAAGACACAGGTTATGTAGAAAGATGTCTTTAATATTTTCAGTTTGGCTTAGAATGGGTGTTGGGTCTTTGCATATCATGGGTATAAACACAACTTGCTCTGCTCACGAATGACAGCAATGCATCAATAACTGCATGCTTGCGCTCACTTAAAAATGTGATCAAGGGCGAGATGCAGACTATGGGCTAATTTGGGTCAAAAGGAAAAAAGAGAATGGATACACTTTGAGTGTCAAAGCAGAAGGGATTTATTTCTGACCAACCGTATTTTTCTCTGAATAATAACACATTTTGTCATGTGACGTATGTACAGATGAGTAATGGCATTTGTTATGTATGACCTTGCTGCAATTTTGGACATCTTGGAATTCGACAGACCGTACGAAGTGTGAACTACTGTTGTAAAATTTCAAAGTCATAGAATACAATTGTTTTCTTTGGGAAAAAACCTTGAATCACATAATACGCATTATGTATAACTTGGTTTGCTCATAAAAGCACAATGTGCAAAGTATCTATTAAAGGGAGAGAGAAAAAAGGTGTACTATACCTATATGCCTACTAAGCTGAAGCCTTTGATGGAGAATTTCTCAGCAAACATAGTAATAACTCTGAGATTTCAGCATATTTTGCGGATTCAAAAATGTGCAAATGAAATACTGTGACGCCTATTCAGCTATTCTTGCACACATCAAAAGTCAACAACAGAGGAAGTAAGTGGCAAGTAAAACAGGCAGGGAATACCCTTCCTTCTCTTGTGAAAATGATAATGCCAACTTGAGACAGAAATGATGAACTACTTGCCCTTGGGATACATGAAATGTAACTGGCTGATAGCGCAGTCCTGCAAGAAAGTATTTCTGTGATATGAAGAGTAGCAACAACTTTTATTTATTATTCTTAAAGAAAATATTTTGCAGGTTTTGAAATACTCCGGAGTGCAAACACAAGTGCAGTTCGGCTGTGAGAATCTGCTCAAATCAAATCAGATTGACTCCTGTTAGGGACATTATACTGTGGACTACATGTGGATTTTTATTTAATTGATTTTAAGGCCACGCCCCCTTTGGCCAGATCGTATATTACCAGGCACCTATGCGCACTTGCGTGCGTGCACCCCAGAGTGCACACACGAGTGCTGATGGACTGTGAGGCTCTGCTCAAACCAAGTGAGGTACGCTGGAAGATTTGAATGTTTGAACGCATCCCAAAACCTCACTGCTGCCAATGACATTCGGGACAGTATTTATTACTGATCTTTCTTCCTTTCTTTTTTTTAATACAGATGTACTGATGTTTGGGACATTATACTGTGGACTATATGTGGATGTTTATTTAATTGATTCTAAGGCCATGCCCTCTTTCGGCAGATCGTATATTAAGAAGCACCTGCACGCACCCGAGGTGCACACACCAGTGCTGTTCGGGCGTTCAGCGGTTTAGCGAGCAGCAGGTAACTAGGGTTAACATGTTTATTCTTTTCAGTTACTTCAGAGGCGTGTTTTGTTTGAATTAGTATACCGGCTGCAGGCGGATATAACACCTTGAAAGCACGACCATGTTTGTAATTCCTGACGTTGTTTGAGCTTAGTAACACGTTATTGTTAAGCATTTTCTGTTGCTATTGCATACTACGTAATTGAATGTACATGAGGGGTGCTAAGTGAAGAGTTTCGATGATGTTGTATGCTTAAAGTCTAAAAACCACCATACCACAAAGAGAGTGGATGAGAGGCACTGGGGGGGATGACAATGAGAAGGCTCCTGTGGGAAACGGCCAGGGCATTAGGTACCAGATACTCTTGCAACTAAAACGACAGCTTTTGGAGTGCTGTGCGAAATCTTTGACCTCAGACGTTTAGAGGTTACTGGCCTAAGGTACGTGAGAGACAACACCTCCTACTCCCATAATGAAAGATTCATCTTTACATACTTCCTTATAACATTTATTAACTGTGGGAAAATCAGAGGTTCTCTTGATACATTTTGAGGAAATGCTCGACTCAGCCCTGGTACCAGAAGTTAGACAAATGGAGCAAAGTGACCAGTAGATTCAAAACAACAAGGTCACAGAAATGTTGTTAAATGATATTGTCCCGGGGAAGGAGGCAATTAGGGGTGAATTGCATCCGCCCTAATCACGGAAATTCATGTCCATTTTAGAGAGAATTCTGAGACGGTTACTCTATGCTCAAGATTTAACAGTGACACCAAAGACTTCCATTAGGGAGCAAATAAATGAGAAAATCTGAACTGCTCAGCGCTTGAATTTATATTCCCTCTTTGTCTCTACCCCTCTTCCGTCACCTTCTATGTTAGAGCAAGTATTGATGCAAGAAACTCAACCAATGGAAGGGAGAATGGTCCACCCACTACATTTATCGGGATCACCAATATTACATCCAGAATCTTTAAATTATACAGTAAACTCCTCATCAAACCCTTCTCTATCTATTGCTATGCCTACCGCAAGAAGGTAATTTGGTCTGAATCAGGGGGCCATTCTGTTATTGGAAGTATCATTAACAGCCATGAATAACAGGATCATGGTGTTGACAATACTATTTGAAATCATAGAAAAAAAATCAGATGAACAAACAATCTGATTGACTACGCTTTTAGGAAAAATTAACCAAATGGAAAAGAACATTGGTCAGCCAATAATAGAGCATACCTTATGGGAGGGTGATCTCGAAGAGATAAAAAGATTGATATCTACATCTATATCAAATTAGCTTACACCAGAGGTGATTCATAGCAGATCCCCTATTGAGGGGAATGTGCATATAGAGGACGACATACCCCTATTCATCCAAGAGCACTCTATTATTGATGTAGAACATATCCCAAGGCAGCAAGAATGCTTGCAAGATATTAGGGAGAATATGGTTGAAACACAAGAACCCCTATTGAAAACAGTTACAAATCAGAGGGTATTGTTAAATGCTAGGCCAGCCGTGAATAAAAAGATATCTAAAAACAAAGCTCCATTATTAAAATCAACGAAGCATGGTTCAAGGAAGTTCCTAAGAGCACAGACTGTCCTTCCTTTTGTTCAAGATGATGCTAGAAAAGAAAACTAAAACTGGCAAAAAAGCCATACAACAATAAAAAAAAACATAAATCGTTAAAAATTGTGATAGAGGAGATAGTCAATAACTTTGAAACTAACCAGAGTCAAATTAATTTGGGTGAGACTTCAGTTCAAGAGGATGATTTAGTAAATCTTACCACATATTCAATAATCAGTGATTTATTTGACCAAGATCCTACTACTTATGTTCATAATTAATCAATTGAGGCATCCCAGCATGTAAAGTGTCAGATAGGGAAAGCTAAGAAGGAAATTGAGAAACAGATAGGAACATTTTATGCATTAGAACAAAGAAGGTTGGGACCATGTAGCTGATTTACATCATGAAACAGATGATGCTTATACGGGTCTTGATAAGCAAAGTGTTGGGGAGAAGCTGGACCCCCACCAGGGCTGTGGGGGGCCAGCAGCCATACCCTCACCAGCTATGGGAGACCCCAACACCTCCCATATGGCCCACAGAAATGCAACAGAGACCCCAGCAGGCAGCCACATGTTCCAATCTGCGTTTATTTCTGGGCAGCAAAAAAAGAAAAAAAAAAACACGCAGAGCATCGTGCACATCGAGAGTTCAGGCGCCGTCTCCCCCGGGGCTGGCTTGCAAGCCAGCTTTGTAATCACACTGCAGGCTGACCTCACAGAATTGGATCAGCTCCCAGAAACCTATCTCCTCCTGCTATTGGCTGCTAAGTGATAGGTTACCTATGTAGCCCTTATAGAGAGCCTGACAATTGGATGTTAGCCTTTTGTGTCAGTGGGTTGGTTTAGCTGTGCCAGCCCCCCATTACCTAATTCTAACTTGTTGCATTATGACTTTGTTCCCATAACTTTTTAGCTGAAGCAAGCAGTTCGCACCTGAGCTCTGAGCGCTGATTGGCTGGGCTGAGCCATTCTTGTTACAATTATGTTTCAAATGTTGTGCGAGTCTTTGCGAAAATGTCTTTCTTTCCCAGAATGAAAAGAAAAAAACACACTGGGTTGCCGTGGTTTATTCGCATTTGTGGAGAATTAAAAATGTTTGTCTGCAGAAAGCAATCTTATCTTGAATGCGCAACCTTGGCTGCTCGTGTGTTTTGCGAGGAGCATTGCTGAAGGCTTCTGCAGCCAGTGTTCAGTGAGAGAAATGAACTTGGCTGTAATTTTCCTGAAACATGGCTTTACACTGTGCAATTAGACCATGTTAATTCATATAGGCATTTGCAAGCCTTTAAAGAGGGATTTTTGTGTTTGTAGATTCTGATATTGCAGCATTGATTCTAATATAGCATGGAAGTTGCACTGTTGGTGAAGTGGGTGTGTTTCAGCATATTTGTCACCCATGGGTGCGCTGGGGCCTGGTTCAAATGATAAGTGCGCTCCTTGTTCTTCCTGCTGTTCTTCTGTATATGCGCCTGGGGTGAGGGGGCATGGGTTTGATCTCGATTTTCCCTCTTCAGTCCCCCCTCTGGTCGACTTTGTCGACCACACCACCAAGCAACATTCACCTCCTTCCGGTCTGCATATCTTTGTCAATCCCTTGAAGTGTCCATAATTCTTTGCATTGTTGTTGATGAACAGTACATATAGGAGTGTTCTCCTTCTGTGTTCCACCACACTCACTTCCCTTCGTACTTCCTCTGATCACAGGGAGTGGCCACCTTTATTACTGCTGGAACCATGTTGCACACTGCTATCTTCTCCCTTAGTCCGGCTCTTCCTTTCACCATGTCTCTTATTTGCATTCCGATGTCTTCTTCTGTTGTTCTCTTACATCTTGCAATGTATCTCTATCTTGCACAATGATGCTGTGCTCGGTACTAGTCCTTCCGTTATCACCTTCAATCAACCAGGCAGTCATGATGTCATCCATTACCATGCAAGCACTAGCTAGTTCTTTGCTTTCTCTTTTCAGATGCATTTTTTGCTGATCATTCTTTAGTATGCTGGTACTTCACCCAATCATTCTTCTGCCTCGCTCGAGAAGTAATTCCCCCCTCTTTTTACTCCTCTGTCTGTTTCTCTTCTTCCGTTGTTTTCCATCTTGGTGAATGTGTCACTCTTCACATCTTCCTTGGTCATCACCAACAAGGGCATGCTGATGCGCACCAATGAACACTCTCCTCCCCAATTCAGTGGTAGTTTTTCTTGATCTTTAGATGCATGTGTTCAATAGTAGTCCATAAGCAGTGATGTTCTTGCTCTCATCTCGCAACTTCTCTCAACCTTCTTGCATCCAGAATGATTGTCCACTTCTTGTCACTGTTGTGCTGGTAACATAACACTGGTACCTTAACAGTATACGTCCTTCTTCATTCTCCACCCAAGTGACCATCTTCGCTCTTTTGTCTCACTCCGTTAGGCACTTATCATATTTTTCTCTTTTATTTTATTTTTTCTTCTCTCTTTTTGTTTTTCTTTCTTCTTTTATTATTTATTTATTTTTTTTCTTTTTCTCTTGCAGCTTGCTCACTTGTGCATCTGCTCGTTGTTTCTTCTCTCTCTGGTCACTTTCCACATACAGTTGTTCTCCAATTAGCTGCTTTATGTAATCATCTTCCACAGGGGATTACCCCCCTTTTTCTTTTTTAAATGTATTATTTTTTTTTTTAAATCAATCTCAATGTTGCTGTCTTCCCTTGCAATCTTCTTCGCACCTTGGAATACATGGGCGTCGTGCTCTGCTGTAGTGATTTCTGTTGTAATCAATTCTCTTCCGGCATATGTTAAAGAACAGTCAGGACAGCTCTCTCCAGTGGTGTCCCTACCAATTTTGTACATGTGTGCATGTTGTTGGTCACTTCTGCTATGTGTGTTATGTGTATGTTTTACTCCCTTTGTGTCTGCCCTTAACTCTCCTTACTTTAGCAGCAGCTTTTCCTCACCCACTGACGCCGTAACTCTTCCTGCTTAGGTTAGGGAATGTTAGCAGGGGATACAGCGGTAATGCTCACTATTACAAATAATTTTCAAATTACCACCCCCATTATTTCGTTCATCATTAATAGTCCCATCGTGAAGGTAAAAGTCCTTATTTGCTTGCCCATAACCACTTACGCTGCTGGGTCCTTGCAGCTGATGAGATGATAAAGTTGCCCGCCTGAAAATCTCAAGAAAGGCGTTAATACGTTAGTACTTGTTAGTAACCTCAAGCTCCGCGAACTAAACAATCACTAAGGGCAAAAATCAAACCTCCCCCTGGACATTTCGTGTTTTCAAAATTTCTCAATATGGGTAGGGAAAATCTTGGGCTGTTTATTCAATGGAAGCAAGGAAATATACTTCAGGGAAACATGCTCTAAGGGGTCTGAGGTTCCTGATAGGGTGGGCAATTGAGTGGGGAATGCTTCACGATCCTTTAATTAGTAGTCCTCAGTGTTACTAATGGAAGATAACATTAAGGAAATTTCCTACACATTTCTAACAGCATACATACGCAACAACCTGCATGTGCGGGGAAAAGAGAAGGAACAAAACAGTGTTACAGCTGTAGGTGCACAAAATGTAATATGAAACTCAATTAAACTTTGGACATGGGTGTGTCAGTCCCTATTCTAGTTGCTAGTGTGCGTTGGACCATAGGATGGCCATGTTTCCCTAACTCGGGAGTGTTCGTGCTATTTTGCAGTTCATGAAAATGTCTTGCGTTGGCCCTGTTGATCGTTCCTCCCTCGTTGCCAGGGTGGCCACCGCTTTGTAGGGCTTGACGCCTCACACATCTAACAAAGTCTGTCAGGAGGGCAAAATGTCCCACTGTAGTCCATAGCCATTGGGTGTTGGTTGTCCGTTGTCTTCAGGCCTGCCCTGGGTCCTTTATATCTGGCGAGAAATTAAATGGAAGCGCTTGAGACCTGAGCATTTACAAATTCTTCATTTTCTTGACCTAACCTCTCTGCACTACTCTTGCACTATTCAGTGTCCTAGTGGGAGGAGCCAATGGTACATTTATGCACCATCCTGTCACCACCTGGTGGCGTTCAATGACGGTCTGACCGTAACTTGTTGCACTATTTGAAATGTACCCGGAAAATGGGTTGGCACTTAATTTATGTGAAGATACTCATTACACACTTGGATCATATATACGCAATTTAGGTGCGAGTGTACAAATGGGCCTTTGGATCTTTATATTTACTGTGCTTTTGTTGTAAGCTATTTATAGTGCGTGCCTTTGTCCCGTGGGCATTAGGCACTGACAAGCTAAACAGGGAAACATCAGGGTGGTAAATTTGTCATATAGGATGGCTGTGTTTCTAAATTAAGTGGACCATGTTACTTAGTATAATCGCAGGGTTTTAAAATCTTTTTTTCTATGGCTCCTCTCTCAACTTCTCAGGGCATGTCTCACAGTGAACTGCAAGCACTTTCAGCCGGTGCTAATGAAATTCACTACCAATTATTCGCTACCTGTCCCTCCCCCCTCTTTGTGTTTTATTTATTTATTTATTTATTTATTTACTTCCTCTTTTCTTTCAAACCCAACCGTCACAATTTACTCCCATTCGCTCTATCCCACCCCATGTCCACTTTTTAAACCCTACCTACTCTGTTAATTACTCATTTAGTCTAGTATTTGATTACTCCACTACTGTAATTACTGTTACATTTAAACAATATATTTATCCCCCCCATTATCTGCTCTCAAATTTTAATACAACCATCATTCTCTGGTTCGTGCAGCAATGACCTATTTCCCTATGTGTGTTGGTTAATGCATTTGTGCCAGTGCTATTTTCAAAAGCGCTAGTGGCATTACCACTTGCACTGTTATTTTGTCGCCAAATTAATTCTGTTGGGAACATGGATCATCCACCCTTTACCCCTATTTCTCTCCTCCCGTGGTGAACTGTCAATGAAATGTAGGCCTCCCCCCTCAAGTGCACCTTCTTCCACCTTGTGTGTCTCATTTAATTGTTCTGTGTTATTCGTGTATTCATGAGCCCAGTCTCCTCGCTGAAAGATGTGTGCTCAAAATGTAGCTAAATGTACTCTCTTGTGATGCGCTATCATTATGCACCCCCCTCTGTATCGTGCACCCCCATTATGCTTAAACAATCTTCCTTACTTTCAACATGTGTATGTCTGGTGTTTAACAAGTTATGGATTTCGCTGTTAATAAGGTGGTCATATCTACATCGCTCATGATGTCACAAATGTCTCATCCCTAATGCATGGCCTGGTCGCCCCACTGTCACCCAGAAAAGAACATGTTTTGATACCTATCACCACCCCTATACAATTGTCCTCTGCATAATTGAGTGTGCGTGAGTGTGTGTGTCGGCGTGCGTCTCGCCCGCTCTGTCGGGGAGGTGGAGCATGAGTGTGTGTGGCAGAGTGAGTCAAATCAAGTTTGTCTTGGGCTGTCCTATTAGCCATATAATGTCAATCTATGTCCTTTGAAAGGTTTGTTCCCCATCAGGAAGACCCCTCCCAGTCATGTAACCGGTACCATTGCTATTGTGTCAGTGTTCTGTATGGGTGCTGGCTGCTGTGCAGTGCCCCTGTGTTGTGATTCTTGTCAGTCCTGGGGTAGTGGTGCTGTCATTTGTTGTGTCTGTACATGTAGTGGTGACAGTGCCTGCGTTGGTGCTTGTGGTGTCTGCTGAAATGATCCCGTCCTGCCCCATGTATCCTCCCCACATGGGCGGTGCATATTGTGGTGGTTGTTGACACTGCTATTGTGATTCTTGTGCGTGTGTGTTGAGGCTGTTTTTAACTGCCCCTCCCATTGCATACTTTAATAATTTATTTTGTGCCTACTTGTCCTCATCTGCCTTTCTCTGCCCCTGCCGTTTTATTTATTTATTAACCGTCTTCTCTTGCCACAATCTACAATGCACACAGTCAATGCCTCGCGCGTTATCCTTCCTTCCTCCCTTCCATAACCCCATGCATGCTGCACCACCCCTTACTGATCCTCTATCATGTTTGGCTGTGCTGTCTCGTTCAGTCCTTCTCTCCTCCTCCAATCCCTTTCTTCCCTTTCCAGTTCCCCCTCTCTGTTGCTATTGTTACTCCTTGCACCTCCCCCGTTATCTTCCCTTTAAATTGAATTCCTCTGTACCTGTGCCTTCAAATCTGCTTCCATGCACTGCAGCCCTCCCTTGCTCACTCCTGTGCTGCTAGTGGGTTGTTCTGCACCTTCCTGTTTGTTCGCTTTAGTGTATTGTGATTGCGTGTGTGTGTGTGTGTGTGGTGTTTAAATGTCCTTCTGCTGTTTTCAGTTCTCTCATGCAATGCATTCCTTGCTTACCATCTGTGTCAGCAAATATTACACTCCCAGAGGTTCAGAAGGTTGAGTCCCCTCTTCCCTCTGCTCGTGCTGGTTCAGCATCAGCTGACCCCTCGCATCTTCCCTTTTCTTCATGCACACAGTTCAACTGTAGCCATGTGCTTTTAAAGCTATTCCCGTGTAAGTGCTGTGTATGTGTGTCCTTAGCGATTGCTGCACGCTTCTGGAGAAGCCGCCTATGAGCAGCCATGGTCTTTTTTAATTTACCTTCAGTACTTTTGAATCTTTGCACACTATGTTTTACTGACTTATTTCGGCATGGAAGCTGTGTGCTACACAACAGGTGAAGGGGAGTCATTTCTGTATTGTGTGATACATTTTACCTCTATTCAATTTGAAAATTTCGATAGTCCGCTGTTCAGGGAGCAAAAGTTAAAAGATAATTGAACATTTTTCAACTTCTGTGAGCCTTCTTGGCTCCGCACCTTAGCCAGTGCACTCCACGTGCAGCCCATCTTCACCAAACCATTGCCTTCTCCGGCACACCCCCACAATCTTGCGCATGTGTCTTCCACACACCGCCTCTGGGTCACCTATTCTCCAAATCCAAAACCACACCACTATCTCCTCACCATCAAAACTCTGTGTCCTATGCATCAATCTGAAGGTGACGTCACCAAACTAAAAACACAGTGCAAATGAACAGACGAAATGTGCATACACAAAACAATAACCCATTTCTCCCAACCCCACAAAAATCCCAGAATAAAACCCCACAATCCCCACAGCTGTCTTCCTGTCTCAACTGGAACAAGGTAAACCACAATAAAAACTCTTATAATTGGACTGCGCACACTGCGTCGCCTCGCGTGTGATACGCTCCTCACCAGGGGACCTTAACCAGCCAACTATCTTCCGCACTCGGGAACAATCTAGCTACCTCCTGCAGGGAAACATCATCCACTCACTGAACTAAAACGCTCAATTAGCAGGGAACCTCATCTACTCATTGATCTACAACGTCAATTCATAGGAAATCCATACCCCTGTACATGAAATCGCCATCCGAACCAACCAGCGCGGCACTCCTTTCTATATGTGGGGAGTCGCTACCCCACCCAATATCCTCATAAACACAAGAAGGGACAACTGCCACCGCTCCAGTCCCAACAATTCACATGCCGATCACCACCAATGCGCCAAATTTTGCGACAATGTACAATCACCCACCACCCAATTTACAATGCCTCCCCCTGTTTCTACCCAAACAAAAGAACTTAACATTTCTGCAACATACTGATCAACAATGCATCATAATACTTTAAACATTTCCCCCCCTCAAAGCCCATGTTGCTGGTTGACTTACATTTCCTATGCTGCACTGGCACTTGCTCTGCTGCTGGACACCCCCTCAAGGCGCTTCACCGGACCCCTTCTCCTGCAGGGCTCTCACCTGCCCTCAAGCAGGGCATTTCCAAGTGGCCCCCGATGCCTTTAGCCGGTTACGCGCTTTCCAGTGGTCTTCAGGTGCAGGCGAGGGTCCCACGGCTTCCTTGAGTCGGTGGCAGGGAGTGCAGTTCAACGCAGGGCTTGCGCAGGCAGTGCTCATTCACCCATGTTACAATCAGCAATGAGCCTCACAGAGGGCACCAACTTGTTGGGGAGAAGCTGGACCCCCACCAGGGCTGTGGGGGGCCAGCAGCCATACCCTCACCAGCTATGGGAGACCCCAACACCTCCCATATGGCCCACAGAAATGCAACAGAGACCCCAGCAGGCAGCCACATGTTCCAAACTGCGTTTATTTCTGGGCAGCAAAAAAAGAAAAAAAAACACGCAGAGCATCGTGCACATCGAGAGTTCAGGCGCCGTCTCCCCCGGGGCTGGCTTGCAAGCCAGCTTTGTAATCACACTGCAGGCTGACCTCACAGAATTGGATCAGCTCCCAGAAACCTATCTCCTCCTGCTATTGGCTGCTAAGTGATAGGTTACCTATGTAGCCCTTATAGAGAGCCTGACAATTGGATGTTAGCCTTTTGCGTCAGTGGGTTGGTTTAGCTGTGCCAGCCCCCCATTACCTAATTCTAACTTGTTGCATTATGACTTTGTTCCCATAACCTTTTAGCTGAAGCAAGCAGTTTGCACCTGAGCTCTGAGCGCTGATTGGCTGGGCTGAGCCATTCTTGTTACAATTATGTTTCAAATGTTGTGCGAGTCTTTGCGAAAATGTCTTTCTTTCCCAGAAAGAAAAGAAAAAAACACACTGGGTTGCCGTGGTTTATTCGCATTTGTGGAGAATTAAAAATGTTTGTCTGCAGAAAGAAATCTTATCTTGAATGCGCGACTTTGGCTGCTCGTGGGTTTTGTGAGGAGCATTGCTGAAGGCTTCTGCAGCCAGTGTTCAGTGAGAGAAATGAACTTGGCTGTAATTTTCCTGAAACATGGCTTTACACTGTGCAATTAGACCATGTTAATTCATATAGGTATTTGCAAGCCTTTAAACAGGGATTTTTGTGTTTGTAGATTCTTATATTGCAGCATTGATTCTAATGTAGCATGGAAGTTGCACTGTTGGTGAAGTGGGTGTGTTTCAGCATATTTGTCACCCATGGGTGCGCTGGGGCCTGGTTCAAATGATAAGTGCGCTCCTTGTTCTTCCTGCTGTTCTTCTGTATATGCGCCTGGGGTGAGGGGGCATGGGTTTGATCTCGATTTTCCCTCTTCAAAAGGCTAAAACATAAGGACAATGGAAGGAGAAGAGACTCCTCAAGGGAAGAGTCGAGAGACTTATAAGAACATAAGAAAATAAGGAAAGTTTCAGCTTCCTCAAATAAAATACAAGGGTCATGCGAGACACAGCAGCCAAAAATTGATGAAAATAATTGTTTATATTTATACATAAAGGAAAGACAAAAAGAGTCCAATCACAAATAGAACACACATTCTAAGATTAATGGTGACTACCCCAGGCCTAAAGGCTATCCAATCTAGTGATATTGATCAGGTGGAATTAATTGATAACCAGGTTCTTGATAAAGTCAGATTGGTGATCCCCTTGCGATTGGCCAGGGAAATATTGTGGGGCAAAAAACATTTTAAACATTTGGGCTCCAGGCTAGATAAAGGCAATGAGTATCATACTATAAGGAAAACTGATTCATACCAGATAGCACCATCGAAGGTGATGAAAGTATCTACTTTTAAGAATTTCCTGTCAAGAGGGCCAAGGTAAGAGGGTTAGAGAAATTGAAGCGGATGAGGAACCAGATTGCTCACAGATACAGGGCACTCTAACAGGGGATACAAACTATCATCAGCATTAATGCCCATCTACCAAAAAAAGGTAGAGAGCTGATGTTGGCTTCCTAGAATACTCTGGGATTTAAGCATTTATTCACCCAAATATAAATAAACCTGAACTCGGAGAATGGGTCCTTTAAGACGAGGTAACAGTATCTGAGATGGATGGGGATGCAGATCTTACTCAAACATCAATAATCAGACCAACTCAAGAAGTTGGCAAAAGTCAAAGCTTTTTTAATAACAAGTCCTTAAAACAGGGAGTGAAAAGGATGCTGCACGAATTCTTTCACTCGAGAACGCAACATGTTTCATAATAAAACACACATTTATAGTAAACACTCATCATCATTGATGTCACACTATGTGGCAAAAAAGAATAACCTACAGGGAGTTGTGGTTGGTGAACAGGGAACATCTGCATATATATTTTCTATGGGCTACAGGGACGTGATTGGATCTCAAAGTTCAGGTGGGCCACTAAGCCCATCCCAAGTGCAAGTCATCTTCTGTGTCATGAAAATATACAACATACTATTGGCTTCTCAAACTATAGGGCTCCTTAATACGTGGCCCTCTATAATTGGTTGGCACACGTGTACTTCTGTAATATTCCACTCGCTAACAGCACACACTTGGGACTCCAGGTGCCGGGGTGTTTGGCCTGGACATGCCTCTACAACCAGTTAGCCCAACATTCATCATCACTCCTACGGTCTGCCATTCATTTAAAACCTTTGAACTTGGCCTTGCAGAGGCTCACTGTGCCTGAGAATAAAAGGGAGTGAAGCATGGTCTTATCTTCTGGTCTCGGTGTAGCTCGCCCCAAAGTTCATTCTCATATGACCATGTGACTGTAGACCACGATTTCGAGCTCTTCATTGTATTTTAATACCATTAAATGAAGAAATCTTGGCACCCTCAATGGTTTCCTTACACCTCAAACAGGAGCTGAGCATGCTTCTCACATTTTTGTATCCTCTCGAGTACATGGCTAGGCTCTCGGCAGCCCGACTCTTGACACTGGGCCAGGCGTGCCTTTCTCGAATCTTCCTTCACCGTCAGCTATCATTCTGCTATTATTCTGCTGCGCCAAACTTCTAACTCTTTTATTCACGGGGTCCAAGTTTGCTAAAGTGTGTTGTGGAACATCCAGATTCTATATATTCCTATGTATATATATTGGCGCATCGCCGCAATCTATTCACTACATAGCCAGCCGCAATCTATTCAATACATAGCCAGCCTTATGATTATTTTGTCTACTTGAGTTACTGCGTCTGTACAATTGTAAAATGATTTTGCATTTTCTCTGGTGCTTCTCCGTAGGTGCAATCTTCATTTTGCTACCAAAATATTGCATACTTCATTACTTTGTCATCAGGTTCTATAAGATCTATATCTTACTTCATTTATATCTCTTCTGTGTGCCTCACCTCTACTTCATGTGACGTCACCAGTTCCTTCTTTCATTCATTTTCACACTTCTTCCGGAACTTCCTTCAAAAGGCCATCATTTCTTTGTTGATATATATGGGGTTTTCTCAATGGATACCTTGTTTCAACTACTTTTCACAGTATTGGCATTCTCGCTGGTTTTGCACATGTCACAATTTCCGGTTGCCAACATAGAGGCAAAATAGGGGCAGAACATCAGGTAGAGGTACTTGGCTCCTCCTCTACAACCCCTTAGCAGTATTTGACATTGCTTTATTGCAGGAAATGTGGCTTCTTCATCCACCTCTATGGAAGGTGCATGCTATATGTTGGATTCCGGCTATTAAAGATTTAAAGGGGAGACCAGCTGCAGGCCTGTGACAGCCTGTAAGCTAGAATATGGGCCTAACGTTGAAACCATGAGCTTCCCTGACTCAATTTATTCAATTATTGGAATCACTGATGACATTATTATAGAGGCTGTTGAAACTAGGCTTGATTTATGTCTGGGTGAGGCAAATATTAACAAAGCATTTATTGCAGGAGATTTGAATATGAAATGTATACATACAAAAAGTATTTCACTAACGCCACGAGCATCTAGATTGTTAAATCTAATGGACAATAGAGGATTTATAATGTTAAATCGAGCACTGAAAGGGGACATTCCTCCTCTTCCAACATGGAGAGGATTATCCCAGGTTGTTATCATAGATTATGTCTTTTTATCGAGAATGATTTTCCCTGCCGTGATTGAATTCCAGGTCTTGACCAGCATAGCAGTGATCATGACCTCCTAGTGTTAACTTGGGAACTTCCCATGATTCCTTCTCTGAGATCATATTATAACCATAAATTGGAGATGAGGGGGGCAGATTTAAATGGACAGAACCAAGGCTGGAAAGCTTGAATACTTGCCTAGAGACAGATTCAAAGGGTTAGTGAGGGAGTTAACTATGTGGCTGTAGTTTTAACCCTTTTTGTTAAAAAAATCCAATTAGGAGCTCATCCATCATTCAAGCATAAACATGTCTTTGATTTGGAGGTGAGAGATAAAAAAATCAATGCCGGAAAGAGATAAATGCTTTGGCGTCCTGGCATCCCATAATTAATGGGATCTTGATAAAGAAATTGAAACACAATTATACGAATTGGATGCAAATGTATAACACCAAAATGGTTCATCATGATGGAGAAACCATGATTTATTCAACAGTAGTGCACAGGTTTGGTCACTGCTAGAAAGTGGGAGTAATGATATGCAATCACCATTGATGATTAACACAATACAAGAAGAAATTTTGGATGGCTTACTTCACAAAGTTGTATGTCGGTCCGAACATTTGTGACCCTCAGATAGAAGATGATTTAGATAAGTGTGAAGCTATGATGTTTGATCAGGATGATATCCTAATGTAAATAAAAAAAGTTTCAGTACGTGTAGTCCCTACTCCCGCTCGATGGCAGACAATTATTTTCTTTTCTTTTTTCGTTTGCGAAAAACACTGGTGTATCTCGCAAGCGCAAAAACAAACTATTAATGCTCCGGTTCCATCTCCGTTGTGAACATGGGTTTGAAATTAGCATGGTGTGACTGACCACATACACATGCATAACTCAAATTCTGAAAAAGAAAACAAGGACTATTCGTTAATTGCGACTTACTGCTTGTAATAAAAAGGAAGGGAGGGAAAGAGGGAGAAAGAAAGAGAGAGATAGAGAGAGAGAGAGAGAGAGAGAGAGAGAGAGAGAGAGAGAGAGAGAGAGAGAGAGTGAGAGAGAGAGAGAGAGAAATAGAGAAAGACAACCATTAGCACAGAGTGGCAGACCGATTATAGCGAGCACCTCCTCTATGACAGATTGTAAGAAAGTAGGCTAACCATTAGCAGTGTGTGGCAGACCGCTTAGAGCAAGCACCTTCAGAGTGCATTTAATTCAAAGATCGAAAGAAGGTTGTCATTAGAACAGTGTGATACTGCTTAGAGACAGATATTTACTAGGGATTCAAGGGAGTGGATGGCAGAACAGAGAATCCCACGCTGGAGGACACAAACAATACTTTTTAAAATGCTGGTCTAATTGCATTATAATAGCTTTTTTTACTGCTTTGTATTTGTGTGAAGTCTAAAAACGTTTAACCCTTCAAACACATTCACCTTAGCCCCTTCCTTTCAAGAGGTTAAACACTCTTCAGTCAAAGAGGTCTAGGATGCTAAGTTCTATAGTGCTTTTAATAAACTACCAATAAACTCATACCCGAATTTGAGCAGCCATCACAAAATAAAGAGGATTTATTGATTACCAATCCTAGTTAGCATTAAAAATCCATCACCCTCATAATTCTGTGTGGTGCTGCTGTTCCCTCTGACCTTATCAGATTTCCAGAAATGCCCTGGTTGTTTACTTCGTATTGTCTGGACAACTGAATACAGACAGGTTGACTTTGTCTATCAAAGTGCAGCTTAAAGATTGTACGATCACTGGAGGAGGTGGACTGCATGGTAATGCTTCCAGACTAAGGACTGACTGACTATTCACAAATATATAGTCCAGGTGGCTTGCAACCCTACCATTAGTCCAGGTCACATTGTCAATGGAAGCCTTACTACCCACCGGGTTAAGGTATTCCAACCCATATGCATTCATAAAACTAGTCCACCTAGCCCCTTCCTTAATTTGAAGGAAGTGGTATGTTGAAATGGAAAGTGCAAGATGTACTCCTGCTCCAATGGCCCTAACTTGCCAATCACAATAGGCATTGAAATCCCCACATATAATATCACCACCAGGATATAACCAATTCCATTCAGTAAGTACTACTGCAAAGAAGTTCATGATTTTACATCCAGAAGCTCCTCCAGGAGGATCATAAAAAGTAACCAACAATACAATCTTGGGCACTTAGCACAAACCAGTTGGATACTCCTACAGCACATGCATTCACCCTCATGGAGGTCCTAGCACCAATAGCCAAGCCCCCACAATGTCTTCCAACCCTACCCTTGGTTGCTTCCCTGGTAATAGAGTCATAACCATCTATAACAAGCTTGGCGGTTAACCAAGTTTCCTGCAAAAGAAAGAGAACACATTCCAATAATGTATCAAAACCCGGGCCACCATTTACAAAATGATCATGCCCTCTAATGTTCCAAATGATTATAGAAAGTGAGCCTTGCTTGAACCTCTTGTCATATCAAGGTTACCCATATCACACAGGGTGAATGGCCTCCAGACTCATTCTCCCTGTAGATCCCCACTCTGTAGGCGGGCCCATATTGCTTGTGGGCTTCCCAAAATATTTAGCAGAGGGAGCAGAGATTTTAGGCTCTGTAGACAGGTTTCCCTCATGACCAGACTTGTGATTAAAGCCAAACTCAAACAGATAGCCCTTTTTTAGGAAGTGAGTAAACATTGACCTAATGAATTCTGTGGCAATCCTGTTGTGGAAGTGAAGACAAGACCAATTATCATCCATACTGGTTTCTGGAATCTCAACCAGAGCCACATCCTTTGATGTAATAACCCTCAATTGAGGGAAGATGTGTAACAGCTGAAGGGCTTGTTGGTGGATTTAGGAACAGACTCTCGCAAGTGGAAATTCATTTAGTTAACATAATAATTTGTTTCTTCACCAGATTTCAACACCAGGAGGGCACGATTGCTTACTACATTTGGAGCTAATGGCTTACCATTTTCTGCCCCGATAAGTGGACTCAGCAGGGGCGGACAAGTGGGGGCGGGGGTTGATCTACTTTCCTTACTTCTTTGTCCACAGGTGAATTTGCCAACGCTTCAAAGTCCTTGTCATCAATACATGACTGATGCTCCTGAATTGAACCTTCCATGAACTCTGTAGGCTTGTTTGCCAATACACGTATCCAGTGATCCAGGGTCTCCACAGTTTTCCTTGACATTGTAAAGGTTATCTCTTCTTTGCCTGCTTTGGTCTCAGTTCCCGATCCACCAGGTCACAGTCACAGTCAGTCTCAAGGTTGTTGCAACTGAGCCAGGAATCCGACAAGAGCACCGAAGGTTCAGCATTCTGTTTATAAGAGACTTGACTAGCATGTTTTTTTTTAGTTGAGCAGCCATATTTAGATGCTTTTTCCTTTGCTGCCTTCTCTTTCAGGGTTGAAAGACGTCAGTGTTAGATGCAGATTTCCGACCTGCACCACCACTAGCCTGTGGAAAGGAAACAAAGGTGGCACAAACCTCCCCAGGGAGCGAATCCTAGATCAAAATATGCATTGCCCTATTGTGAACCCCCAGGCCACCATGCTCCACCTCAGTACCGTGTTCCACTGAGATACTTTGAATCAGGGTTGAAGAGTAAATCACTGGTACCCCAATGGCCATGTTGATAGATTTAAGCATGGCAAGGTTCACCTTTTGCCCCTTTGAAAATCTCTGTACAGATCGATAGTACCACTTCAAGCAAGGTACGCAGATTGTCAAGCTCTGCTAAACATTTGTCCACAGAGACATCACCATTACTAAAACATTCACTTGTATGACAACTGCTCATATCAACAAGCTTCTCCAAGTCAGTGGTTGCAGAAAAATGACATCAAATTAAAATTGGGATGCTGTGATAGTGCAGCCTTCTGTGCCTCCAAATGGGATGCCTGCCCTGCTGCAGACTGTAGCACAGGTTTAGGAGGGAATTGTTGTCAATAGACAGAAGAGATTCCAAAGAGTCACCTTGCAAGATTGTACCATCATCTTGGGGGCCCGCAAGACATGTGCTGGGGCCATTCCAGCTGCCCAAACGTATGCTGGGAAGTAGGTCATAATTTTCCCTGCAGAGGGCGCTGCCTCCGGTGGTTCTTGGTCATTTAATACCTGCTCTTTGGCCTGTATGTCCTTGTTTCTCTTACATAGAAAAATGTTCAACATGCTTTCAGTGGGATCAACATCTTTAGAAAGAGCCACACGGGTCCTAATGCGAGTATGATATTGTACACTACCCTAAGCACGGTGAATATTAGGCAAGGTATGGAAAGCTCCTACCAACGTAGATTGTTCTTAGTCACCTGTTGGCCTTCAACTACTGACAACACTTGCCACACTTACTGCACAAGTAGGGTTCACTACAATTAACACAACTGGCACACAATAAATAGAATGACAAGTAGTGCTGTGTCCCCCTCTCATGGCAATCATTACAAAGGTGAGCAAAATTGTGAGAAAATAACCATGAGCGGGTGCCGCCCCACAGAGCCTCCCAAAAACAAAAAGCATGTGGGACATCAGATGCCACTGGAACCTCTCACTGTTCGCCGGACCACCTTAATTCACTGGTTGGAGCTACAGTTCCAATGAACCTTGTTACCCAGCCTCAACCACTCTACCTACTCTCATTCTTACGCTGATTACTCCGACAGACTCTACCAGCTTGCCCTGGAACCCGCAAGCTCAGGCTCACCATTCAGTCTCCGGAACCATGGCTGATGCTCACTGCTCCGCCATGGGGCCACTCTCCACTCTCTGCTCACCGTGGCTCACCGCAGCAATCTCAGAGGAATGAACCGCTGTACGTAACATACTTGTCAAGCCAACAATAACATTTATTTTGCCTCAACAATTGTGTGTATTCCAGCTCTGATGGGCCATAAAATCCCAACACTAACAAAGTTTCTATTATACAGATATTTACCCTGACCTAATCAGATTACCGCAAGCCCAAAGTGCTCAGATAAGAAACCTAGAAGGTGGCAGCCCTAATGTGCAACAAGTTTCCATCAGCCTTCATATTGCTGTCCTACCATTTCATTAGCAGTAGAAAATCACTTTTACCTGTCAGCCAGAATAGAAAAGAAAATATCTGCCGGATTGGGGTAAGGACACAGTGGGTGATTTGACATTTCATCTGCATGTTAGTGAGATTTGCCTTAAGCCCTGTTGTCAGGGTCTTTAGGTATTTCCTCCGGACTTAGGTACTACTAGTGATTCTCTCAAGCACACCAGGTGGTATTCATGATAAGATAATTCTCAGGAGGTGGAGTGAATTGGTGCAGTATACCTTTCTTATATAAGAAATGGAAAAGAGAAAAATGACTTTAATTTCAGGTAAGTACACTTTTCAGAATACAAGATACCGCGATATAACAAGCAAGTAAAACAGTTTCAGAGTTCAGTTAAACAGTGTTTCCTAGAATGAAGAATGCATGAAAGGCAAGTAACACACATGTCCGCAAAACATTATTCATACCTGGGCTAGAAAGTTAGTAAAGACCAAGGGCGACCATTAAAAGTGATTTGGGGTAGTCTTTGGTGGTAGAGAACTACCTTTTGTGAACATAGCCCATGAGGCAGTTTCCACAAGGTCCACAAGAGTGAGACCAATGGGATAGCATTGATGAAGAAGAAGAGGCCAAGCGATGAAGAAATGGTTGAAGAAGAGGTTCATCAGTAATTTTGGAGTATTAGGAGAGCAATACCCTTGGACTGAAAAAGCAGTTCTCCAGCAGGCAGTTGGAGTTTTCAGAGGCGGTCCCTGTGCATGTTATTTGGTGAACACCTAAGGTTGCAATGATGACACACCAGTGCAGGAGAAATCCAAAGACCCTTGGGAAGAGTGATTATTCATGATTCAGTGATTCCCAAGTCTAGGGTCAGAGCCACAAGAGCTGAAATACAAAGCAGACATGGCGGGTGGTAGCCTTCGATTTTGGCTCCCATACCATCCTTGGGCACATGATTTGGCTTCTGAGGAGGGGGTCAGCTTGCCAAGACTCCCAAGGAAGAATGCATGATCAAGATTTGTTAGTAGAGTCACACTGGAGAGCAGGTAGTCACCAAAGAAGGATTGGGAGGCAAGATCAGCATTGCGGTTGCAGGAGCGGAAGCTGAACAGATTCCTTGTGCTTTGTTGAAGGGGTGATGGAACCAGAGTGCTAGCCTGATATCCTGGGACAAAGAGTCTCTGGTCAGCTAGGCACAGTGCCTTCAAGCATGTGGTGTGAACCAGTTGTCCCCACCACATCAGGGGAAAGTTTCCTTCTGGTCATCCAGGAGAGGGAGAGCTTTGCTGTCAGATTCGTTGGAGCATCAAAGTATGCAAATACAGAGCTTCAGTTCTGCCTCAAGCATCAGGACTTCCAGAGAATGGGTACAAATTTCCCATAAAAGATAAGGTGAATGGGTAAAGGGGTCTGCTTTTAGCTCCATCAACAGGAGGTAAGTGAGCACAGTGTCCATTCACACCCCAAGAATTATTCCAAATGCGGGTTGGTCAGCCAATGACCGAACAGCCCTCCAAAACACAGCCATGCATTTAGGATGGGTGCTTCACACAAAGGAATGAATCCATGCTATCCAAGACGGGCATGATTACATGTGATTTTAACAAATCACAAAACAACACATTCCTTTTTAATGAACAAGAAAGTCTATAAAAAAAATAACATATTTTATTTTTGTTGTATTTGGCGGAGCTCCCACAAACCCCTCTCTCTGACCCCCTCCCAAATTCCCCTTTTTAAAATTAATACCCCCCCCCACAAAACTACTATTTCCATTACCAACCCCATGTATATAGTTTTAAAAAATGTGTTATTTATTTTTTAGACTTTTCGGTTAGTTAAAAATGCAATTCGTTGTTTGATATTTGTTAAAATCACTGCATACCGACAGGCATCTGCATATACTAGTCATAACTGTTATTTAGGCTGACTACAGGATCCGCTCCCACAAACACACACACAGAGAGACTAGGGACAATCATGGGCCCCTCCGGTCGTCAAGGCAAAGAAAGACAACCTCCATTTTGTGAAATGGAGAAAGTAGGTAAAAAAGGACACAGCAAAGTAAAATGTATTCCATCCAGTAGAACCATTTTACACAGGGGATAATCAAGCACCAGCCTAGTCCCCGACTAACAGAGATGTGGTACCCTCTATGGGACACTAAAGGGTAACTTTGGGGTACCCATGCCATGGGAATTAAAAAAACCTCTTAAGGCAGAGCACATCTAACAGAGTTGCATGCTCAGTCAGGCTTTGCATTAAGCCTGATTGGGAGAAAAATATGTTCCTAAACCCAGAGTACCCAGCGAAGCCTGCAGGGGGCTACCACATAGTGGAACACAAAAGTAAAGGAAAATGGTTTTACATGTGTCTCGCACATACATGCTGCCTGAATTACCCAGTGCTCCAAACAGTTGCCATTTCCAATTTTCCACTATCGTTAAGCACCAATGAACATTTTAAAAAGCACCATCAAGGGCAAGATTACAGAAACGTTGCACCAGTGGAAGTGCAAAGTTGCAGGGTATTAACAGCAGGGCATAATATGCCCTAGTTCTAACAATGCGGGGACATATTAGAAAACCATTGCACCATGACAAGTACAGTTTGGCATGGTACAAGCACAGGGCAATAATTACCCAAGTTCAAAATAATAAATGTTTGCACCAGGGCAATGTTTTCCTTAGTGCTAATAGCATTCCATATTAGCACTAGGGCAAACTTCTAGGCTCTCTTGTTATCAGCTCAGCTTGGTCTACAGCCTCACTTGACCATAGTTTGCTTGAAGTTTTTCTTACCCCTTTGGAGGGTTTTCTGCCAACCAACCCTGTATGGGCTATGGACTCATTAGACCCTGTTGCGATTGCAGTTCTGCTTACCCCCTTCAGCGGTCTTTGGCTTATCAGCGCTGCATGGACTTCTGCACAGTCTCCCCACCCTCCAGCCATCACTCATACAAGGCTGTGTACCTTCTCTACGGGGCTTTGCTTGAACCTGCTGGTCTCTCAGGCATTTGCGGATCAGAGTACTCTTCCTGGTGGCTACTGCATGGTTGATGTCTTGGTTCCAGTTCCCTGCTTTGGTGGCAGAGGGTTTTCCCTCCCTCGGTTACCTCCGGCTGTTTACCTTCTTGGCATCCCCGGATTCATCCGGGCCCCTGCCTTGGTTGGAGCAGCAGTCATCGGCAGGCTTAGAACTGCATGGCTTTCCTCACGGGTTCTTCCTTCAGGAAGGGACATCCTCCTCTGCGGTCTTGCGCCTGCTGGCTTTTTTCTGCTCTCCAGCCAGGTCTCTCCCCTTCTCTGGCATGACAGGTTTATTTAGGTTCTTCTTCAGAGGGGAGAGAAAGATCCCATTGGTCCTCAGGTCCACCGAGCGGCGGCAATTTAGGTAGATCAGACAGCAAGCCATTCACCTTAAAGGATCTATGTACCTCGTAACTCTGTTCAGCTTCAATTTAACCCTTGAATGCTTGGTACACTGTCATAAGGGAAGGTGGAGGGGAATACTTCTTTGGGAATTCTTTGTCTCCAAAGGGGGGAGGGATCACCCCAGTGGGCTCCTGCTTGCCCATCCTAAAGGTAGGATATCGCATAGCTTGCACACCCCCAGTTTCAAAGGGGTGCTCCCTTGGGGAGAAGGGACACATTACCTGGATTCTTTATAGTAGTCAGTCTGTCAATCTTGGATGGATGAATGGCTGAGCCGGCAATGCCGAGATTAAAATCTTGAGGAATTGCCATCCGGCAACGGTGTAGAAACTCTGGCTTTTTTAAATTAATTAATAACATGATACGAGTAATTCAATTTCTGAAGCAGTAATCTGCCAATTAGATTCCCCTTTCATAAGAGTAATGCTAAAAGAATGGTCTAAACCTGTGCCCTGCTGAATCAGTAGCCTGATCTGCAGCGCCTGTTCTTCAGTGGCCCAGAGGAGTTTCAGGGTACACAAGTGCCCATCTGATAGCTCAGTGACAACCAATTCCCTGCAGCACAGGAGTGGCACTAAAGACATACACTCCTACAGGACTCAAAATTAATATGGATAAGCAGGGGAAACAAGCAGCTCCTGGGTATCAAGCAGTAACCACTCCAAAGGAGTTACCACTGGGGAATGAAGAGCTAGAGCATAGCATTACGCAAATGTAACTGCCACATAAAATACAAACACATAATTGTATCCATTATTTATGAAAGCTGATGCTTTAAATGTCATATAGATGTGTCATAATGTTTATTTATAGATTGTCCCAAATGCACAGATTTAAATTGACATAGTTGTGTTTGTTCGGCATCAGTTGGCTTGGGGAGCCAAAGGTTGCCCCTGGTAACTGTTTGTTTTAAGTCAAAAAGGCTCTTCTAGGCTATAAGCAGGAGCTAGAAAGCTCCCAGCTCCCTCAATGTCGAACCCTGCTACTGTACCAAACCTTCTAATTATGAGCTACTATCCTGGTGGCAGAGACATCCTTAAATATAAGCCATACCTGAGAAATGGTATTCTCATAAATATTCCAGCCACAGTAGTTTTATATCACACATGTGACAGCCCTGTAAGCCCATTTTAGCTGTAAAGGGATTATGTGTATTCTCCACAGACATGGCTGTCACTGCTACTGCCAGGAAGATTGTAGCCCTGGTTATTGCCTCTCTTTCATTCCTTTGCGAGGGGTCGTAAACCCTCTTCAGAGAGACAGACACCCCACAATAAGCAGTACTGGGAAAAGGAATCAATGGGCACACCCATTCACACAGGAGTAGCCTCACACCAGGGTGCTGCATATCTAAGGGCCTTTGCTTCTATTGGGAAGGCAAGGATAGGGTTAATGTAGACTGTGGACGCTCTTGACAACAGGAGGAAGGTTCCACCATATTTTTTCTCTATGCCCCTATCTTTGATTCCTGCCCCCCCCCCACTTTCCGTAGCACAAAACACTTTGAGTGTGATGTCAGGAGGAAAGGTCAACTGGATCTAAGGCCAGGGAGTGGACCCCTAAGACAGACTAGCTTTAGTCCAATTGTCTGGGGGCAGTTTCACTTTGGAACTAACACCAAAGAAGAATTTCGTTGGACCTCTGTTGGGATAGTTGACTTTCCAGAGCCCTCCATCAGTGAGGTGAAGACTGAGTGTCCAATGCAGAGGTGAGCTCTCTTCCCTACCCATCCACGGGACACTATGGGTGTGGACCTACTGCTGGAGCAAGACCTACAGCTCTGCCAATTACACTGGTGCCACAACCTTAACTTGGTGAAGGACCCCTGAAGGACCCCTGAAGGTGTGCCCCAGGCTGCATTGCTGGGAGCCCTATAAAAAGGACTGAATTTGTCCCTGAGACCCCAGAGTGGGGCTCACAGTATCTGCAGAGCCAATCCAGACAAGAGACCTGTGCTTCATCAAACCGGTCAAACTGTTGTTAAACCGGGTTCATTGCATGGCAAACCATTGAGGGCAGCCATTGGCACTCACCAAGAGCTTTGAATTCGAACTGCACACTCAAACCTGTTTGCTGCCGCACCGTGCTCGCTGAGCTCATTGTTGCCTCTGGTTGAAATGCAAGGTCTTTGTTGCATCTGCCACTGCTGCTCGCACCACCTGCATATTTGCTGCCAATTGTCATTGCCAGTGACGCTGGCCGATCCTCGTGCCCTAACCATCAACAACTTAAACTAAACCTGTGCATCCAGCATATTTGCCATCTACTGAAGCATCAAACTGACCATGGTGGCCCCCACAGTCCACATCTCGTTGAGCGCTTTATAGAATCGAACCCGCAGACTAGCGCAACCAGTCACCAGCCTCGAAATTGTTGTCAAACTATGGTTGCCCTCATGATCCATTTGCCTCATAGCATTGATCTCAAACCGCAATGAGCTCCCACTTGACCGCTGCTTGATATTGCTTCCCACCTTGGACAATGCGACCACCACTCCCGAACAGCCTCGAACAGCACAAACTGCACCTGACAGCATGGTTCCCTCCAAAGAAGGCACTATTTGTCCCTAACTGCCCTCTTGGTCCATTGTACGCCATAGAGACTGGTTGGGTCACCTGTGCCCCTTTTCCCAAGACACATCATTTTACAAAGAAAATAGTGGCAATTGAAATTGCCTTTTCACCTGTAGAGCAGACCACCGGCAACCAGATAAGTAAAAGACAATCATCTAAGGAAAAATGCTTGGTGCACCTCTTGCAAGGATAATATGTTTTTTTTCCTCATAAAAACATGACTTGTGAGTAGGGGCATTCAATCCCGACTGCCATGGAGCGCACTGGTTAGTTCAAAGCAGGACAGTACATTTTAAATGAAGTTGTCACAAATGATCCAAGCAGAATACAGTATAAAGTCCCCAAGTTCATTGGCCATATCCTATGTACATACCACCACTCCATATGGGATACAGAGCGATTGGTTACCATTTATCTGTGTCCACCCCCTTCCACATGGTCTTTGCCCATGTAACTCTAGGCCTCAGAGATATGATTGGATCCTTAATTGAGAATACTTCTCTCCCCACGGACAACTCACATGATGTGCACCTGGTAATTGGACATGAGCTCAGTGGAAACTCTCAAGGTCAAATTGGACCTCTGAAATGCAAGGTACACCATTGGATCCCAGACACATAGGCACCCCCACCGTGCCTCCCCGGTACTGACCTAGATGTATCATCCTCACCCTGTGCACCTCGCAGTACAAATCACAAGAAATCCTGCTCTATAGTCCCCCCTTGGCAGCAGCCCCCTCCCTGGACATTCACCTGGGCTTTGCCATGACCACACTAATCAGTCACCGAGTGAGGGATTTAAGTTTTCTAATGGGCATCTGGTGGATCAAATAGAGTGACCAACATCATGGGGGCACAGGGGGACTAAATCTGAACTGTGCTGTTTTGGCAGCTCAAGAACTCTGGCTTTGCTCCCAGGAGATCGTCCTTCAGGGACAGGTGCAGCCCCGCTCGTGCTTGGCTATTCACTTTCCTTTCTAGTTGCATATATCTGACGCGTGAGACAATGAGAGGGTTGTATCTATTCTTTGTGAAGGCTCTTCAGCCTGCTGCCTGAGCCGGGAAGGGGGATGGGAAAAGTGTACTGGTGCTGAAATACCAGGATATGCTATTGCTGATGCTTGGACCTGGCCTTTTTAGGCCTCAATCTTAAGATGGCGATAGGGTGCAAGGGACTTGGATATGCATCCCAACACACCCCGGTATTCTCAACCAGAGTGCTGCATTCTCTTTTCTGCAAAATATCTGTTCTTCCTACAGGCCGCTGGGGTCGTTTTTTTGTATAGTTTTTCTATTTAGTTTTCTTACAGATGGTAAGTTTAAATATATAAATAAATATATTTGTTTTGAGCTGTGACACTTTTCTGCATGCGTCAGTACTGAATCACATTCACACCCCTTTTAAGAGTATAGCCTTCCCTCGGTCCATGTTACCACAAAAGGCAAAGCAGGTGTCTCTTGAATGTGCCTGTTTTACCTTTATGATTGGGATCACTATTGGTTTGAAGACGTCTAATAGCTGAGTAGGCGGTTTATTCACTACTCTCCTCAACACTACTGCAGAGCAGAATTAATTTTGTCACAAGCACAGATATCTCAGGCGAGCATTTAATTGCTGAGCTCAGCTCAGTTATCTGCTCTTATGAAAGATGAAAATGCTGAAAAGCACAGAAATCAAAATATTGACCTCTGCCATTAGCAAAACGGCGTACATATGTGATGTCCAATCGTGATTTTGAATATTCCCAGCATTATACCATCTCAGCAGAAAATCCTTCCTGTGAGTCATATAAAAGTTATCAAGAGTGAGAGAAAGAGAGGCAAGAGGGAGTGGAAAGAGAGCAAGAGAATGAGAGAGCATACAAGTCTGAGTGGTAAACAATTGAAAACAGTGTTTCTTCTTCTCTTTGTTGGAACCACCTCATATTCTTTGTTAAACATGTGTGGCTATGCCCTTTTCATTTCCACTGGCACGTTAGCCCTTATGATAATAGATGTGTTCATATGTTGCATCTGAAATAGAACCTATAAACTGAAGATCACACATATCTTTGCAGCAGGTGTATTTACCTGCTCAGCTATGTTACACACGGCTTACACAGAGATCTCTACGTCCATGGCATCAATGCAAACCAGTCTCTACAATAAGTGCAGCAGTCTATTTTAGTAGATGCATTCCCATCTGGTTATATGCAGATTCCTGAAGATCATACTTTGACCAGCGATCGAGTTAGAGTCATACCTCCAACGGAGTGTACACAGAGCTCCAGAACAGAAACATTCCCCAATCAACTTTATTATTGTGAATAATTGGCATTTACGTTGCTCACCATTAACCTTCATCCTTCTGTCATCGCACATACCTGATATATCTTATCAACCTCACCACTTCTGTCGCTTTTCACACTTTTGGCCCTTATTCTGGCCTACCCTTTTCTGTGTCACCCACTGTATCATTGTTCTTTTCCCCTCTGTTGCTGTGCCACCACACTCCTCCTTTCCCAATGTCCAAAAAGTCTCACAATCAGCCCCTTTCTCTGAACACATACCTTCATTTCTAATTCCTATATTTAAGCACTGACTACATTACATGTCTCCCTTTCTCCCCCACATCCATCCCTTCCCCTTATAAGCTCAGAGTGGTCAAAAATCGCTTCTGTGAGATGTCACAATGCTTCTTAATGCCTTTTAAAACAAAGACACATACCCATTTAAAAATTGTTATAGACATTTTCTTCTAAACATATAAACCAACGGCCAGGCTATCGACAGGGAGGCAATGTTTTTTTATGTGGCCAGACACAGCACAAAAGCCTCATTCTTTTTGCCCATAGATCCAACTACAGTTTTTGAAAAATAGCCCCGTAGGCATTTCATTTAAACATGATGTATTTTTAGAGTAATGTTGCATTACTATTCCTGCCGCTGAAACCTTTAAAGCCAATGAATGGCACTTGGTGGTGCTGGGCAAGCAATTAAAATTAAAATATAAGCGTCACTAAAACAAAACAGTACACATGCACCCACAGCAAAAGAAAGGAAACTTTATTTCAGCATTGATAAAATAACTAGGTTTGGCTCGTCACAATTGTGTTTTGTTCAAGCATTTCATGTACCCCTCTGCTGCCATACTCACTGATACTGTGTCTTGCACTGGTCTGAGCCTGGAGTGTGAGGATCCCCGAGTGGCACGCAGCGCCTAAGAATCCTGTTGCGAACAGCAGCAGGGCTTCTTCCCACCGATCCTTCTTTTGATTTGCAAAGCTAGACTGCAATACAGCGCATGGCTCTCACATGCGCTGTGAAGGGGGCAGCAGCCTCCCTTGCAGATAGCTTCTAATTACAGCTATCTATGAAACTAAACGACTGCTTTTACAGTGAACGCATGTACTGTAGTGATAAGAGTGTCAGTTTGCTGCCTTTAGAGGCTGAAATATACTTGACAATACTGTAGGAAAGTATATTAGAGATACAGTTAAATGTGACTTAATCCTGTTTAGATTGTTTTGGTCCCAGCAACACGTAATTGAATTTCGAGCAAGAGGCATGTCAACAAATAGTTTTCTGTACTTTTTTTGTTTGTACATATTTGCAAGTGTTCATTTTATAATGATCTATAACATCCTTACATAAAAGCACACTTTCACCACCACCGATTCGGAGCTTGCAAAGTAAAGGTAAAAGAAAATATCAGGATATTTAATATTGCAGAAGTTTGGAAAACCAGAGAGGCTACATCTTCTAATGTACTTTTTGTGTCTTACCCTACTGCTTTTATTTAATCTTACTACCAAGCACGGAAAATAGCAAGCTTTGGCAAAGCCAACCGGTCTGGCTTTTTTATCTGTGTTATTTATGGGTGGACGGCAGATGAATGGATGAGTTTGATTGTCTGAATGGAGGATGAATGGGTGGGTTGATCAGTGTGACTGTTTAGATGGATGTTGAATGTCGCAATGGGAATCAGTTACATTGAATGTGTTGGTATATTTTTGTCCTGCACTTGACAATGCCACCAGGCTTTGCTGGGGCTGGGCATGTCATACAGGGCTAGATTGTGCAGCAGAGACTTAGACAAGCCATATAGTTGATGTGTGTGGGGCAGGACAAGCCAAGCCAAACAGGTTTGTTGTGGGGGTAGGGGCACAGGACAAACCTGCACATGTTGGTACACAAGGGGTGATAGTCACATGGCAGAGGGCTTAGTATGTGTGTTTGCAGGTGAGAAGGGGTTAGATGTTGGGAGGCCATGTAGCCGGTCATTGGACATGCAGGGTTTGGGCATGCCTCTTGGGTGTGTATCTCTTCAAACGTTTGTGCGACTGCAGAAGTGGGCATGCTGCAGAGGAAGTCAGCACAGCAGCTAGTGATTTTACAGAAACTGGTGATAATATAAACTGGATCTCGCCACCAAAATTGACCCTAACTTTAAAGATGCCACACATGCTTACACCTGGATTATTGTCACTTTGTGTACCTGCATTCCACAATACATTAAAATCAACATACTTGTCTTTAATATGATATAAAATATAATTATTCTCCCCCTAATCTCGACGTTCCTTTATTCAAAGTATTAATGTGTTACTGTGTATTTCTCTCAAACCTGCCTTGCCTTGATTGCATGCCTATTGGTGCCAGAACGGAAGAACCCATTGCCTACCTGTCTATGTAACAAACACATGGGCCATAAGGACCGAGTCCAACCCATAGCACATAATTGCTCTTTTTGAATGGTGAGATCGGGTGGGGGGGGATTACGTCTTAGTTCTTGTGACCCATGTGTTATCTATTTATGCCCTGCTTGGAAGGTGCAGCCAAGCAGTAGCTTGTTTAATGGAGTGTGGCCCTCTCACTTGAAATGAATCTTCAATATAAGTAACCATATTGATCCTTCAGTAGGGGGGAATGGCTAGTTCCTGACAGTGACATGCCAATGCTAGGATTAATGTGCAGATAATCCTTGTGGTCCACCTGTTTCCATGGAACTTTAATTGCAGGGAGACCTATAACAATAGCTGATGCTGTCACCAACTCGCTTAGCAGGTTTCTTTATAGAAGTTATTTCAACAGAGAGTATTCTGGCCAAGTGTTCAAGTAGCATTTAGTCCACATTCACAAAAAGGGAACTAGTATGCTTCTGTAGCACATATATACTGATCCAATACCTTTCCCAGTCACTTTACACTCTACTCACGTTATACCACATTTTTCACCCACAACCCTCTGAATGCATCACAGTTGTTTTAATGCAGACCCATGCATCCACTATCGTTTCTAGTATGGAACTGCAGTTTTTGTTATAGTTTTCACAACCCTGACAAACCTTTAAGAAAACAGATTTGAATTTTTTAAAACACGCTAAAAATGCGAAAATTCCATTTATAAGGTTTACAGATTTTTGCAAACAGAATGTTCACTCAAATTGTGTGGAAAAACTAATACTTTACTAGTGTTCTAAATCATGTTTTCTGTGGTTTACAAAATCTTCAAAAACATTTTAAACCCTACCTTTACTATGGTTTACGAATATACACAATATAGTAAACATAAGGTTTGCTTATTGTTTATATCCTCGTAAAAATTTTGTAAATGGAATGTTCACTGAACGAAATGTTGTGGGACCACTGAGTAAACATCAAGTTTGCAAAACGTTTGCAACAATATTGTAAACGGTTGTAAATCTCTGGTTTTGCTATGGTTTACAATTTCCAGAAAATGTGTAAACCATTGTTTTCATGCAGTGAGTTGCAAGATGGAGATAGCAGAAGCACAAGATTCCATTATCCATAAGAAATATAGTAAATTCACTTACTTGCCCGTTATCACATTCTAAAAGCAAAAAGTAGTCCCTATGGTCATCTATGGGGCTCAAACAATGATGGTCAAACCTGGGTGTGATGCTGGCTGCTGTTATTACGTTATGTTAACAATGTTAGCAATTCTTGTAAGGCACACGTTCACCGTAATGTATCTTGGTGCTAGGATGCTAAGGTAAGAACAACATGTCAGATTAGAAGAGGAGAGTTTTTAAGAAGTGGTGAAATTGAAAGTGGTTCTCCATGCTCCACAGAGCTATTGGTATTTCATTCCAGAGAGTTTCTGTCACCACAGAGAAGGCTTGGCCCCAAACCGTGTGCAGCAGAAAGTGGGGATTACCACAAGATTGTCTGTCCTAGACCACAACAGATGGCCTGGATCGAAATTTATCCAGCAGGTATTCTGCCCCTTGAAGACAGAAGGCTTGGTATACCAGGCAAAGGGCTTTCATATGATCCTTTGTCCACTGGCAGTCAATGAAGTGAACGGAGGACCGGGCTAATATGAGCACCATAAGGAGAGCCCATAGTCACCAGGAAGCCATATTTTGCAACCGCTGCAACCTCTGGACCAAACCTTTCAGCTGGGCCTGAGAGCATTGCATTAGGCAATGGGGCTAGTAACCAGGGATGCCACTACCTGATGACCAAGGGCAGTTGGAAGAAAAGGAAGTATTCTCTGGAGTACCTTCAGGGAGTGGAAGCCCATCTTACAGACCACACTCACCTGAGTAGCCAGTGACAGGGAGAAGGATAGATAGATGGCAAGGTTCTTCACCGAGGACAAGGGAATAGGAAAGTCCCTGAGAACAGATGGCCAGCAGGAAGAACCATGAGGAAGCTATCTCAGAGGGACTCACCACCAGTACCTCCATCTTGTCCCCGTTCGGCTTTAGCCAGTTGCTGTCCACCCAGCCCCCTACGGCCATCAGACATTCGCCCAGCCGTACAGAGACCTCTGTCTGATCCTGGTCAAACCTGACCAGAATCTGGGTGTCGTCGACATTGATGTAGCATCTAAAGCTGCGAGAGCGGATGAGAGCAGCCAGCGGCTGTACAAAGATGTTAAACAACAAGGGGACAAGGCAGAACCTTGGGGAACACCACATGATAGAGAGTGCGAACTAGAAAGAAAAGGTGGCAGACATAGTGTCTGGCAACGATCATATAGAAAAGAGGAGAACCAATCCAGGACGGTTCCCAAGAGGCCTGCTGCAGACAGCCAGGCAAGAAGGATGCTGTGGTCAACTGTGTCAAAAGCCGCCAATAGATCAAACAGTATAAGGGCTCCCACGCCACCTTGATCAACCAGCACAGTAAGGTTGTCTAGTACTGACACCAGGACACTCCTGGTCCCTCGACCCGGACGGAAGCCTGATTGAAAAGGATCGAGGTCAGAGGATTGTTCCAAAACAGATAAAAGAAGGGGTGCCACCAAAGACTCCAGAAGATTCATGAACAAGGCAGAAAAGAGATAGGCCTGTAATTTGCAAGAGTTACGGGATCTAAAGAGCGTTTTTTTCAAAAGAGGGAGAACAGTAGCTTGCTTAAGCTCTGGCGGAATGCTGTCTAGTTTACACAAAGTGTTTACTGCAGTTGTAACCCAGGTGATCATTGCAGGAGGAATCTCCTGAAGCACTACCATTGGGATCGGATCTGTAGGGGCGGCAGATTTCAACAGGATAATCGTCCTACCCACCTCTGCAGTCGACAATTCTGGGAAGCAGGACCATTAGTGCTGAACCTGTTTACTAGCTTTGTCACTATCAGTAGTGCTACCGGTCACAGCATTTAACTGTATGTGATCCCGGATGCCTGTGACTTTGGTAATAAAATAATTAGCCTGTGAGTCCCACAAAGTTTGAGAAGGTGACACCAATGGCATTATTTGAGCTGTGGATGAAAAAGATTTGAGCACGGTGAACAGCTCTTTAGACTGATTTAGGGCCGACAAGACCCTACCTGTAAAAAACACCTGCTTAGTCAGTTGGATAGAGGTATGATAGTAGTTAGTCAGCCTATGAAAAATGCCTTTTTTTCCGACAGGCCATATGAATGGTGCCATTTACGTTCTGCTTGCCTGACCGCCAGGTGAGTAGCTTTGAATTTTGTTGAGAACCATGGCACAGAAAGGTGCTTGTGGGACAAAATGGAGCTTGAGAAGAGCAACTGAGTCAGCAGCCTGCTCTAAAAACAGGGCTAATGACAAAAGATTTTAATAAGATGCTGGCATACATTCCTTAGTGATGTTGGAAATCAGTGCGTTAGGGTCAGCTGTTGCCAATTGCTGCGATAGGTGGTGGCAGGGCATGGCTTTGTAGAAGAAGTACTAACCAGCATTGTAAAAGAGACAAGCTGCTGATCAGACCGAATATCTGGGCTGATAGTGTGACTATGAGCGTTGGGATCAGTAGAAAAAATAAGATCCAGAATGCCTCCAAGGAGATGAGTGGGCTCAGTTACCAACTGAGCCAGCCCTAAGTCTGCTAGAGACTCAAAGAACTCATCGAGGCGAGGGGCCTGGGAAGGTTGTATCTAATATTGAAGTCCCCTAATACTAATAAATTAGCGAAGTCTGTTTGAAGGCCTGCAATTAGGTCAACAAAAGTATCCACGAAACCACGAAATGGTCTGGGAGGGTGGTAGACAATTAAATAGCACATAGTGGAAGAGGGTGAGACTTTAAAACGCACCAGAAGAGCTTCCATTTTTAGAGTGTGAGAGAAAGGGATACGTGCAAGCACTAGCTAACTGTACAATAGTCTCTCTTGTCAGCCTGCCCAGTCCGGACGGGCAGGGACGGCTTGACTTTGGTGCAACTTCGGCATGAGAGGCACATTCCCACTGCGCCCGACCGCTGCTCCTCTGTCGGTGGCCTTCCCTGTATTCAATGCACATGGTATGTATGTCAAAGTAGACAGCTAGGACAGAGTAACTCTTCACTACGTGGGTGGAATGGGAAAGGAAAAGTCAGCAATCCACCGAGCCGAGCACCGGGATGCCTTGAGTCCAGGCATCCTCAGCGAGAGGGGGTCTGGCAATACAAGGGAATTAAAAATTAAATTAAAACAAAATAAATTAATGAATTAAAACAATCAAGTTAAGATAACAATGATATTACGTTAGAACTGTTAATGGCAAACCCAGATCGGGCAAAACTGAAACTGGAATTATGACTGGAGGAGGACTTGGGAAGAATGTAATGAATATAAATTGTTTTAAACTGGATATTTTATAATTAAACCATTGAACCAAATTCCCATATACCTACAAACATTTCCCTGTTACAAATGCCGTAGGCTGTTCTTAAGACTTTGTTTTAATTTATAGTTCACTAGGAAAGTAGTGGGTATTCGTTTAAATGGGTCCGAGGAACAGAGATCATGAACATTTTGTCAGAATGGAAACGAAATGGAGACATTGAAACATATTTTAGTATCTTGTTTGATGCGTTTACCTCAGAGGAGACTATTTTTGTTTTAATATTTTATCGATTTTAGACTGTTAACTGAAGATGTATTATGCAATACGATTTTTAATTGGCAACATATTTCTTTGATTCTAGCGGTGGTGAACTTTTATTATGTTTAAAGCTTTTACCAATGGCCTCTGAGGATTCATTATATATATGTAACTAGGAAAGGTCTCGAGAAAAGGAAGTCTGGAAGAATGGAATTGGTTAAATGATTGTAATGTAAATGTGTGAAATGTAATTGTAAAAATAAATGTCTATTATGTTTTAAATGTTGAAAGGTTGAATTTTTCAGCCAACTGCGGGCCCTTGTCTTGGTTTTCTTCAGTCACTATTTCATGCTCCTGGAAAGCCTTGAACACCAAACTCACCAGATAAGGGCAATATAGCTATTAAAGAGATATAACACTTCTGCCTAAATACGTAGATATTTGATGTGCAAGTAATTATTTTCTTTGTAGTAATATGGAAGGGGGAAGTAAAAAAAATAAACCAACATGCTAGTATTTCATCCCATGATAGATGTAAACTTCAACTGTAAAAATAATTACTTTTCATTTTCTAAAACATCTGGGATGAAGGCCTATCTCCAATGAAGAAAAAGAGCAGCTAGGTTCCTCACGTGTGCAAACAAACACTGTGATCTTGGAATCATCATGGTCACAGAGAATGTGGATTTTTAAATACAGTTATATATGACCAAAAATATCTCGCAATATTCAAGCCAAGCAGCTCTTAGTGAGCGAAAAATTTGTGAAAGAAAAAAGAGATATGACAAAAAGAAAAGATTTTTCTGATTTTTTCCATGGCCTCACATAACTAAGATGACCATTGCATGAAAACTGTGCATTACATTGCAGTGAAATAACATTTTTTTTGGCAGAGATAACTGGAAGTGTAACATTTGCTTTAACAGTTCTGTGTTAGGCGGGGAGTACTTTGCACTTGACTATGCCAATGAATTATTGATTGCTGCCATGGCAATTGAATTTGTGTCGTGGAAATCCACCTGCTATTATTGTTAGCAAAATCTGTTCTGAGGTGACTAACCTAAGGTAACTTATTGCAATCTAGCTGATATTGAAATAACGTCACAGCAATTCACCTTTGTCACCACATAGAGTTCTGAGGATCTTGTTGCTCATATAGCACTCAGCTATAACCAGGGGAGCTTCACGCCCTAGCTGACCACTTGCCAATTGTCTTGTGTTTGACATCAACAGATATCTCGCCTTCAAAAAGCGCATAGCAAGGAACATTATACGGCTTGGTACCAACTTTCTCACCTGCAGTAAACAAGCCCTTCACCCCAGAAAACAGCTTTATTTTATTTATTTATTTTATTTCTGCTGTTTGTATAGTGTGCCTAACCCGGAGGCATCTGGGCGCTTATTTTACATAAGACAGGCATGTGGTACATTTCATTGTTAGTTACAAAGAGCATAATACAGGTTATTGAAGTGTACAATTTAGTTACTTCACATAGTTACATGAGTTAGTTACAACGCCCAGGTGGAAAGAGGTGGGTTTTCAATTGTTTACGAAAGGTTCAGAAAGAGTTTTCGGCTTTCAGTTTGTTCAGTAAGACATTCCATTGTTTAGCGGCTATTGTGGGGAAATTACTGCATCCTGCTTTTTGTAGGTTGAATCTGGGTGCAGCTATTAGGTGCATGTTAGCTGAGCAGGTGGGCCTGTTGGTCTGAGATCTGATTACTTTGTCAGCGATGTAAGAGGGTGCTACTTTATTTATGCATTTATGTGTTAGGGTGAGAGTTTTAAATTCGATGCATTTTTGCACAGGTGGCCAGTGCGCCTTTCCTCTAATGTTGAGATGTGGGCGGCTTTGTGTATGTTGAGTGCCGCTCTGAGGGCATTATTTTGAAGTACTTGAAGTTTTTTTATATTTTGGATCTTTGTGCCCGCGTAGAGGGCATTGCAATAATCCAGTCTAGACAATATTAGGGCTCTGGCCAGCATGATGCAGCTGTCAGTTGACAAGAAAGCTCTGCAAGCATTGATGAGGTTACAGGTGGATGCAGTTGCTGACGCGGTGGCATTAACTTCTTTGGTTAACGTGAGTGAAGAATCCAAGTGGAATCCAAGGGTTTTAAATTCTTTGGCTACTTTTATGAATTTACCATTAATGCTGAATGTTTTGAATGCGTTGTTTAGTTTAGTTATGCAGAGTTGCGATCCTATGAGGAGCATCTCCGTCTTTTCATCATTCAGACACAGGCCATGGAGTGCCATACAAGCTTGGATGGTTAGATAGATGGCATTAAGAGTGGCAGATTCAATGACATGGTCGCCTGTGATAGGGATGAGAATTTGGGTGACATGTGCGTAGTTTGTGTAGGTGACACCCAAGTCATCGAGGCGGTCAAAGAGAGGTTTAGTAAAGATGTTGTATAGCGTTGGGGAGACGCAGGAGCCTTGCAGTACTCCACAGGTGACCGGGTTGTGTAGATCTTCATCACTAGGGGAGAAGACTCTCATTGTTCTGTCTGACAGGAATGATAGTATCCATTGAATGGCATTGTGGGAGACGTCCCTTGTGGCGGACCCTTAAGATATCCCATGAAAGGGTGGCCTTAAGTATGTCGGTTCCTTCCTGTGAGTATAGCCGTTAGGCTGCTGCACAAGCAGTTATTAGCCCTGCCAGAAATTCTAGGGGGTTCCTGGGAGCATTGTATTGTTTGAGCCCCTTGAAGACAGTTGTTGGCCTCCTGGAAATAAACAGCACATATACCACCCTGTTCAAACCACGTTGCTGTGCTGCTGTTGTGTGTCTATGTCAACAAGTGGCAAACGGGTGAATCTAGATAATTTGGGGACAACAGCTCTGTGTCCATGGATCTTGGTGGTCCTCTCCCACCTGGATGACGTTTTGGAAGGCATTCCAGCGACTACCCTGGCACTGTTGAGATGTGTCCTACATGCGGCAGCATGACTCATCAAAGCACTGTGCAAATTTGATCAGATCACCCAACCCTCATCGAACTGCACTGGCTCCCACTGCAAGCATGTATCATCTTCAAATGCTGCTGCATCATCTGAAGTCCCCAAGCTACCTCAGTGGGATCATCTACTATCCACCAGAAGGAAATATGTAGCCTTCAATTCCACTGGTGCATACAATAAAGAACCAGAAGACATGCCTTCTTTGTCTACATCCCCTGACTCTGGAATCCCCCCATCAACATCAGATCAGTCCCCTCGCTTTTACAGTTTAGGAAGGAGCGCAAGACCCTCCTCTTCAAGGAATGGCTCCTCTCTAACACCTATATCTGCCATTCTATTCCCGATCCAAACAGAGACTCAGGGATCTTCTCCTCTGCTGGTTGATTTTAGATCCCTTACTGCCGAATTGCTCTTCTTACCCCCTCCCCTGTTGACAGCTCCCGGTTCCCATGTATCTCTGCTTCCCTCTGCTACACTCACTGGGTGGTTCTCCTTTAATTTGCAAAGTTTTCTGTTGCTTCCCGAAGTAAGGTCCATGCTCCATAAATACTCTAATAATAATAATAATAATAATAATAATAATAATGACATATTAGCACCAGGGAGGGGAGCCAACCAATCAGGTTGCTTGGATCGTGGGCTGAATCCATGATCCAAGCCCGCATTCTGAGCAGCCTGAAATCTGCTCCATTGTCCTGCTATCTTCCGCACACACTACCCTCTCATCATATCACTGTTTCCTCCCTTCTCCATCCTGTTCCCAACATACATTATTCTTTTGGTAGCTTTGCAACCGCCACCGCCCTCCTGGCCTATGTACTGGGCCGCCATTGAAATGGAATAGGGGCTCTCCACGGCAGCCATCTTAAGCCAGAGACTTTCCATTCATTAAAGAAAAACACATTGCTGTCTGCATCCCGGGTTCTCGGAATGAAAACCAGGGCTCCTAATAGTAATAACAGCCTGTTCCAGTGGTTTTGGTGCTGAGGCCAATCGTTAAAGCCCTTGCACCCCAGGCCTTAAGCACCTGATCTAGTGTTATTGCTATAGTAAGGACATCTCACAAAGCTGAGGCTGAGGAGCAGGGTGGTGGTCATTGTGGCTGCATCCCAACAAGGTAACCACCTACACCAAATGCTCATTACTGGAGGGCCCCTCATCCACACATTTCCAGTTGTATAGTTGGGAAAATGTTGTGATCCTTAAGATATCCCATGCAAGGGTGGCCTTAAGTATGTAGGTTCCTTACTATGAGTACAGCCGTTAGGCTGCTACATGAGTAGTTATTAGCCCTGCAAGAAATTCTAGGCGGTTCCTGGGAGCATTGTGGTGTTTGGGCCCTTCGAAGACAGTTTTTGGGCTCCTGGAAATAAACAGCATATAAACCACCCTGTTCCAACCACTTCGCTGTGCTGCCGTTGTGTGGCTAGGTCAATAAATGGCAGAAGGGTGAATCCAGAAAATTTGGGACAACAGCTCTCTGTCCTCGATTGCCAAGTATGCACAAATAAATCAGTTTTCGACTTCAGAATCTATCAGCATTGGCCGGTGCTTGCAAAGACAGTGAGAGGATTAACCAGGGGTTTACTGAGGGTTTTAAATGGCCCAACGCTAGCCAGGGCTTAGCCCCAGCAGTCTCCAAATAGTTCCCTGAAGCAGGGGCTCTCCAGGACTCACCAAAATGACTTTCCCGGCCAGATCTCCTACCATCACGCCAGTCCAGCTCATGTCCTATGTATGTTTTGCACATAGTTTTCTATGTGCATCTCTCATTGCAATATATCGGATTTCCTAGTTCTTCCTCCTAATAGTGGGCACCCCCCCATAACGCCCAGCCATTTTCCACTCCCCACCACATACTCTTCTCACTCCTCGTCCGGGGAACACCCCTGAAATCGTTGCACTTCCAGGTCCTGTCACTCCCAATTCTGCTTGCTCCCTCTCCCTCTGTTTCCCCGCTCCTCAAGTGGTCCAAGCACCCAACCAGCTCTGCTGGCCTATATCCTCTGCTCTATGGTCCTTTGTTACATGTACAGCTAGTCTGCACACACACAGGACTCATGCGTAATGGACATTTCTCACTCTATTACGTGCCGGTACTACTTTTATAATAAACACTGAGAACGTCCGTCTCTATCCAAATGCAAAAATATGGCATCACTCACTTATTGTGTTTAGCCCTCATTATGGTAACTTCTGCAGGGTAGCCAAGTTATCAGCTACCTCTTTCCAGGTTTCAGGTTGTGTGTAGCAAGTGTCGGTTTGGAAGCGTGGCAACGTCCATCCATGCCTTCCCCAAACCTTCTCCATCGTCTTCTGCTTTCTTTTGAGGATTTTGTGGGTTTATTTCATGGATTTGGTTTGGTCCTTAATTCCTTTACTCTAACAGTCTTTAAATGTGGCACTGAATCTCACCGCAATCTTGGAATCCTTCCAGTGCACGGAGTTATATCTGTGATGTTTCACGTCTCCAGACTAGTGCTGCACTGTGTTTTGATGCCCCTCTCCCCAAACGCGAACACAAGGGCCATCTCAAACACTTTTTGTTAGGTAAACTATGGAGCTCCGCTGTTCAGCTTGCGTTTACTTTGAGCTTTGATTCCCAAACGCTGTGCAGGTCAAGCCATATCGCATTCTCTCATAGTCAGTAGGGTTTGTAACATGGGGAAATGCATGCTCCAGTACGCTCTAGTTGTGACGCAATTACTGTAGGAGTATTTGGAGTATTATGCAAGCTAGTATTGTTGTCATCTACAGGGTTTGATTAAAAATCCCAGAAAATATTCATCTGAGTGTTTTGGACCATGGATATGTAACACCTTTGAGAGTGAACTACAAGGTGGTGGTGGTGAGCCCGCACAATCTCACTCCTTCCACCCTTTGGGAGGCACATCTGGTAGGGGCTGAACCAGCACAGTTCCTAGTTGCTCTCCCTACTCAGATAGTAATATGGGGAGATAGGGGAAAGGGGGGATCTAGGGTAGAACACTACTGTGCTGAGCTCAATTTGTGTTCTGATTGTCTCTAATAGTTCAGGGCAAGGTCAAAGGTGTAAAAAAGGTGAACCCAGCACCTTTCATAGTGGAAAAGTAGGAGTTCTCGGATACCTTGCTGTGGCTAGTTCCAATAGGGACTTGTGATTGCAAGAATGTACACATTGGATGCAGTTTCTGAGGATGTGTTTTTTATTATACATTAGACACATAGGGGGCCATTACGAGGTAGGAGGTAAGCATGCCGCTATTAGCGGCATGGCTACCCCCTTACAGGGTACCGGGCCGGGTTCCTTGAATGAGGAATTACCAGGCCATTCCGACCTTGGAGGGCCCAGTAATTCCTCATTCAAGGAACCCGGACCCGGTACATCCCCATTCCCATTTCAGCCCTCATAGGGCTCAATGGGAATGGGGATGATGCTAACAACGGTGTTGTTAGCATCCTCGTCTGCTAGCGGGACCCTGGTTTTACCAGGCGCCCTTAGCGGGTCCCGCGAGCAGGCTCGTAATAGGGCGGTAAGGGGTTGACGGCTCCAGCACCTTTACCGGTGCTGTTAACCCCTTACCACCTATCTGTAATGACCCCGATAGTCTTAAGAGTGGTCAGCCGACACGTGTTTCGAACCCAAATGTTCCTTCTCAATTCAAATGAATTAGCAATCGCGGATGGACGCCCAGGCACCAGCCTTGAAATCTAAGCAACCCAGATACCCTTACCATACGGTAACTAAGAATCAACCTTCATTGTCAAACTCAAGACCTATGATTACCACACTTGTCTTGAGAAGGAACCTTTGGGTTCAAAACACGTGTTGGCTGACCACTCTTGAGACTATGGGCCTCATCACGAGTTGGGCTGTATTCCTGGCTGTAATACAGCCGACTGTAATAGCCCTAACACCGACCAGTCCGGTGGTATTACCACCGGATCACGAGTTGGGCCTTAACAGTAAATCCCCTTTCCTGATTGGGTCCATTTTCGGCGCCAATTATGCGGGCTAATACAGCCAGCTGTAATACAGCCGAAAACAGGGATTTTCACCTCCAGAAAAAAGCTGGAGGTAAAACAGTCGATTTAGCGCCCAACTCGTGATAGGGCCAGCCCTTAAATGCGGCTGTAATACCGTTACCACCGCATTTAAGGGCTACAGCCAAACTCGTGATGAGGGTGTCTACTCTATGCATAATAAAAAAACACACCCTTAGAAACTGCATCCAATGTGTACATTCCTGTAATCACAAGACCCTATTGAAACTAGCCATGGCAAGGTATCCAGGAACTCCTACTAGTAATATGGGGAGTTTGATCAACTCTCCACACTTGCAATAAATATTAATGTCCATATTCATATTCCATTTACACTGAAGTGATCTGTGAATGTTTAGATCAACCTGTAACCAGACTGGAGTGTGATCCTATATGCCAGAGGCCTGCATATCACAAATGGTTCTGTTGAGTATGAAAGGCTAGGAGGCAACAAAGTAAAACTATTCCAGGTACGGAACCATGGTGACACATGACATTAAAGTGAATTTCTTTCTGTGTGTTGAAAAACTCCCCAGGATTTTAGTGGACAATTGTCCTTAGATATTTTTCTCAATATATGCCTCTTTCTCTGTTATGGGTAAAATCTCAATTATTAGTCTTGTCCAAAAATGGCTCCTGTATTAAATTCAAGCCTCCCCGTATAGTGATAAGAGTGTGCTTTGTTTCAGCGATAATCATATTCATATATGTAAAAAATGCACTTTCGTCTCCATTGGGGACAATATAGAAACCCACTATTGTTGTCCTGTCTGCTAGTTTCCTATCTTTCCAAAATGTGGAAACCTTACAATGCAGGTGTTTGCTAATCAAAATCAACACTCCGCACATTTGGTCCTCGTATACAGCTCCATGTTAAACATTTATGACCCAATCAATCTTTAATTTGAAAGCTTTCGCCTGGTATAAGATGAGATAGGGGCAGTGGCAGTAATTCAGGACCCTACTGGCAGGTTTTTCACTGAAGCACTGTTACTAATGGTGCAGGTCCTTCAGTGTTCCCATTCCCGTGGAGTCCCATGGGATTCCACGGGAACAGTTTGTTGAGAAGCTTAGATGGGGCTTTGGTGTGCATGGCTTTGAATACAATATAAAATCCTTTGAAGTCAACTCACTGGTGTACAGGGAGCCAGTGGAGCTAGGTGATAGCTGGGGTGATGTGTGGGTGTTTGGGTAGGTGGAGGATGAGTCTCGCTACTCTGTTTTGGATGGCTTGCAAGTGGGGGCAATGGTGCTTTTAGGAGGTTCAGTGAGGAGACCATTACCATAGTCCAGCTTGGACAGAACCAGTGTCTGGGCTGAGATGCCAAAGTCATCGGGGAAGGATGTGTCTTATCCTGGGTAGGAGGTGTAGTTGTGGATTGCATGTTTTGGTGACAGTAGCTATATGGTCTGTGAAGGAAAGGCGGGAGTCGTGGTGAAAGGTCTGGAGAGGAATAGGTCTGCGTTGTCTTGAGTTAATTCTTTGATCCAGGGGTTGGGGTTGGGTTTGTGCCTGGGTGGGGAATGAGGAGATATTCAGTTTTGGAATGGTTGATTTTGAGGAAGTGGGTGGCCATCGTGGTGGCGTTGGTGGAAAGGCAGCTTTTGAATGTGAGGAGTTGTGATGGATGAAATTTAGAATTTGGAAGTATGATATGAAATAATATGATGTGATATGATATGGCATTTGTAACGCGTCTATACAACGTATATTTGTTGTCATCTGTGCATTGGTGGAAATGGACATGGGTTTGGTAAGGGTCTGTCCGAGGGATTCTACATATAGGTTGAAGATGAGTGGAGACAGAGAGTGTGGGACCCCGTACTTGACTGGAGTGGGATCAGATTGATAAGTGGGTATGGAGACAAATTGTGTTCTATATGTGAGGAAGAAGTGGAACCAGTGTGGATGGTGCCTGAGAGTTTCATCCTGTGGGATAATATGTTGAGGAGAATGATGGGGTTGATGGTGTTGAAGGCTGCATGGAGGTTGCAGAGTACAAGCAGGGCTTTTCATCCTTTGTCAGTGAGGAGGTGGAGGTTATTGAGCATGTGACGTGTCCAGGTAAAAAGCCAGATTGGAAGGGTTTAACGAGGTTGAGGTAATTTGTTGTTGGAGTTGGGTTTTGTTGAAGAGTTCCATGATTCAGCTGAGGTATGGTAGAAAAGTGATAGGGTGATAGTTTTCAGAGAGTGTGGGGCTGATGCATGTTTTTTTTGATCAGGGAGGCGATTTGGACATTTTTGAGTCTGGATGGTACACTACCATGTGAGAGACATAAGTTAATGATGTTGAGGAAGTGAAGAGTGAGAGTTCTGATTCAATTGAATGCAGCTTGAAGTGGGCAAGCATCATCCAGGAAGTGTGCAGGTTTTGTTTTGGCAGTGAGGGGGATGAGGGTGTCTCTGTTGATGGGGTGGAAGGTGTCCCATGTATTGGAATCTTTGGCAGCGGTGGGCAGTAGTGGACAGCAAAGGGGAGTGCTAGTCTGATTTGGTGTATTTTTGAGTTGAAGTAGTCCATGAGGGAGATGCATACTGAAGTGGATGGGGGTGGGAGGGGTTGTATAGTGGTTTGGAGAGGAGTCTGACAATGTTGAAATATTTCTTTGTATAATTGGTGGAGAATTGGAGTTCTTGGGAGAAGGGGGCGGCTTTGGCATTGCATGTGGCTGGTGTGACAATGATCACTACCCAGTCCATACAGGGTAGTAATCATTAGATGGGATAGACAGTGTTGTTGAATTTGGTAAAGAAGAATTCAATGGAGTGTGCAAGTGGAGGAGAAAGAGCTTGGACAAAGATGTTGACTTGGTCACAGTAATAGACCACGGATTAAGGCTCAAATGTATGTTTGGTGATAGATGAGGGAGGGCGATGGGAGGGTGGGGGAGGAATGGAGATGGTGAAGCAAATGAGAGAGTTGTCAGAGGGTGAGGAGTCAATTGTGGGAGCAAAGGAATCCAGGTAGGAAGAAAGAAATATAAGATGTGGAGAGTTGCCCAGGGTGTGGGGTAGATTTGTAGATTCACTAGTAAGCTGTAAGAGAGAGTGGTTCCATGTGTTAATATCCCACAAAAATATCGCCATACAAAGATATTGCCATATTTATGTGGCAATATTAAGGCATGGAACCGGCGGGGGACACCCCTGCAACCCCTGCATTATTTTTAAAGGAGTGGGGGACACCCCTGCAACACCTGCTCCTTAAAACCCCAAAAATTATCCCCCCTAAAAATATTGCCTATGGCAGTTTCAGACAACCATAAATACAGTGATATTTTTGGTGGGGATAATATGTAGTGATACCGAGAGATTGGAGTCAAGTTAGAGCTATTGGACCTTAGTCATATTGGAAAGGTTAACGTCACTCATTAAAACAACAGGGACGTCGGCTGGGAGCGTTTTGACTAAGATGTCAAGTTCAGAGAAGAAGTTCAGGGCATCTCGTGGACAGTAGAAGAGGAGGATAATAAGAAGGGTAGGAACAAGGAGTTGGACCGAGATATGCTCAAACGAGAAAGGAGTGAAATAAGAGAGGAGGATTGTGTTGTGTACTTGTTAATCATGCAACCAACCCCACTGCCTTATTCAGAGAGACAGAGCGGGGCAAGGACGATGTGAAGGGTTGCTAGGGTGGGATGCATCTAGATTGGGATTTAATGGAGCCCTAGGGTTGGCAGGGTCAGTGCTTGAGCTGCCTGCTTCCAAAGCATCCACTCAAGTTCAAAGACAAGGCAACATGTTGGTCCAAGTGCAGGAATTTTCTTCACCTGATCTTCAGTTCCACCAGGCAGTAAGCAGGTATTGTTGGTGCTGATTGCAGGCTTCTGACTTCTGGAATGCACTGAGAATCTCACTGATTTACAGGGTAATGCTTATATAAACTAAATATGCAAACTTGCAATCATGTGGGATGGAGGGGCACTTTTAAACCAGCTAAATGTCAGTCTTCAATGTCATTTTAACAACCGTCATTTACATTAAAAAGTACTTGATGGGCATGTTTACCATTATGCCCAATGGGCTAAACCGGAGGATTTGTGTTAAATGGGAGAAATATTGTTCCAACTCAGGAGTAATTCTCAGCATAGAAGATTAGGTAATGGATGAAGCATTTTCCCACAATACATTTGAAACTATATAGGGGCTCATTACGAGTATGGTGGTGTGGTAAAAATGTTGGTAATGCGCTAGTCATTCAATTACCACTGAATTACCGTACTGATGCACAATGAGTTTGGCAGTAGGGAGATAGTATTACCTACTTCTTCCTTACTGGCAAAACATAGCGGAAATACCGCTGGTTGTAATTCCACCAAAATCCCCATATAGTCCTATGGACTCCTAAATGTGGATTTACACTGCCTTACCACCACTTGTAATCCCACGGTACATCTGCAGTCCCAAGTCGCAGTAACAGTAATTCCATTTGGTGGTATTTCAGCTAATTTATCACTAGAAAACCACCAAACTTGTAATGAAGTAGGGCCTCATTGCGAGTTTGGAGGCAGCCATGCCCTTAATAAGGGCATGGCTGCTTCCAAACTCGGCTCCGGGTTCCCTGAATGTGGAAATACCGGGCCATTCCGACCTTGGAGGGCCCCTTATTTCCCCATTCAGGGAACCCGGACCATCCCCATTTCAGCCCCCATAGGGCTAAATGGGAATGGGGAGCATGCTAACAATGGGCCCTTTAATGACTGGCCCGTTGTTAGCATACTGGCCCCCTCACGGGACCCACTAAGGACGTCTGGTAAAACCAGATGTCCAGAGCGGATCCCACAAGGGACCTCGTAATAGGGCGGTATGGGTTTAACGGCGCCGGCAGCTCTACTGGCACCATTAAACCCATACCGCCAGATGGTAATGAGACCCATAGTCTTTTGGGCAGGCTGCTCCAGTCTGAACTCCACGGCTCCCTTCCACCCTCACATTCTGCAGTGCTCACTAACAAAATTCTCAGTAGCTTGACATTAGTACACCACGTGCATGGCGGTGCACTGCTGTGAGTTTGCAGCCAAAATTGGGAGCAAAACCCAGTTTTGTGGCATGTAGTGCTAAATGCTGGATGCCAAGACCCCTAGCAGGGTTTCTGTGCTATTTGGAAGCACACGGCAACTGGCATCCTCCATAAGGACAGCCATTCACGCCAATACTTTAAATGGACAGACAACAGCTTTTCGTGTTCTACCTCATTTGTTACTGCTGTGCCCGGTTCTAAATTGGGCACTCACCAGACTGCCGAGTATTCAGATTAAGCCCGGAGACTCTGGTTTTTTACACTCTTCTCCAAATCGTTAAGGAAGAGCATTTAATCTGTGGGTTTTCTGGCAATCTGAGAAATGCAGTTCATGCTTCCATGTGAGTGGCTGCTATAGGACTTTCTGTAGTGAATCACATGGGGGTAAATTGCGCTCATATTGGGCATCCTGAACAGTATAGTAACACTACAAGGTAGTCAGGTTTTTTTTAATGTCTAAATTTGTGGGCAGGCTGGTGTGCAGAGCTTTGTGGAGACGTCGGTGCGGCTCTGGACAAAATTATCTGGGTTTTTGTTTTTCTAATGAGAGCAGGTCTGGGCATCACTTCTCTCTATCATCCAGTTGTGGAAGTGGAAAAAGGGAACTAGTGGTACTCTGGGTGCATCCAAAAAGGAGGAGTGGGATGGCGGGACAGATGGGCGGGAGAATTGGGGGAGGGCCAGTTTGGAGCAGGTTTGGGCTTGACCTTTGGTTTGCAATGTTCATTGGCTCTTTTTGCATTATGGCAAGACTTGGCATCGGCCGGAATAATAAAATCATGGCACTAGATTCGTCCATAACAGAAATATCAAAACAATATATTCATAAATAGAAATCTTTGTTACAACTCTGCATGCAAGTTAAACAAAATGTGTTTTGACGCACCTCTCTTTATAACATGTTTATTAGTATTATCTGTGAATCATCATTTACAGTAAAACACACAATTACAAATATAGTTTAAACATATTTTGATTGGCAATAAAATGTGAACAGTGTAGCTTTCAATACATTGTCAGTAGGTAAACATGTAATTTTCCTACATGGATAGTATGGGAAGTTAATCCATCTATGACATGTGACAGTTTAATGTTCATTTTCAATTACTGTATCTTTTCAATTAATCAATACCCTTATTTATAAGTAACAGTAATTGAGCAAAAAAAGAAAATCAGTACTTTGGATGAGCCCATACATGTACCTTAAATTCAATACGCTTTGTATTTATTTATTTATTTATTTATTTATTTATTTATTTACTTATTTATTCACATTTGTTGAGCGCACAGCAGGCCGAGGACATTGTGGCGCTCGTTACAGTGTTGCTTATACTTAGTTACATACAGTTCATGTCCGTACGGTTACATTGGACGATATATACTTTTTCAGATATACATTGAGCAGCAGTAGAACATGAGAACGGAGTTAGTTGAATAGGACAGTTTTGAGTTTTTTTCGGAAGGAAAGTAGAGATGGATCAGCTCTGAGGTCAGAAGGCAGAGAGTTCCAGAGTTTGGGTGCGAGGAAGGGGAAGCCTATGCCTCCTGCCTTGGTTCTGTTGATGCAAGGTATTGCTAGTTGATTGGTGTATTGAGATCTTCTTGGTCTCGTGTAATGAGATCTACCTATCATGTCAGATAAGTAAGGGGGAGCTGAGAGGTTGATGCATTTATGGGTGGTTGTGAGAATTTTGAAAGAGATACGGTCTTTGACTGGAAGCCAGTGAGCTGTCTTTCTGGCTTGTGTGATGTGCTCTCTTTTTGGTATGTTAAGGGCTGCTCTGAGAGCGTTGCTTTGGGTTGTTTGGAGCCTAGATAGGTTTTTTTTGGAGGTGCCGGCTAGGAGCGCGTTACAATAGTCTAGTTTGGCTCCTATAGTTGCTCGGGCGATGGAGAGGCAGTTATCCTTGGTTAGGAATGGTTTTATTGCGTTAATGAGTTTGGTGCTCAGTGCAGAGGCCGAGACTATGGTGCTGACTTGTTTGTCCATAGATAGTGTGGTGTCTATGTGAACCCCCAGTGTTTTGACTGAGGATAGCACTGGGATGATACAATTGTCTATGTTGAAATTGATGTACAGTGAGTTGAGGTTAGAGAGGGTGGATTTCTGTCCTAGTATGAGGATTTCGGTCTTGTCCCCGTTCAAGCAGAGGCCGTTGGTAGCCATCCATGCTTGTATGGTAGCGTAGATTTGCTGTAGGGTAGTGGCGTCTTGGTGATAGTTCCCTGTCAAGGGAAGGAGAACCTGCGTGTCGTCGGCGTAATTTGTGTAGGTGATCCCTAGCCCGTCTAGTTTATCAAAGAGAGGCTTGGTAAAAAGATTATAGAGCGTGGGGGCAGTACAGGAACCTTGTGGGACACCACAGTGGATAATGGAGGGTGCTGCATGTGCTGTGTTAGAGTACACTTTCATAGCTCTGCCCTCTAGGAATGAGGTTACCCAAGATGCTGCGTCATTTGAGAAGTGTGCAGCGTGTGTAAGGTGACTGGTAAGTGTAGTGTGGTCTACCAAATCAAACGCAGCTGAGAGGTCAAGGAGAAGGAGGAGAGCGGGCTTGCCTTTGTCTAGGATGTTGGTGATTTCGTTTTTTAGGTCTAGAAGTGCGGTTTCAGTTCCGTGTCCCTTGCGGAACCCAGATTGTCTTTTTCCCAAGATAGCGTTAGATTCGAGGTATAGTTGAATCTGTTTGTGGTCGGCTTTGTCAAGTAGTTTCAGGAGGAAAGGGACTGTGGTTATGGGTCGGTAGTTGTTAGGGTTGGCAGGGTCTAGCGTCGTTTTTTTTAAGAGAGGGCGAACCCAGGTCTCTTTAAGGCTGTCGGGAACTATGCCTGTTGTGAACGATGCATTGATAAATGCTGTGAGAAGAGGGGCGAGTGGTTCAGCGCAGTCTTTGATGATTTGAGGGGGGCATATATCACCCTTGCATTGTGAGGGTTTGAGGTGCCTGAGGATGTCTATGACTTCTGCTTTGGAGATTTTGGTAAATGCAAATTTGGGTATGTTTCCTACTTTTACCTTGGGTTTTATCTATGCATGCGCGCTTTGCTTAGGTAGAGTATTGAAGTGGTTGGATATTTTGCTTTGGAGGAGGTTTATTTTTACAAGCATGGCTGATTGAATGCCTGTACACCATGCCTCGTCTTTGATGATTTCATCAGGGCATGTAGGTGGTACGGTTAGTTCTTTGAATATATTGAAAAGTTCTTTAGAGTGAGAGTTGGCAGAGGCGATGCGGTGGTTGTAGGCTTCAGATTTGGCAAGGAAGATTGCGTCTTTGTATTTTTTTGCTATGGATTTGAAGTCGGCTTTTGTGGTATCGCAGGGGTTAGACTGCCAGTTTTTGAGCGCCATGCGTTTGTCCTTGCGCAGGGTCTGAAGTTTCTCTGTGAACCAGGAGTTGGAGTGGAAGGATTTTTTTTCTTTCTTGTTTTCCAATGGGGCAACGGTGTTAACAGCCATAGTAATGGTGTCTTTGAATATTTCTGCGAGGATGTTGGGGTCTGTGGAGAACGGGGGCGCTAGGCATGGCATATTGAGGAGTGCACCGACGTTGTCAGCGGTGAGTTTTTTGGCGCTTCTGGCTAAGGTCGCTGGTGCTTTAGTAGGCACTTTGGGGCTTGATGTGACAGGGATGTCAAATAGGAGAAGGTTGTGGTCTGTCCATGGGAGGCTGGTATTGGAGGTGATGTCTGTGTTACAGTTATGGTCTATAATCCAATCTAGGATGCGTCCTTTTGTGTGAGTAGGCGAAGTGATCTTTTGGGAGAAGCCTAGGTCTTGGATGTCTTTGGCTAAGGAGATAGCAGTTTTATCCTTGGGATCATTGAATCCTAAGTTAAGGTCACGTATAAGTAGTAGTTGCCAGTAATCATCTGGCTGCTGTCCCTTCAATTGGATCCAACCTCCTGCAAAGACAGCATTTTTGGCTTTTGTGTAGGCATGGGATAGGCATTTTCCAGGCACTGCCGTAATGGGACTACCTGACTATGAGATGCAACAGCTGGAACATGGTGTGGTTATCTAGTCATGTGAGTGTCTGGCATATGTCTATCTATTACAAGACAAAACTGTTCCATTTAATGTTTGTTTAAACAGGGCCTGAGTGCAAGGAACATATATAAAGTGGTTGAATATATAATTGTTCAAGACATTTTTATTAAACCTGTAGCTCGTTTGCAGCTGCAATTAAGCCATTAACACTTAACTCTCAGCAGACTACTTATAAATAACACTGACAGGCCAATGTCTGATATTACTGCTTGATAGAGTTAGCTCCAAGACATTCGAGGAGGATGTGTTTTGGGTGGCGAGGGAGGAACCGGTAGTGGGTTGGAATGGCCATGGAGACCAAAAAGGCCATGGCCAGTCAAAAGGTTAGTAAAAAACTATACCAAACCCTCAAATTGTTTGTCCCTCCTCACATGTCCTATCCTTCCTAGCTTTACTCGAGTGCAATGCTTTCGGCTTATAAGCACCACCTAAAATCCAAACCTAAAAATGGACTCCAGTAAAACTACAGTACAAGCAAACCTCTTTGGTTAGGTGTCCCTCTGGTTGTCGCCCCTCTGTTCCTTAAATGTTGTGGTGAGTCACTCTCTTCTGCTCCTTTTCTGCCTTTGGAGCTGCTCCTCTTGTCCACCCCTTGTCTGGTCCTTGATTCCTGGTGAGTCACTGTCAAAAAGAACCTGAAGCAAAAGGCTAACATTATCTGTGTGCTGTTCCTGTTTAAAGTGCATTTTGAATACCTCAAATTCCCACTGTTGCATGGTGTGTCAAAGCAATCAAGTTTGATTTGCGAAAGATATGGTTACAATAGCCGCTTCAAAATCACTCTACCTCCCACCCTAACTGAAAATACATCGCAGCACACGCCCTGTGCACCGGAAAAAAAACGTAGGTTACAAAATGGAACATACACCATCGGAACGCACGCATATGCACTAAATTTCCCTAAACACTGAACTAAACCACCACAAATATGCCAACACAACTCCCCACACTCCTTAAGTACCACTTTGTGACCCACAGACAAGCACACAAACAAGTACCTTAGTAACCTGGAGTGCTTATTAATTATTGCTCCAGGCAGCTTACAAAATAACTAAAACTTACACTGCATAGAGCCACATCTTCAGCAGTGTAACAAAGCAATCTTGCCTGGTCCCTTGCTACTGCATTAGTCTCCTAACCCCCCCCCCCCCCCCCCGCTTGCAGATCTGAAGCTCCTGGAAAGTGAGAAACTGGCAGCAGGTGTGCTACAAAAGGTGCAATAATAACGCATAACACAACATGGGAAAAAGTTTAGCTCATTCTCCTGTGGGGTAGTACACTGGACAGCCCAAGCAACATTTGTGAGTGGCAGCAACAGGGTAGAAGATTAATATTGGCTCTGCAACGGTTAGTGTAGCTGAGATTCTAGTGCAGCGGACTGACTGGCTGCTGAAATTATGGGCCTGATTCCTTGAATATATGCCTGGTTCATGGAATCATGCCTAGTGTATTTTTGCAGTGCAAAGTCCAGGCAAGGTCAGCACCTTGCACGGCTAAAATACACTTTGCACGGTTCCATAAATCAGGGTTTGTGTCGGCAGTGCAAAGTCACTTTTCAGCAATGCAAATTCACTTGGCACCGGGCAAATGTTCCATGAATTGGGCCCTAAATATTTACCTGTCAAATTAAGTGACACAGGACTGAGGGAGGGCCAGTGCACCAGTCGTGAAATTCCAGGTGTCAGCTTTGGCTTCCACTAAGAGAGGAGCACAAGTGTACACTCTTTTCTTCCTACTCATTAAATCTGTCCCATTGAAAGGGTGTCATTTATTCACACTATTTGAAATAAGAACTCACATTGTTGCAGTTTAGTCAAGTGTGATTAAATAATTGACCAGGATCACACACTTTGGCTTAACAGTGAAGCTGGGATTTTAACCAACTCTGCAGATTCAACACATACTTTCCAATCTTTATCTGGTACACAAATTTAAGTTTTGGTTCAACACCTACAATAACACTGACTTATAGAGTTTACTTAAAATACACAAATTGCATAGTAAAGCCACATGCCAACCGTAATATATCAATAGCAACATGTCAAGCCAGAAGAGTATCATTGTGGCTTTAATTTTCACAACTTGAAAGGCAACCTAGAAGTCCAAGTATGCAATATAATGCAAATCTGAAAACTCTATTTACCGCCATTGTACGTTCTGTGATTTAAGACACATGATTAAAGAAGTTGTGTAATAAACTCATACAGAAATGGAGATTCTTTTTCACAAACTTCCTTCTCGTTGTTATTCATGATGTTGGGAACATGTGATTAGTGACAAAAAAGCAACTTTCTATTTTTGCATGTCAGTCTAGCAGACATCATGGACATAAAGAAACATTGGAAATGCTTTGTGTTGCTCACTTTAACTATCGTAGATTTGCAAAGTAACTGGTGTTTTGCAAGGTCTTTCAGTTGGGAGTGTTTGTGAGGTGCTGAGGTGCTCAAGCTGGACGCTGCGCGCATGTCTATGCCTGGCCGTGACTTGGGAGACGGCAGTGCTCGTATGTCCCTCGGCTGATTCTAGATTTGGCTCAGGAGAAAGAAAAAACGCCCAGAATCCTTTTCTTGAGCCTTTGAACTACCGGTACGCTTTGTAAGAAAAAGTAAACCAACTAGTGCTGCGGTGAACCATCGATTTCTATGACACTCCCATCTCTGCTCTCATCACATTCTAAATGAAAAATACAAAGGCATCCCACCATAAAGCAGAGAACACATAAAGAACCTGTTTTGGAAGAACAAATGGTAAATGATTCTTTTTAGACAGCACCTTCCAGGTGGTCTCATTCTAAAGGTGTTCAGAAGTTCACATGCCTGAAGCTTTCTAGGGAAGAGAGACCAGTTAATCGACTTAGCCAGGGCTGCGCCGGGATCTGCCTGTCCTTGTGCAGACGACAACAGTGATGTCCTGCAGTCGCTAGACTGATCTAACAGGAAAGACGACACGCGATGAGTCAAAGGGCAGCACTGACAACAAGAGGGCATGTGGGCAAATGAGAGGACGTTCATGACGCTGTCATGCCACAATACGTCAATACAACGGGTGGGAATTAGGGAGGAGTTACAAAAGAGTGCTTCAAATCAGAGGGGGGAAAGGGTGGGAGCTGAGGTCAAATAGGGAGAGAACTAAAGAGTATGACGTTGCTTTACTTTTTGTGGAACTCAGTCATCGTTCCCTTACTTTATTCGACCCAGAGCACCGTGCCAGGACGGCAGTCTGGAACACTTTTATTTATTTATTTATTTAACGTCTCCCAATCTGGGGATTTGAACCTTACCGGTGCCTGTAACACACCAGCCTCACCGGAGGCGATACTAAGTGGGCGGGGAGGGACTTAGGGGGCTATAGTCCTGGGTCTTTTGGTTGTAGCCCCGCCGAATCTCGGGGGCTACAACCAAAAGGCTAGCTAGCCCTGGGTCCCGACAGTCCCGACATTAGAGTAGCACCTGCTCTTTTCCAGACCTAGCCCCACCCCTGAGTCTCACACATATCTTCCGGGTGCTGTGCAGCTCTTGTTTGTTTGCACAGCTGCCTGCGACATAACCACAAAGCCCAGCTCGGCAGTGACCTGCCTTCTGCAAATAATCATGGATTGCTGCAGACACAGCTGGGCGGGGTGCGGTCTATAACCCTAGGAGTCTCCTTTAAGAAGTGGGAATGGTGGGTGATTGGAACGTTGAGGCTGCTTAAAGCTGCATGCTGTGGGGGACGATGGCCAACCAACTAATGGTGGTTATTTAAGTGCATTTTCTTTCATTGTGTGGTTTTGTTGGTCTTGATAATACTGTTGTAAACACATCAGTGTGGGTTGGGGTGGAGAAATGGATGGCATGGTGTTTGAACTGCAGGGGAAGGGTTGCGAATGGGGTCTATGGGGAGCACGGGGAGGGTTAATCGGGGGAGGGGTGGAGAGGGAGCTGTACAGGGCGGGGCAGGGGGAACACAGCTCCAGTATTTATTTTTTTACACTTCGAATACTGGGAGGCAAACGAGTCGAAAATACCGACTGAATTCAAGGGTCGAATAGTAGTTCAAATGTTTAGGACAAATGAATGGCTAGCTTGTGCAGTTTTACATAACAGAAATGGCCTTTGTTGTGAGAACAATAAAGCCAAGCACATTTTTGACGACGTGAATAGTCATAATTTGGAAGGAAAATGAAAGACCATTTTTATAAGAAGCACTGGTGAAAATAAATAGGCTAAGATATATTTTGACAGTTTAGAAATGGAAAGCTGGCACAGTTTCCCCAGCAGACAGTAAAACAAAAATGCACTTGTTATTTGATGAAATGGTATCGAGATTGAATATGACGCTAAGATGGCGTAGTACTTTTCCCTCTCGAGCAAGGGGCGGAGCCTTCGTCAAGCTTCTTTCCGAGAGCTCTCAGTATGGGCTATGCGTAACAAATCTCCAAAAGGGGGACCCCGGGGGGAACGCAAAGCGTTTCCCCCCGGGGAGTTTTTGGCGCTGCACACGGCCAGCGAGTGGCCGTGGTGGGCAGAGCGCCTCCCGGGGGTATTTAAGGGCTCAGGGAAGGTTCGGGAGGCAGGCGACGGTTAGGACTTGGTGATTGTCTCAGTCCTCTCGCCTGCTCCCGAGCCTTCCCTCAGTGTGCTGGGCCTAGCAGGGCGTGGTAATGCAGTGCAGGTGAGGTAGGGGATTTGTGGGGGATTTAGGAATTGGAGGGCGGGTATATATAAAAAAAAAAAAAAAACAATTTCGTGTCGGCGATTCTCGCCTAGCCGGGGGTAGCGTAAATAAGCTACCCCCCCCTCCTTACTTGGGCTGCCGTCGGCGTTTGCCGTGCTCGGCAGGGCGGTGGGGGTTGTGGGGTCGGTGACCCTTACCGGCTTTCTTTGTCTGGTGACCCGGGGCGCGGGGCGGGAGCGGGGATTGTCTTCGGCGGGCCCATCTGCGGCGTTGCCTCCGGCGCTCGGGAATAGGAGGGAGCAGGCCTGGGCGGGCGGCGTTACCAGGAGGTGCCGTGCGGGATCTGGGACATTTCCTTGCCCGCTTCCCTCAGCGCCGGCCCTCTTCCTGCAGGTCCTCCTGGTTTGCGGGTTGGTGGTGGGGGGCGAAGCGGCTCCCCTGTGTCCCGGTGCGGTGACAGCCTCCTGTCAGAGGGGGCAGGGCAGGCACCTTAAAGGGGCCGCGCTCATTTTTCTAGTTAGGCTGGGGGTGCGGTGCAGCTCGTGTGCCACCAGGGGCAGGCTGGGCTGTCCTAAGTGCATTTTCTCGCCGGTTGGTCCGGGTATATAAAAAAAAAAAAAAAAAAAGGGGAAAAGAGTGGGGTTGGCATCAGCAGTGGTGGGGGCTCCTGGGGGGGGGTGCATGTATCGAGGGAGGAAGGGGAGTTAGGAGTGGGGGGTTTCTCTTGGGAGAGGGGTATTTTAGGCGCGGGGGGCTGTCTAGTGTCAGTGGGATCATACCTGGTCAAGTGGCACAACGAGTAGAGCACGCGTTTTGACATCAATGCAGAGCCTGCTACCGCAGGTTCGAATCCCAGCAGCGCCAAACTCAGCCTTTCTCATACTTCCGAGCTCAATAAATGAGCACCACACACCGTGGGTAATAATAAGCAGCGCTCAGATACCTGAGGGTTCGTAGCACTAGATAAATGCCATTTTATTATTATTACTATTAAAGGGGCAGCTCTATTTTTCCTTGATTGCGTTACAGTGCGGTGCTTCTCGCGATACACCAGGGGGCAGTGTGGGAGGTATTGTGTTCAAGTGGATCTTGTGTCTGGTGGGTGTAGGGTTTTTGCTGGGCACTGTAGAGCAGGTTTGGGGGGTCTCTGAAGGCGAGGGCATTAAGAGGGGGCAATATTTAGGGGGATAAAATAGGAAAATTAATAAAAAATAAATAAATAAATAAATAATAAAAAAAATTATATAAATAAATAAACAAATATACTATTTTGGTTTACATATTACCAGTGGGTTTTTATGAGGTGTTAATTTTACGCTGTTCAAAGATAGCAGTTTTGGCATTTTGGGTATAGGTCCACGGGTAGGTTTTGGCTCGGGGGCGTAGTTTAGCTAGTTTAATTGTCAGGGGGCATATTTTTAGTGCACAACCAGATTATTGGTGCACAAAAGTGGGCCAGGGAGCTAGCAAGAAGAGTTTGGTTGATGCTAGGGCTCTGAGGGAGGACCTGGAAATTATTAGCAGAGCATCTAAGGCCCAATTGGAAGGGGCGGTAGGGGAAGTAACAAGAGAAGGGGAGGTAGGTGGGGGCAGGCCGCAGCGTAGAGCTACGGCTGATGGGGCTCTCGCGGTAGTGGTGGCTTGCACCCCCGCAGCAGGGAAAGGGGAGGTTTGGGAATCCAGGGCCAGGAAGATGAGGAGGGAGATAGACAGGAGGGCGTCCGGGGGAGAAAGGGTTTTGGGTGGGGAGCCAGTGAGGGAGGGAGTGAATGATAGACCTAGGGAAGCTGGGAATGCTCAAAAGGAGGTGGCTCGAGGGAACAACAGTGGGGGCAGGGATGGGGCACAGAAGGGGGTGTCAGGGCAGAGGGGAAGAGGGGGTAAATACCTGCAGAAGAGTGCAGGTGGGAGAAGGAGGGAGAGGTCCCCATCAATAGAGGAAGGTAGAGCGGGGCGCGGAACGGCCCCCCCCGGGTAGGAGGAGTGAGGGCGGAGAGCACTGCGCAGCCCCCGCTGGGCAGGTGGAGGTAGAGGGTTTCAGTACGGCCCCTCCTTGGTCAACGCAAGGAGAGCCTAGAGGGTGCAGCACAGCCCCTAGCAATGAGGATTCCAGGGTGGAGGACGGAACGCATCGCCCGAGAGAAGAGGACCAGGCAGGGGTTTCCACAACCCCGCCGAGAAGACGTCAAAGGAGTGGCGGGGCGGACGCCCCGGGCTCGCAAGAAGATCATCAACTCAACTCGGGCATGAGCTCGCATCCGCAATGTAGGAGCCCTCTAAGAAAGGAGATGAGGAGCATCGGTGTGGACGCCAGACCACAGGCGTAAGGTGTTGAAAGAGGTGAGCGGGAAAGGGAATGGTCATCTGCATGGCAGAGAGGGGTCACAAGAAGGGGGACAGGGGACGAAGGGTCTGGACTGCAAGGTGTAAGGAAAGAAGTTGGTGTGCAGGCCATTGGAGCCGCAGGGGTTGAAATGAGCATTTGCTCAGTGGAGGCCTAAACGGACAAAGTGGGGGAGCCATGGGTGCTCGAAGTGCAACCTGGAAAAGATAAGGAGGTTGAAGTGAAAGGAAAAGAGAAAAAATGGCCATACATGGGGATAACAAAACCATTGGGGGCGCACTTGATGGCAGCGACCAGGGAGAAGATTGAGGCGGGGGAATTTGTGGATGTCTTTAAATTGCTCCATAGGGAAGTGAGAGCAAAGGAGGGGTCTAAGGAGGAAGAGAGGGAACTGGCTTCACGCCCAAGGGTCCCGGTGACTATTGAGAATTGGATGTCGGCGTTTATCATTTATGCCAGTGTGTATTGCGATAAATTCCCGGAGCGTGCGTGGCCCTGCTTAAATATATGGATGTAATAAGGAAGGCTTTCACAAGTTTTGGGGGTTTTGCCTGGGTAAGGTATGATGAGGAATTCAGAGCGAGAATGGCAGAGGACAGTCAGGCGGTCTGGGGGGAGATAGACAAGGATCTCTGGCTGCAATGGATGGCCCCAACGAGGCCTGCCCCGACATTGCACACAGCAAGTGGGCTGCCCGTGCCTTTCCGGCCCTTTCTTGGTCGCCCCGCCCATGGGGGGGCGGGGGGAGGAGGCAGTGGACAGCCCTCGACAGCATGTTGGGCGTTCAATAAAGAAGGCTGCACGAGGTGGATGTGCAAATTTAAACACGAGTGCAGCAGGTGTGCGGGTCGGCATCCGGTTACAGATTGTTTTCAGGCAGGGGACAGTGGGTCAGGGTGAGGAGCGGGGCAAGTAGGGTGGGAGGGAAGGACCGCCTGCCAGGTAAATTGGGGTGTGCTGGTAGGTCGGGCGCAGTTTATCGTAAAAGGAGGGGGGGCACAAGGTTTGATGAAAGGTTTTGGGGGGCAATTTAAAGGGGGCAGGAGAAGGGTGAGGAGGAAGACGCGTAGGTAGGGGAGGGCCGCAGGGGGGATGTAACGGTGGAAATTGTTAAGGGGAGGTAGCTGTCGTTTGGAGGGCATGGACGACGGTGGTGAAGCCCTCATGCTTGCCGCACGACAAGGTGAATAGGCTTCAGGCTGCATGGACGGAGGTGCGGGAGCGCCTCTGGTGCAGCAGGGGGAAGTGAGGAGATGGGTCTGCATGGATGGGGGTGCACTAGGGCCCCTGGTGCAGCTGGGGGAAAAAAGTGGAGCAGCGAAGCAAGGTGCTCGAAGAGGAATTTATGTGGAATGGTCTGCATGGACGGGGGCGCAGGTTTGGCCCCTGGTGCAGCGGTGGAGAGGAGTAAGGCAGAAAAGGGGCCTGCATGGACGGGGGTGCACTAGGCCCCCTGGTGCAGGTGGGAAACAGGTGGTAATGGACGCAAGTAGCTTGAAGATTGTGATATGGAAGGAACTACATGGACGGGGGCGCAGGTTTGGCCCCTGGTGCAGCGGTGGAGAGGAGTAAGGCAGAAAAGGGGCCTGCATGGACGGGGGTGCACTAGGCACCCTGGTGCAGGTGGGAAACAGGTGGTAATGGACACAAGGAGCTTGAACATTGTGATATGGAAGGGACTGCATGGACGGGGGTGCAGGTTTGGCCCCTGGTGCAGTGGCGAGAGGAGTAATAAAGTAAAGGGCCTGCATGGACGGGGGAGCACGTGGGCCCCCCCGTCCATGCAGGGGGGACAACGCAGGACTGTAAAGCAATAAACTGGGCACAACAAGTGGAACAAATGGTTTATTGCTTGTAGGGGAGCTGTTTGCGACTTGTTTTACGTGGTTATTGTTTGGGGGCTTTCAGGGTTTCTGAGTTGGTCGGGGGAAAAGGGTGGGTAGGGGGACTGCAATGGGAGATGTTCAAATTACCGAAGAAGGTTTAGACATCAAGATTAAAAGGTTTAAGACGGATCAGAAGGGAAGGGGCTCTTGGGTCCGGCTGGGTCGAGGGAGCAAGGTCTTATGCCCAGTTCCAGGTGCTAGGGGTATTGCGGAAGGCGCTGGTGGCAGTGGGAGAAAAGGCAGAGGATTTTGGGACTCATTCCTTTAGGATGGGCGCAGCATCTGAGGGTACCAGGTGGGTTTTTCAGAAGACAAGGTGAAAAGATTGGGGCGTTGGAGGTCTGGGAAATACAAGGGGTACGGCAGGGAGTTTGATAATGGGGAATGTTGAAAAGGTGGAGTAGGACTTTGTGGGCCAACTGTTGTTTTTGAAATATTTTTGACTTGTCAGTGATTTTGTAATTTCTTTTTCAGATGCTGCGCGAAAGAAGGGGGAGTTGGCGCAGGTTTTGATTTGTTGGCCATTCAATTGTTAAGTGGGCTGGGGAAAGAGGTGGAGAAAAGGGTGTTTGGAAGGTAACGGGGTTGCAGTTACATGGAAGTGGTGGGGAGATGGCACGGGTTGGGGGGCCTGCGGTGGGATCAGCTGCTTCCTATATTGGCAGGGATGAGGGAACGCTTGGGGTTTCAGAGGTGGTGATTATGCATGCAGGGGAGAATGACCTGGTGAGAGATACGGGGTTGGCTCTGCTAAGGAAAATGAAGAGGGACTTAGTGTGGGTGCGGGAAATGTGGCCTCAAGCAGTGGTGGTATGGACTAAGTTGTTGCCGCAATGAGTGTGCAGGGGAGTGAGAAGTGGGGGAGCAATAGAGCGGGCCAGGAAGGGGATAAACAGAGAAATGGTAAAATTTTGTGCCTCGGTGGCAGTGCAGGTCATGGTCCATAAGGAAATAACATATGAGGGTCTCCTTATCTTTAGAGAGGATGGGGTACACTTGTCCGTGTAGGGGAATAATCACTACCTGGCGGACTTGGGTTCTTGGTTGGGAGACTGGGTAAAAAGTTGGAGGTAGAAAAAAAAAATAATAAATAAATAAATAAATAAAAATAAAAAAAATTGGGGGTGGGGGGTGGGGCAGAAAGAACTCCTCGGGGGAGGGTTTTTCTGGTGCCGGGGGCATGGCCCCTTTTGATGTGGGGGGAGGGAAGCACAATGGGGGAATGACACGGGAAAGGATGGTGTGGCGCTGTTTGCACAAGCAGGTCACCCCAGGGGAACAGGTATTGAGCCTGGAGGGGCATGGCCCCTGGGAGAAAGCGGGACGCCTGGAAAAGGGGCAAGGAGACGGTAGGGTCCAAGGGATAATTAGGAGGAAATGGGTTATTTAATTATTTAATTGTTGGGGGAAAATGAAAATGAAAATGTTTTATTTATTTAATTGGTTGTTAAAATATTTCTTTAGTTTGTTAGGCCATGGAGCCAGTTAAGCGTTTTGATTGTAAGCTTTGGCCTGTCACATTAAAGCGACCTTTTCCACTTTTAAATGAGTCTGGGTTTTTGTGCAGTAAGCCAAAAGGGAGGACCCGGGGGGAACGCAAAGCGTTTCCCCACGGGGAGTTTTTGGCGCTGCACACGGCCAGCGAGTGGCCGTGGGGGGCAGAGCGCCTCCCGGGGGTATTTAAGGGCTCAGGGAAGGTTCGGGAGGCAGGCGACGGTTAGGACTTGGTGATTGTCCGGCCCTCCCACCCCTTCATTTTGGTTAGGCTGGTGTTTGGTTATGGAATATGGGAGGGTCCATTGTTCATGGGATTATGCGGGGTGTTTTAGATGACATGGCGAGTTTTTTATGAGTTTTGGGGTCTGTTAGGATGGTAGGGGTTGGTAGTTTTGTGTGACAGGTCAGGGCATTGTGAAAGTTTGTGTGTAATATATGTTGCTGATGTGGCAGGTCAGGCTGGCTGCAGGTCATAGGAAGGGGGAGTTTGGTGTAGAGGGGAGTTTGAAGGGTGTTGAAGTGGGTCGGGGCGCCGGGGGCATGGCCCCTTTTGATGTGGGGGGAGGGAAGCACAATGGTGGAATGACACGGGAAAGGATGGGGTGGCGCTGTTTGCACAAGCAGGTCACCCCGGGGGAACAGGTATTGAGCCTGGAGGGGCATGGCCCCTGGGAGAAAGCGGGACGCCTGGAAAAGGGGCAAGGAGACGGTAAAGTCCAAGGGATAATTAGGGAGGAAATGGGTTATTTAATTATTTAATTGTTGGGGGAGAATGAAAATGAAAATGTTTAATTTATTTAATTGGTTGTTAAAATATTTCTTTAGTTTGTTAGGCCATGGAGCCAGTTAAGAGTTTTGATTGTAAGCTTTGGCCTGTCACATTAAAGCGACCTTTTCCACTTTTAAATGAGTCTGGGTTTTTGTGCAGTAAGCCAAAAGTTCCCATTTTAACTTGTAAAGTGTATTTGTGATATGGTGAGTAGTTGGAAGTCGCAGGTATTCATGTCACCTAATGAGGTCACAGTCTCTCAAGTTTTCGGATGGGCATTGTACTCTGAAGCGGTGGTAGCGAGGACTCAGCCGGGATTGGATTTCTCAGTCACTGGAAGTAGGTGTGTTACTGCTGACAGCCATTTCAGGACTGTAGTCTAGATGATAATGTTCCTCATTATCTTGATGTTCGTACTGGATTCAGTATCTCTTCTCAGGGTCTCTCGCGACAGTTTGCCCTGTAGGCTCTTGAAGTGAAATTTCAGGTGACTGTCAGTTGGCCATTGCCAGGAGTTACCACTGACCTAAGGCAGTGTTTTCCAGGCTCTTCTCCCGGTTTCCGGGCAAGAGCATGGAGTCTCAGGGTTTTCCAGGAGTGCCAGCACCCACTCCCACACCTTCATGTGATTGCTAGAATCATATTGCTACTGGCCAATCACATGGAGGTGTGGGTGGATAGACAGCAGAGTGAGCAAATCCCACCACTTTTCTGGCATCACACCGTGGTGTTTTCTTTTTTTTTAGCCATGTGTGCGGGGCTGTGGGCAGGGTAAGTGGGCGGGGCTTGGATGGATATGGGCGGGGCGTCAGGTGACATGGATCTGCAGGTTTCTCTTTTTTAAATGTAGGCAGGTCTGTTTAGTGGGTTAGTTTTAAAAGGCATTTTCTCCTTTTCTTTTAGGTTATGGTTCCGCACAAGCACAGGGTCTCCAACCTCTGTGTCGGGTACTTGGCATCTGTCAAGCACAGTAGATGTGGTCATTGGAACCATTGGAATGTTGTCGCTGAGCTCTTCTTTCATCTTTCTGCTGATAAATTATATCCATCAGCTGTGATTATTGGATACCGAGACTTGATACTCCATCTTCTCGGGTTGAGTATCTAGTCGTGGGATTCTTCATGGTCTGTGTGGACTTGTCATAGTAGGGCTGATTTCACAGGATCTTAGTCGTGATGGGCCGTCGCTGAGCTTTCTCTGCCTCCAAGCTTTGAGCAGTGGTGGACATTGACAAAATGTACCAGCGGGAACTCAGTACATGTCTTTCGTGTAGATGGAGGTGCTACCCGTTCGTTTCGGCACCACCATCTACACAAAAGACTTCCGATACCTAAAAGGTTCACACATGATCTTAGCCTTTATCCAAGGCAACTTCTCACACAGGACTCACAAGTACTGATGTCTTTTAAGAACTTGGAAACTTTCTGAATAATTTCACCACTGAAGTGTAATGACTTTAAGAGCCCATCCACAAGAAACACATGGATGCAATTGTGATCCAGGCAATTTGCAAATAGTTCAATGACTTTAGGAATGCACAGGTTCAATGTATCTAAATGTACAAAAATGACAATCTGTAACAAACCATTCCACTGATCTGAGAAATGAGGTTTACTAATGAGATTTAACTGTGACTAATACAACAGGCTTTCCCTGCTTATAACAAGTGTTCTTATTGTGTAACGCCTTGACAAAGCCTGAAAAAGAGAGAAACATTTTGCACGTGCTACCATCAGGTTAATGTTGGCTCAAATGCAAAGGTTTCCAATAAGGCCTACACACCAGTTAGGTCTGGGGCACAGTACCTAATGATTCTAAATGGACAATTAATACATTCTAAAATGTTTACATAAAACAATCTTGTTTTGACTTTCTACAAACCGAGGCGCAGTACTTCACCCAACTTTCTTTGCACTGCAAGACATAAATATAGCTTTAGACCATTTTTACTATTAGCACTTGTCTGGTAATACAATTCTTCTAGCCCATTTCCTTCCCTGGTTTCTGAGCAACAGGGGACTATGAGGGAAGTGGCAGGATGGTTGCGGCTACCACCTGGTTGCTGAGCAGAGCTGCCCTAATGTGCAAGAATTGATACAGCTCGTAGTATCTTTCCCACTTTCTTTCGCTATGAGAACGATCTTGTTCAGGGCACGCGTGTGGTGCTCAGCATCTTCATTTGCCTGTGGCCAGAAAGGTATGATCTTTTGATGCAGGAAACTTAGATGCTTGAGGTACTCCTTAAATTCATTCCCTTGGAAAAGAGGTCCATCATCCATCTCGCCTGAAATCCCCATGGCAGCAACATTCTTTTCCATCTTTGGGATGTTGGCATTTGTTTTTGTTCCATGTACCACCTCCTCCTCCAAGTAGCAAGAGTGAACATCAATGTGGACCACCAGATATCTGCCGTCTGCCAAGAGGTAGATATCGGTACTCACTTTGCTCCAAGGCAGGACATCTAATTCCTGAAGTCTGATTGCTGGAGGATGGTTTCCTCTTTTGGATGCTTGGCACATGATGAATATGGATATCATTGCCTGAGCCTGTTGATCGATCTTGAGAAACCACACTTGCTTCCACAACTTAGCTTTAGGTATAAATATGCCGTGCTGGCTTCCACGAGCCAGCTGTATGATCCTATTAGCTAGAGTATCGAGCAACACGATACAGGTGCCTCACAGGAGGAGCCCTTCCAAGCCTTGCACAGCTCTCGGCAGATGGCCATGGTTGCTGCCAGGCAGCTCCTGCACATTGGGTCTGATGAGCTTGATCTTGGAGCAAGTTCTCCTTTCTCCCAACTCAGTGGCGTGTAGGCATTTGTCTTTCAGCGTCTCTTTCACTATTTCATAGGATCTTATGGCTTTGGGAGCCGCTGCTTCGATGACTAGGCATGCTTGCTCTTCCCTGCTACGCCTCCCTAGCTTTCTTTGAATTGGCTTCAAGAGGGTGACGGGAGAGCTAGTTGTCAGGTTATTCATTCCTGGCCTGACCTCAATTAGAAAGCATATCATTGCAGCTGTAGTAACCCCTTTTCGATCCAGGTGGGCGGTCTGGACATGGATCCCCGGAACATGGGCAGCAATGGCTTGTAGTTGAAGGGGTGCCTATGTGAATAGAGATGGAAGTGCCAGACTCAACAGAGGATGACAATGGCTTCCTTCTCGATGTAAGAATATCTGCTCTGTTGGTTTGAGGGAATGGCTAGCATATGCAACAGTCAGTGAGTGACTTGAGGTAGCTAGCTGAGTCAGGACAGCTCCAAGTCCACGGGACCTGGTGCCCACTGGAAGTTCTGTCTTCCTCTTGGAATCATAATGGGCCATTGTGGTCCTGTGCAATATGGCATCTTTCATGCAAAGTTTGATGGTGGCCAGCCCACTCCCAATGTGTTGGTTTGGTCATGGTGGCCAAATGTGAAACGAAGCATCCGTGGTAAATGTTATGCTTGGGAATCTGTGTATCTCAGAGACAGTCTTTGGGTTTGGGGCAGAGTAAAGGTTATTCACTTTTTGGGGATCAGGCCGCATGCTTTGACAGACATAAATGCAACCAAAAAACCTGAGCTTGAGCATGAAATACTCACACTTCATATTACAGTGCGAGTTCATTGTCATTTAGACAGTGGAAGATAGTTCTCAAACAGTGAACATGTTCATCCTCAACGACAGGGTATACAAAAATGTCATATCTTATGCCTATGACCCCTTCTAGGCCAGCAAGTGTGCTTTGTATGACATTTTGGAACACAGCGGCTGCTCGGGATATGCCAAAACTCAGTATTTTATAACATTTCATTCCCACTTAAATGAAGAACGTTCTTATTGCCCTTGAGTCTTTGCACTGCTTCAACTGGTGGTACCCTAACTTCATGTCAAGTTTTGAGAACACTGTACCTCCACTCAGGTCAGTGAGGAGGTCAGTGATGTTGGGTAATGTGTGCCATTCTCGCCAAATTACCTTGTTTTTACATTTTCCAATGAAAATCAGAGAAACCCCGGGAGTGGGTCGAAATACCTATTTATTATTCCACACGGGTTCACTTGTGAGACTGGAAGCATGTTCACAGAGGCTCCAGTATCCCTCACAACCAAAACCCTTAGATTGTTAATGTGGACTGCTCATCATCGTGGAAATTTGGCCCACTCACTTCCAACCTCTTCTCATCCATGGAAGGCTCCACCATTCCTATACTTGGTGAATTAAGGTGTTTCCGCTAGATGATGAACTGGATCGGCGTTCTTGGTTGAGTTTGTTGCAGGTCTCACATTCAAATCCTCCAGCCTTTCAGTCTTGTAGGCGGTGTGGGCTTTCACCACAGGGTGAGCATGTGCTTCAGGAGCTTGTTGCGTTTGAGTCTTTTTTCTGAGTCTTGCTTACGACGACCAATCAGGAAGACGCATCTTGCCTGGATGTGGCAACCTGTCCTGCCAAATGGTCTGATCACGCTCTAGCACTCGTGCATGTTCCATTGTCGTTTGCCAAGTGACTTGTCCATAGCAGTGGCACTGGAATTGGACAGATTGTGGTTTCATGCCATCTGAAGTATCTCTTTTTAGAATAATGTGTAGTTAATGTAACATGTGGCAGCAAAGCTTCACCGAAGTGCAGCCTTGGATCAGTTGCTCCCTGATGTTGACATTTGTGTCAACTTGTTCTGATGATTTAGCAATGTGCTGCACCCTGGTGTAAAACGCATCAAGGAATTCACCTGCTTTCTGAGTGGCTTATTTTCGTACACATCCTTTGTAAGTAGAGTTCATTTGAGATTGGAAATGTGCCAATACGGAAGTCGTTGCAGCTGTTTAACCATTCTCATCACCCATGTTCGGTAGGGAGGTGAACAAAGGCAACGCCTATCCAAAATGGAGGGTCCGCTGGGTTGGGTGGGCGGTGGTGGCAATGGCGGAAGGGGCACGCAGCCTCTAGGAGGACCACCTCTCTCATGCTCAGGTCGACTTGTGGTGCCCGTCATCGCGCCCCATTCCCTGGACTTTCGCCACTCAACTCATCTAGTATGACGAAACGCGTCTGGCGGGAAACAACCTTGCGTGCCGACTGGCGTGAGAAGTGGGAGCATGGTCAGGCCACCCTTGGCAGGTTTTCTCGGGGCAAGGAGAGTGGCCGAAGAAGGAGAATCACGATTTAAGGCCAACCTCAGGACGGGTGGGCATCGGCCTCCCCCTCCTTGGATTTCCCGCCACCGGTTACTGATCTTCTCCTACTCGGCAGCAACTAGTAGGACGCCACATTTCCATCTCACCCTTCATGATTATTGTGGCGGTGGCAGGTGGGGAGGACCATATGGACAGTCATTTGCCCCGTTCAGGGACCCCGGGGCCAGAATAGTACAGTGGCGAGGGCTGGCTGCCTCTCACTGGGAGGGAGTTGGGAAGTTGGGGGTCCCGGGGGCTTGGGCGGAGGGGTGGGAGCAGGAGGCAGTTGGTGCAGGTACAAAGTAAGGGCCCCCCTGGTAGCGCCCCCAAAGAGAGCATGACGGGGAGGCCAGGCGGTGGTTAGGGCCTCACAGCCATGCACCGCCCAGGGGGCGGAGTGCATTGTCTCCCTGGACCACCTGTCAGTATGGACTTAACATGTTGATATTGTGATGTTGTGCTGTTGCAGAGTCTATGGATGGTTTTGAACTTTACGGGTCAACTTTAATGTGTGGAGGGTTCTACCGTGAAAATAAATGTGGCCGGAAAAATCCCCAAAGAATGGTGTCTTGTGTTTTCTTCCGACCTTGTACGCTGCCACATTCCAGGCCCACAGGTCGTGGACTCGCAGGTGCAGCAGGGCGTGGAGCCTCCTTGATTAGATGCGTGGTGATTTCTGATGTCACCTGCCCCTGATGACTGAATGAGACTGCCATTGGAGCTGAGAGCGCTATACATAAAATCGCTGTCTACTTTTTGGGGATTGATAACGCAGTATGATTCACATAGCTGAAGCGCACTTAAACAGAAACACTTTCATAGTTGCTGTCCTGCTATGGGGGATTTTAAATGACCGCTTTTCAATTACTCTGAGCTGCCCACTTTTGCTGGAGTCGAGCGTAGTGGCATTTGGTTCACATCATCAAATGACAAAAAGAGATTCTGCGGCTGCGCATGTGTTACACGCACTCACTTAGCACTCCTAAATACTTTGTTTGCAACCCTTTGCTGCACTGTTTGAATTACAGAATTAAAACAGAAACATAGGACGCTCAAATAAAATATAACATGGTGCAGAACAGCAACGTGCATGGAGGTGGGGGCATAAAGTAGTACTTTGCTGAAAACATATAATATGCTGTAGGTGTCCACTTCTTAACTTTAAACAAACACCTTCTAAAACTCACCACGCGTGTCATTCACATTGTTAAAAACGTATCCGAAATGCCTCTCTGTACCTCTCGCAAAACCAAGCCACAAAGGCAGAGGCGTTGCTAGGGGGGGCTCTCAGGGGGCTATAGCCCCTGGTCTTTTGGTTGTAGCCCCGGATAGAATCTCAGGAGCTTCAGCCAAAAGGCTAGCTAGCCCCCAGTCCCGGCAGTGCCGACATCAGCGTAGCCTCTCTTTTCCAGACCTAGCAACTCCCCTGCACACAGGTAAATGCTGGCTGTATGCATCTCTGACAGCACGGCTGATTTTCTTCTCAAGGGCGGGCTACTCAGGTGGCCTTCTAACACTCTTCTTTGGTCGTGCCAGGTAGCTCGAAGCTTTGAACTACATCCAGCTGAAACCAAGACTGTCATTTCAAATGTGTACATTATAGCTCCACTTTGCTGTGATTTCCTTTCCTTCCCATTAGTCTGTTCGAGTGAATGTAAACAGGTGAGCCATGATGAGGCGAGGCAGAGACGCCCGAAACGACTACCCCTGCAAAGCCATACAGGTTACCATACTACCGCCCCTGCAATGACTACCGCCCCTGCATAGCCACCCATGTTATCATAACTACTGCCCCTAAATAGCAATCGAGTCTAATGTACTACCACCCTTGCATAGTCACCAGGTTATCATAACTACCGCCCTTGCATATCCATCCAGGTTACCATACTACCGCCCCTGCATAGCCACCCATGTTATCATAAATACTGCCCCTGGATAGCAGTCGAGGCTACTATACTACCACCCCTGCATAGTCAGCAGGTTATCATAATTACCACCCTTGCACAGCCATCCGGGTTACTATACTACCAACCCTGCAATAACTGTGGCCTCTGCATAGCCACCAGGTTATCATAACTATCCAACTTGAATAGCCAGCCCAAGTTACCATACTGCATTAACTACCACCCTTGCACAGCCACCCAGGCTACTATACTAGTGCCCCTGCAATAACTACCACACCCGTCATAGTCAACCAGGTTACCATACACCTGCCCCTGCATAGCCACCCAGGTTAGCATACTGCACCCCCCTGCATAGCCATCCAGGATAGCATACTACACCTCTGAAACTACTATCTCCCCTGCATGGCCATCCAGGTTATCATAAATACCACCTCTGAATAGCCATCCAGGTTATCATTCTATCATCCCTGCAATAACTACCACCACTGCATAGCCATCTGGGTTACTAAACTACTGCCCCTGTATAGCCATCCAGGTTATCATAACTACCACCCTTACATAGCCATTGGGGTTACCATAGTACTGCCCTGCAGAGCCACCAGGTTATCATAACTACTGCCCTTACATAGCCACCCTGGTTACTGCCCCTGCATAGCCACCAGGTTATTACAACTACCACCCCTACATAGCCATCAAGGTTACCATAGTACTGCCCCTGCATAGCCACCCAGCTTTCCATACTACTGCCCCTGCATAGCCACCAGGTTATCATAACTACCACCCCTACATAGCTATCAAGGTTAACATACTACCCCCCTTCTGCATAGCCACCAGGTTTTTATAACGACTGCCCTTGCATAGCCGCCCAGGTTACCATATTACCACCCCTGCAATGACTATTGCCCCTTCGTAGCCATCCTGGTTACCATACTACTGCCCCTGCATGGCGATCCAGGTTACCATACTACCACCCCTGCATAGCCTTCCAGGTTAGCACACTACCCACCACACCCCCTGCAAATCCATCCAGGTTATCATACTACACCCCTGCAATGACTTTCTCCCCTGCATGACCATCTAGGTTCCCATTCTACTGCTCCGGCAAATACTACCACCCCTGCATAACCATCCAGGTTACCACACTACAACCCCTTCATAGACACCCAGGTTACCATACTACCACCCCTTCATAGACATCCAGGTTACCATACTACCGCCCATGCATATCCACCCAGGCTACCATACTACTGCCCCTGCATAGCCACCCAGGTTATCATAACTACCACCCTTGTATAGCCATCCAGGTTACCATATTACCACCCCTGCAATCACTATTGCCCCTTCATAGCCATCCAGGTTACCATATTACCACCCCTGCAATCACTATTGCCCCTTCATAGCCATCCAGGTTACCATACTGCTGCCCCTGCATGGCGATCCTGGTTACCATACTACCCCCTGCAATAACTACCAACCCTTGGATAGCCATTCAAGTTACCATACTACTGCCCCTGCAGATCCATACAGGTTACCATACTAAACCCCTACAATGACTATCACCCCTGCATGGCCATCTAGGTTACACACTACTGCCCCTTCAATAACTACAGCCCCTGCATAGCCATCCAGGTTATCATGATATCGTCCCTGCACTAACTACCTCCCGTGCATAGCCATCCAGGTTACCATACTACGGCCTCTGCATAGTCATCAAAGTTGTCATACTATCGCCCTGCATACCCATCCACGTTACCATCCTACCCCTCAGTGCATAGCCACCAGGTAATCATAACTACTGCCCTTGTATACCCATCCAGGTTACTATACTTCAGCCCCTGCATGGCGATCCAGGTTAACATACTACCACCCCTGCAATAACTACCGACCCCTGTATAGCCATTCAGGCTACAATACTACACCCCTGCAATGACTACCTGCAACGACTATCACCCCTGCATGGCCATCTAGCTTACCATACTACTGTCCCTTCAATAACTACATCCCCTGCATAGCCATCCAGGTTATCATAACTACCACCCCTGCTTAGCCAACCAGTTTACCATACTACGGCCTCTGCATAGTCATCCAGGTTACCATACTATCCCTTCTCCATAGCCATCCACGTTACCATACTACCCCCGGTGCACAGCCACCAGGTTATCTGAACTACTGGCCTTGCATAGCCATTCAGGTTACTATATGACCACCCCTGCAATGACTATCGCCCCTGCAGAGCCATCCTGGTTACCATACTACCCCCATGCATAGCCACCAGGTAATCATAACTAATGGCCTTGCATAACCATCGAGGTTACCATACAACCGCCACTGCAATGACTATCGCCCCTGCAGAGCCATCCAGGTTACTATACTATCCCCTGCAATGACTATCGCCCCTGCAGAGCCATCCAGGTTACTATACTACCCCCTACAATGATTATCGCCCCTGCATGGCCATCTAGGTTACCACACTATGGTCTCTGCATAGTCATTGAGGTTACCATCCTATTGCTCCTGCAGAGCCATCCATGTTGCTATACTACCCCTTAGTGCATATACACCAAGTTAATCATAACTACTGCCCTTGCATAGCCATCCAGGTTACCATATTACCACCCCTTCAATGACTATTGCCGCTTCATAGCCATCAAGGTTAACATACTACCACCTTTGCATGGCCATCCAAGTTAACATACTACCATCCCTGCATGGCCATCAAGATTACTATACTACCATCCCTGCACAGCCACCTAGGTTATCATAACTATTGCCCCTGAATAGACATCTAGGTTATCATACTACCACCTCTGCAATAACTACCACCTCTGCATATTGAAATAAAGCTGGATACCACTCTACTTGAATGTAATTGCAGTTAACTTTATTGATGAAAATGAACAGGGTATAAGCCGGCTGCAAACTGCTCCTTCCACTTCACTCTCTCGCTCTCACTGGCCACTCATTCCACACTCTAGAGCTTTCACCCTGTCTTCAAGCAGCACCATTCCAGGGGGACGATGTAATAGCCAAGCAGCACCATTCCAGGCCATCAGGGGAACAGTGTTATGGCATACATGCTAAACTATATAAAACACCTCTCTTCCTTGGGCAGTGAAATAACACAAGAATGACCCTGGGCGGTTTGACCCTGATTTGGTCACCTGTCATCATCTCTCTCAATTTGCACCCATGATTGACGTCATATCGCATTTTGAAGGCTAAACCACACTCCTTCACCTTCTCACCAACACTCCTGACATTCATACAGTGGTTCATTGTCGCTAAGGATTTGCGAGGGCAAACCTTCCCTCCAAAACAGATTTTCAAAAAATGTAATAACATTCATTGAAGTTGCATCTCTGATGACCCCCAACTCGGGACTTTTTGAAAGCAGATCCATCCCCACCACTACGTAGCTGCTGCCCCTGGAACGAGCAATGCCCAAACGACTCAACAGATCAATTGCAATGGTGCCCCATGGCAACAATGGCACATGGGGAACCACTATGGGTGGCACACATATTTCCAACATGTCAATGCTGCAACACGCGTCACAATCCTTGACCCGCATCTTTATGAAGGCGTCCATGGTTGGCCACCAGAAATCCACACAAATGATAGATTATGTCCTGAAAATCCCCATGTGCCCTCTATGGCCTGATTAAAAAATGATCTCCCTCATTTCTAGCGGAACCAAAAGTATCTTTCCCCGACAAACAAACCCTCCTTCAAGTCTCAACTCCTCCTTCACACTCCTGTAGGCATCAAGATTGGCACCTAGCAAGTGATTCTCACCCCTCCACCTGTCTTTGATCAACCTCTTGACAATTTGGTACTCCTCATCCTCTAGAAATGCTGATGCCCAATGACTTTCCTATAATCTGCCATCCATCATAAAAAAAGTCTTTGACATCTTCCTCAATCATGGTCTCACCCCTAATCTCATCACTTACCGGGTTAATAGAGAGCATCGGCAACCACGTTTTCACTCCCACAAACATGTTCAACCATAAAATTGAAACCCTGAAGTTTCATGATCCATCTCGAAATCCTCCTTTCCACCCCACCTAGACCTTTACTGTTGAAAATGGAGACCAACGGCTTGTAATAGGTGCGTATCACAAATTGCCTACCAAACAAATACACTCTGAACTTAAGAACGGCTTAGATCACAGCAAGTACATCCTGCTCTATAACAGAATGGTTACCCTCAACATCCTTCAGCATGTGAGAGGCAAATTCATTTGTGTGCTGTGACCTGCCCGACTCTTGCGTGAGCACTGCTCCAAAACCAAACTCAGAGGGGTCAGAGTAAACTACCATCTTCCAAATCTCTGCATCCCTGCAACATAGGTGAAGACATAATGCCCTGCTTGACCACCCAAATTCCTCTTCAAGGGCAGCTGACCATTCAAATTTGACTCCTCTCCTGATCAACCTCCTCAAAGCCACGTTTTTATCAACTAAACCCCTTACAAACTTGAACTAATATTCAGAGTCCGAAACATGAGGCTGCTACCACTGCCTTAGTCTTGGGAGGTGACATATCAGAAATTGCCTTGGTGGTGCTAAGCTTGGGCCTCATGCCCTCACCTGAAATGTTGCACCCTAGGTAATCCACTGAGGACTTCCCAAATTTGCATTTCTCCAATGTCAAAGTTAAACCAGCGTCTCCTAGTCTCTGCAAAACCAATCTTAACCTTGCATTATGCTTGTTCCTATCACAGCCCCACACCAAGATGAAATCCTGGTAAAACCTCACCCCCTTGATATCACCCAGGAGGGTGTGCATTTTTCTCTGGAAGACACTGGCTGCAGACACCAAACCGAACGGCATTCGGACACACTGAAACAACCCAATATATTAGATAATTGTCAGTATGTCATAGGAGTCTTGATGCATGTGAACCTGTTGGTATGCCAATTTCAAATCCAACAAGGAGTAAACCCTTGAACCAGCTAAGTCTGAGCTCATCCCATCAATCTTTGGCAATGGGAATCTTTGTGCCACAACATTCCTGATGACCTCCCTGAGATCAATGTACAAACTGATGATCGCATTGCTCTTTCTTACCATTACAATGGGGCTCACCAATTCTGAAGCCTCTGCAGGCTCTATGACACCATCCTCTAGTAATCTCTTTAATTCCAAATCCACCTCCGTTTGAAGTGATAGAGACACGGACCTGAGTTTGGCTGCAAAGGGAATTGCACCTCCCTTCAACCGGATCCTGGGGATGAACCAACTGAGACATCCATGGCTCCTTTCAAACACATTGGGTGCACGCTTAATCATCTTTGTTACCATCCAATGCTCCGACAGCAGAAACATCAGTGTTTTCCCAGAATAAACTAGTTCAACCGCTTGTGCTTGATAAACACAATTCTGCATAGCTGAAAAAAACATATTCTTAACAAATGATATGCCATCAATTCTGTTATTTAAAGAGAAAACATTAATTCAGGGAAAAAAACATTTGTTTAAGCACTGTTAAGGTGAAATGATCTGATCCACGAAATTTGGCAGGTGCTGCAAGCTATGCCATCCTAACAATGAGGCCCCTCATGCAAAGGAGGATGCCTTCCAACTATTCATGCCAGTCAATCTGTGCTTCACCTGGAGTCTTGAAGCAGCCTACCTCTTTGTGCCTGGTGGTGATCTACATGGCGTGGCTGTGAGTGTTGGTTCCCTTTCCTTGGTGGTGAGGAAAGAAGCACACGTTCGCAAGCACAAATACGTGAGCCCAGGACATGTGCATCTACCTAGGGGCCTGGCCAGGGTCATCTTCCATTCACCATCTTGGTGGTGAGGAAAAGGGCACACATTCGCAAGCACAAATACGTGAGCCCAGGACATTTGCATCTACCTTGGGGACTGGCCATGGTCATCTTCCATTCACCATGCTCAGTCTGCTAGGCTGTAAGAATAATGTTAAAAGACGTACGTTTATTCTTATCTGTAGACATCACATGATGGAGATGGCTTTACCAAGACACATCTTAGCCCTTGCCATTTGTAGGTCTTACACCAAAAACACTAGCTCAGTACAGCTGATTATTTGGTTCCCTTCTAGCTCTTACACTACTAATCCTCACCTCTTCATATACCTGATATATTTCTTCTTAGCTCTTTGATCTGATTAACAATTTTCTTTTAATGATATTTCTGATGATTTTATCATTTTTGTTTTTCCTTTGTGTCTTTTTACTTTTTTTTTTTTTACTTTCACTTATTTTGGTGTTTTTTGGTAAGATACTGATTTCCACCATTATGCCTTTATTTGTACCTCACTTTGATAAGATAGAAAGTTGAATAGTTGTTGAAGATTGTGGGATTGACTGTCAGCTATCATGAGATTCAAACGTAATGCCATTTCATCAGCTCTGGAGTAATTAAATTCCAAGCATGGGTGGTCTTAGGCTCAGCCATTGCCCATTATGCACATATGTCTGCCCGCAACATGAAGTTACATGCATAGCCCATTATTTTATATATGGACATACATTGCACATGGCACTTTACACGCTGGATTCCCATGTTAGAGGCTTAACATGATATATATATATGTGTATTGCTATACATGAAGCTTTTACTGTGATGCTGGAACTGATATATCTTTTTTATCCAGAACCGCATAATGCATTTTACTTAGGCAATATTGTACGTTCATTTATTGGCACATAGGTTGCTATGGTTGCGATGCCGGGATTGATATTCGTGTACACCAGTACTGAGCACTTTGCCTTTTGCCATGTGTGCGGGTATAACTTATTAGAACCGCACTGGGCACTTTATCTATTGACATTTATGCTGCTGGAATTGTGCTGCTAGAATCGCACTAGCCACTTAATTTATTGCCATGTACACTGCCAAAGTTGCGTTGCTTGAATTGTTACCTATCCATTAGGCACTAGGCACCTTACTTAGCGGATGCACACGCACTGATTTGTCATGGAAATCATTCAGATTTCATTCTTGATGTTTGAGGTCTACAGTGCTAGACATTTCAGGCAGCAGAGATGGGGCAGTTGAAAGGAACGTACTAGGCTCACAACCGGATGTTCAGAACAGTATGACACCAGATTCTATTTCATAATGTGTAACCTCGACTAGCAGGTCTTCCTCCCGTCGTTGCAATGGAAAGCACTGTGCACATTCGTTTTTTTTCCAATTATCCTCTATAGCATATGCTGCATATATAAGGAGATGGCAGTATGCACGCTGTGCATAGAGTTTGAGATCTGTCGGGGCAGACCTACACACAGCTAATGAATGGGGAGCGTTGTTGTATTATTTATTACCCATTGCAAAATGGTTGACATATTTTGTGTATTTCGGAATCCCTTTTCACTTTCCATTAACCTTTGTGCATATGTAAATGACATTCACGTGTGGGGGAATATTGTGAAGAAGCTACGGGATCGTAGCGAAATGTGCCATGCTGCCAGACTCCCTGGTAAATTAATTTAGGATTACAAAGAATTTCTGGACCCTGGCAGAGAGTGATTGAATTTAAGGTTCCTAAGGTTCCGGGAGCGCAACACACTGCACGGTGTAATTGCGCTGGAAAAAGAAGATATATATGTATCTCAGGGGTCGAAAATTAAGATTGCAAAAGCAGGAGGTAAAAACAGCTCCTGGGTGGCCAGCATTAGCCAGTGACCAGGAGCTACCAATGGGGAACGAGGATCTAGTTCCGCAAATCTAGCTTACACATAAGATGCACATATTTTGACTATTATTTATGACCCCTAATGCTTTAAATGTTGTAAATTATCCCAAATGCACACAGTTCATTTCACATAGATGTGCTTATTCAGCAGCTGCTGGCCCTACAAGCCAAAAGTAGCTCCTGGTAGCTGTTGTTATCAAATTAACCAGGCTCTTGTAGACTACAAGCAGGAGCTAAATAGCTCTCGGCTGTCCTCAATTTCGAAGCCTGCCTGCATTATATTTAGATCAGCAGGAATCTGCAAGCATCTCATATAATTACCACGTGTAGTGCAAAAGTAATGAGAATACAAGGCACTACAGCCAAGACCAATATGGCCACTCCACTTACCAATACATTCTAAGTTTGTTTTCCTGGGATCCTGCACATACATCTGTACTCGACATGACACATTCCCTGTGACTAAACACATCCAGCAAAGGAGGCCATACATGGTATGCTTGGCAATGATCCTGTTTTTGAATTTTGTTTTGTACCATTTACTCACTGCTTCACACATTGCACACATATATTTTAACTAGGGGGCTGCCTTGATATACCATGGGTGCACTCATGATTTGCTAGGGGTACACCTGCATATCATAGGCAATGGGCTCTGCCTTTATATGCCACTAGAGCCTCATGTGGTAGATCCTGCCATCGCATGCCAGTGATATCCTCACACACCAGGCAAGGTCATCATACGTAACATAAAACCTGCCAACCAAGGCAAGAAGCAATTAAGTAATGCAGTGAGTGAATTACTAATACATGAACAATCACAATAGTCTTCGAAATGCAGGACTCCATTCAGTATTAGCTTTGTAAGCCAATTAATGCATCACAAGCCGGCATGGTCATCATATGGAGGGAATAGCTTCTAATGTCCACGTTTTACCGTTGAATGCCAAGGGCAGCCTCAAACGCTCCAGTGCTGGCATTTTATTTCTAATGATGCCTCATATGTCTGGTATAGACATCATAAAATGGCAACACTGGGCAGACCCAAATGCACCAGTACTGCCATTTTGTAAAGGAAGATATTGTATTGTGCCTTTCATTTATATAGAGTATTCTACCATTATTATAGTCTCAATGCGCTCTTAGTGGGAATGCCTACGGAGGACCGAAGTCTAGAATGTTGGAGGTCATAAAGTGACATTAGGATGCATCTGTGCATTTGGCCAAATAAGCCTTAGCAGGGCTGGTCAGGCTCTGGGAGAGCGTAACCCATGCAGTCATGCATGTGGATGGGTGCTGAGAGGAGTCAGGAGAAAAAGGTAGACACTCACTATGTGTTCAGCGTCCCCAAATTTGTCATAGGTCTTCGCTGCATTCTGATGTCAGAGGTGTTGAGGCATAGTCTGGCGTAAGTAGGCAGAGAAATATGTGAGCAGCATGACCACATTTTGTCATAATCCTTGATGTATTTTGTATGTGTGCAGAGTGGTGCGTTATACGTGCCTAGCAGAGATTGGTGATGATTTGTTGTTTGTGCGCCCGCTCGGATAATTGGATTCTTCTGTCTAATCTTGCAGCTGCAATAAAAGGGTTAGCGACAGTCTATGGTCCAACTATTTGCAACAAGAGGAGCACGGGTTGTACTTCCAGGTTCGTCTAGGAGGATGCCGTGGAGAGTCTACCCAGATATCGAGCGCTTTCTGAACCTTTTCAGTTGTTACCTTTACCATGGGGGGCCCATCCTATAGTTCATACATGCGCAATACCTGCCCATCCCCCATTCCTTCCAGAGCGATTCTGGTGCTGCTTCTTGATAGCCCTCCTGGAGTATTGCACAGGGGACCATGTCACTGACAATTGTTTTGTTAATTGATTTCATATATTTTGTGTTACAGAAGACCAGGAAATCTAACTCTGATATATTGGGTTATTAACTTCCTCCCATCCCAATCCATGAATAATGAACTAACCAAATATTCCACGTGCAAGTGTCTTCGAATGTCAAGTCAATGAAAACTGCAGTGTGTTGTGAGAGACAGGGGTAAACATCACTTACAATAGTGAGTTGAAAGAGATGAATACATATGAGGCTTTGCACAGCTTTGAAAAGATCTTGGGACGCTGAGGAGTGTAAAGCAAACAAAGTGCACATGGCGTCAAGGGCAAGCCATGTTTGCTTTCTAGTTATGGCATTGCTCTTGTAATCTCTGCAGTGGTAGCAGAGTGTTTCCATGTGTGTTTAAATGCATGTAATAGTATTATATTTGTATTGGAATACTTTGAACATTTTTCCTGTTTGTTTAGCAACTCATTGCCTAACTCTGCATCCATAACCCTAATTTAATATAAATATTACTAATCGAGCAATTAGGCAACACAAAGCCAATGAACAATTGGGGAAAGCAAAATGGCGACATTAAAGCTTTAAATATTATATGACATTGTGTGTGTAAATTGGAACAAATAGTATGGTTTGCCATATCATGCAGCAGCAGTCAGTGGTGTCGTGATGGTGCAGCAGTGCTTTCTCTTGGGCATGACGTGGTGCTGCGACTGGATCAGAGGAAGCACCTGTTCCACCGACCTTCTGTCACTGCCTTGGACGTACAATGGGATCAGCAAGACAATGCAATTGCCACATCGGGAATTAACCTCTGCTGTTTGAAGGCTGACGGATGGGCGAAGGTGAATACCGGTGTCTGGTTAGTGAATGATCCAGTCCTCTGCTTCAAATATACAAAAGTCAAAATGTGTTTGTTTTTTTTTTTAATGTGTTAATTGTATATGGTTTCAAACAAACTGTTACAATCTTTCACAGTAAGAACACCTCAACTCAACAAAATATTAAAAGCACAAAATGCATATCTTATAAAGTCTAAAACCCACATTAACATAGTTCACACCCCTCTTGAAATCTAACAACGGCAAGTGTTAAGGGCACTGATCCACCCCCAACATCGTCAGCTAGAATTTATCTATATCAACCCAAGCCAGATTATGCCCACCTATTCCAAAAATTGAGATATCATGTGTCATCAGAGCTGGACAAACTAACAATAAATGTTTCAAATGTTACCTCTTATTCAATTTCTGACAAAACCTACAATATGCCGTATCTAGAGATAGGACACTGCAAATGTACACAATTTCATTTGATGCCATTGCATTAAAACAAAATTACATAAAATGATTGCATTGAGCTCTATCTGGAAATTTCATCACATAGGGTTCAGGCTGGCCCACTATTGTATGTGCGAATCTCAGGTGTGCATACAGCGTAAGACTCCCCACTGCATCCCCTATGGACATCCAGTCCCTTACTAACACTCCTAATTTTACTTTAAAAGGATTTAAAACCAAAGTATCCTTGGTCACATCCAAGGAGCTGTTTAGAAAAATTCTCAGCAAACCCTCTTATTGGAAGGCCCGTCAATGTCGGAACGTATCTGCCTACATGTGCTTACAAAGTAGGAGGTGGAGAGCACAAGAATTTCTGTAACAGAGTCAACTGCCTCCATAACACTCTTCTCTAAAGGGATTGGAGTCCCAACTGGTGGCGAATACCACAAGTGGGACACACTTTGGGAGAAAAAAGAATACCCTCCTCCAGATCATAACTTCATAATAATACAATTCTTCCATTAACCACATGGGGATGACTTCCAACCCATAAAGCAGCTTAGGGACATCTTTCCCAATATAACATTTTAAAACTGGCGCTAAAGAAAATGTTCCAAATGTATTGTTTATCTTCTTCATCTGGGTGGCTTAATAATATAGGGTGGGTAGAGCACCAGAATTCACAGATCACTGTGGTTATCTTATGAAAGTAAGTAGAACCTGCGTCCGGTGAGGGGCTTCTCACGATACAGTGCTCTTCTGTCTTGGCAAGGGATAGAGTGTATTTGGGTGAAGAACCGGTATCACCCGGGTGATGGTTCATTGAAGTAATGACTCTTTGTATGATTGTATACAGATTCTACAAAGAATTAGAGCAGTCTTGTTGCTTTATATTTGTTGATGATTTATTAATACACTCAGCCGACACGTGTTCCAACCCAACATGTGTTTTGATTCACCGAAAGATCGCCGTGACTGCCCATCTTGATGCAGTGCCCACTGGCCCATAGGTTTATACAACAAGAGTCTATTGACAGAGATCATCAAACATAATATATGCTTTGTGATCACCACACACACCTTGAAAAAGACCCATGTTGGGTCAAAACCTGTGTCGGCTGAGTGTATTAACCGGAAACTAGAACATGAATGGTGAAAAAACTGCAACCAAGCCAAAAGAATAACTTATGAAATACAATCCGAGCATACAAAAAGGAAATTCTTAAAGCAAAAAAGAAATACGACTGGATCACAAAAGCCACCAATGCTCAGAAATAACTATTCATCAGCCTAAACGAGATGAGAAATCCCCCAGATGCAATAACACACGGTTGCCTTCGTAGAAATTATGCAATGTTATTGCAGATAATTTTAAGAATAAAATCACTGACATACACTGGATTATACTGAGTAGACCAATGAACTAGGCCGTGCACCATCTCCTACCAACCCTGGGATCAAAGAGCAGACTGAACAGCTTCACCAAAATGTCAAAGAGAAAAGCTACTCAGCTTGGTGAAAAACGCAACAATTCACGCTCTCCAATGGACCCCTGTCCACCAGACATCTATAAGTCAATCCTTACTCAGGGCACACCATCGGAATGCTACCTAAACCTCTTCAATCTATCACTCTCAACGGGGAGAGTACCACAAGCGTTCAAAATGTGCCTATATCAAGCCACTCCTCAAGGATACAATGAGCAATGTGGAAGACCTCGCAAACTACAGACCAATCTCAAACATTCCTTACCCAGCAAAACTATTGGAGACATATGTCTACGAACAAATATTGGAACACGTAGAAAATATCCAACTATTGGACCAGGCACAGTAGGTTTCAGAACCATGAGAGGGATGAGAGGGATGGAGACTGCACTACTCTCTATATGGGACAACCCAAAGGCCAACGCAGACTCGAACACGAAATCAGCACTAATACTAATCGACCTCTCCACAGCATTTGATACATTCAACCATAACCTCCTCACCAAGAGATTGAAAGAAATATGGATCATCGACACTGCGCTGCTCTGGATTAAATCTTTCTTGTCTGAAAGATCAGAAACAGCCTGGATAAAGCAATTCAAATCCACACCGCAGGACACCTCATATGGAGTAACACAAAGCTCCTCCTTATCCCTGCTACTCTTCAACACCTATATGATGTCACTGATCAACCTCATCAAAAGACACAGCTTCACTGGCTACAACTACGCAGATGATACCCAAATCATCTACAAAATCAGCAATAAACAAGAAGGGAACACAACGCTAATACACTGCCTCAAAGAACTCTACCAATGGATGAACACTAATAACCTCAAAACTAGGGGTTTACCAAACTTCGGCTTTGAGTAAATATTCGGCCGAATTCTGGGTGAAAATCAGATATTTAGCATTCGGCCGAATACTTACTGGAATCTTAGTCGAATCTGCAATATTGTTCTGTTAAGCACATGCCGAACTTTATTCTTATTACAGCTTGCATGAAACTGTGAGCTATTATTATTATTGATCAGCAGGTGACAGCATTGCATCACCATTCACAATCACAAATCGGATGGGCTTGTACACCAGTAGAAACTGCATAGTGCTGTGTACCTATTTAAACAAACCCTTCTGTTTATGATCTGTGTCTTCTGTGGGTAAGGGACTTGAAGCGCAACCATGCCTCCAACAGGAAACTAGCACGGATGCAGTCTGAACAGCAAGTCAACAGTTTTACATTTTGTGTTCTCTGTCACCAGTTGTAAGTATTGTAGGGGTCTCGAGGCTACAAGGGTAAAGCCACTGTAGTTGTCAATTCTGTAGTGGCAAGATGCTTCTGACCCACACACTTGAAAAAACATTTTGGAAGCCCACGCCAAGAAGCCTGACACCCCGTGCAGAGGGCGACCCGGGAAGTACAACATCTAGCGTAAATTCGACACATCTTCCTACACACGAGACAGCAACCATGCAGACAGACCCTTTACAGTCAATTCTCCTTAAATCTTTTAGGGGAATCCGATCAGATCTTTTCAAAGTTGTCTAGTCCTGCTGTTTTATGAGGACAAATGACGCCTTTCTAAAATACTCTCCCCCAGTCTCTTGTTTGTGGCCTCTTTCTAAGCTGGCTTTGCTCTCCCTAATGTGCTTGCTTTCCACAGCCCCCTTATCTGTAATGTTACTCTTTATAACAATCGCTGGGTCAAAGATTACAATTGTGCCACTAGCAGCAGTTTTTATTTTTTACTTTTTACTCGGAGGACAGCTTGAGTCTTGAGTTTCACAGCAGAGCTGCTGATGGTATTAAGTTGGGTGCACAAAGAGGTTGTTAAGTCCGAACAAGCATAGAAAACAAAGACATTTTGCATTTTAAACCATGGCAAGCAAAAAGGGAATTACAAGTGGCGCAGTGAGCTCTGCAACTGGAGCACTTGTCAGGGTATAAAGGTGCCGCTCGTTCTACCCTCCCCAGAAGCTCTAATTGGCAGTAACTGAAAGCTGGAGAAAGACTGAGCAGCGACACAGTTCCTGGAGTCTGGCTTTTGCCAACAGTAATGACACTGCAGAAGGCTGGCCATGATGACCCACCATCAAAAGTCCATTGTGCACTCCCAATTACCCCAATTATACCACACCCTGGGACAACCTGTTTTGAATTCCAACCGTATAATGCAACAGGTAGACAACTCCCTGCAATACAATGAAAACATTAAGCAAATATGCTCAAACATTCTCGGTCCAAGAGGCAGGGTTCTGCTGTGCAAACTCCTGAGATGTTGTCCCTTGCTTGGGAATGTGACCACTGCTCATACTTTCATTTTAAGAGAAGGGGTAAAGTTGCAAGCACTGTGCAAGTAGGACTTTATTCTACCAGGTTCAGAGACTACAATTAATTCATGCTCTGTTTCTAGAACAAAGCTCCCGAGGAGATTTGCACATTCTAATCACCGCCCTCCCCACCGCCCAACTTGCCCAGACCCCACGGTAAGCTTCAGTGTGCTTAACTTTAAAGCCAGAAAATGCATTGCAGATTTGCCCCAGTGAACGACATATTTGAACAAGTCAAACAGGAAATAAGTCTTGAAAGCCAGCAGATATTCTGAGATGTATTCTTTTTAAACATATATTTTCAAAGAGTTTTACAGTGTAAATAAAAGTACATACTAAAAGGAAAAAACGAGACCCATATGGGCAAATTGTACAGCTTGAATCAGGCTAAGACCAGCCTCTAGGGCAATAGGGCAAATCCTGAAGTGCTGAAACCACATTCTATGTGTGCTAGCTCGTTTGGTCAAAGTGGGCAGTTATAAGCTCTAAGTGTGCCCTTCACTGAACTCCTGTTAAAACAAGCATTCGCAAAGCCAACAGTTTTGGCTTGTTATGCACTGCCATTTTTTATGCCAAGGTACTGACACCATTTTCCACCTTTATATATAGTACGGCTATATCAAGTTCCTTCTATCCATTTTATTTTGCAGGGCCAATTCATGAAATGAATGTAATTTTACTATTTTTATTTCAAAGGGAGCAGTTCTATACATATATTGACATATTTTGACATATATGACATATATTGACAATTGTCTAGTAGTAAACAACTATTCGGCTGACTATTCTGTTTGACCGAATACTTAGGTCAACTATTCGGTATTTGGTCGAATAGTAAATTTACTATTCGGTACACCCCTACTCAAAACCAACCCAGACAAGATGGAAATCATGATTACATCAAACATCCAAGGAAATAACCAGTACATCCCATGGCCCTCAGAACTGGAAACCCCACCCACTCCATCCAAAGTTGTCAAAAACCTTGGACTCCTAATGGGCAACTTAACCCTAGAACTGCAAGTAAACACGAGAGTTAGGAAACGCTGCTTCCATCTACACACAATCAAAAAGATTCAACCATTCCTCTCCTTCTTGTACAAAATACTGGCCATCATATCCCTCATCCAGGGTATATTACGCCAACAGACTATACCTTAGAATGCTGGAATACACTGCCACAAATACAGAATTTGGCTGCCGGACTTGTCAAACTCTCACAAAGGGACCACATCACAACAACGCTAAGGATGCTGCACTGGCTCCCAATCAAAAAACAAATCACCTTCAAAACAATGTGCATTACACACAGAGCAATTCATGGCAAAGGAGTGGAATACATACAAAAGAAAATCACCATCTACCAGCGACTAGAAGCTTTAAATCCAGCGAGGACACACTCTTAGAGCCTAATCCATACACAAGAAAAAAAACTGGTGGAAAGGTATTCCCTTGTTTAGCCGTAAAATTTTGGAACTCTGACAGCAAAGAAATACGAAATATGAAGGACCATCTAAAATTCAGAAAACTTCTAAAAACCTGGCTCTTCAGTTCGGAACGGGATGCAAATGACTGAACAACATCCAAGCAACATGAAATGAGCACACTATTCTGAAGGAATTGGTAGTCGGCCAGACCGGAGTGGAGGGCAGAGGAGAAGAGAGGTATCTCTGAATGGAAAGTGGCTATGAGACCTGAATGTACCCATTCGAACAGAGGACCAAAAATGGAAACAGGGGAGGGAGAGGTGTTTGACTTTACCTGACCACTGATAGGGTGCCTAAGTTGGAAACAGGATATATGTGATGTTTTTCACACCCACGAATCAAGCCACAGTGGGTGTGAAAAAAATCACATATAAAGGAAAAGGGTCAGACGCAGAATCCAGGCAACTGACGGGCCGATCTGAGGGCAAAGGGAACACACCTCCCCTGGAGGAAATCGTGGGGGCGCTAATTGCCATACTCTAAAATGATCGAAAGGGAAAGGGATAGGAATCACAACTTGTCAATACAGCAGGGGTAGGTAATGTACTGCCACTAACACAACCGTACTAAAAATTCATCCTTCTGCATACACCCCTCAAACTCTGAACTAAAGACAACCATACCTCTACAGCATCACAAACCGTACATACTTCACAACACAACAGCAATTAAACAAACCACACATAATCTCGCCCAGCACCACATGGTGGCCACCAACTGTAAATCACACCTATCCTCAGTGAATCATGTAACTAAACTGAAGCTGCCAACAGCATCTCTCTTGCTCTTAATCCTACTAATCCACCGCACTCCCGCTTTCCGTACATTACAGATCCACCAGAGTGCCAATAGACCATGCGGGTGGCAACAGTACACTGTATAAGAACCTTTAACATAACATAACATAACATAACATAACATAAACGTGTGCAATAAAAAGTCTTACATGGCTGGGCCAAGATCGGAAGACGCAAATACACAAGATTCTCCATAATCTCCAATATCTTACCATTACATTTCTTCTGCTTACTGCAGATCTTAATCTATTTGGCCTTCGATGGATGTGCTTGTTTGTTTACTCTTTGGTTTACACAAATAGCTCACATTTCCAATGCAAAATAAGCCATCTAATTGATAATTGTGGAAGCAAGAATTCTTTTTTTAAGTGTAATTCCTACCTTATTCATGGGTGGGTCTTTAGCCAGTCTCCAACATAGCAATTGTAATGAGATAAATGTCAGTTTATCAGCTAGATTCTTAATCCCCACTACTAAAAGTCTCACATTTCTGGTGCTCAACTCAGAGTGACAGATGGTTCTGTGTCTGAAACCCTTTCAATGAATGCCTTTTGCATTTCCTAAAATGGATTATCTCAAATTCAAGCCCACATAAAAGCATGCATTTCTGTGGGACATAACCAAGAATTGTGGGCTCAGCAGTTTCATACCTCTGAAGCTCTGCGATGGGGGACCATACTCAATGCCCCCTGCTCACCTGCATCAATCAACCTGCGAGCACCCAGTCTGGGTCACACATGTACTGTGGGGGCACACGTTATAACTTGGAAGGAGAAGGCTTGTTTTGGCCACCTTGGAGATTGAGGAAAGCTCTGGAGCAGGAACTCGGCTCCAACAAGATGGCATTGCTGAACATCAACAAGGCATCCCAATCCGTTTGTGGAGAATGCATCATTTTTCCAAAAGATGTTGCGAGGTGATAGGTGAGGAGTATTGCTATAGAAGAATGGCACAGGCTGCTTTCACCCTGTGTAAGGAGAGCTTGGTAGAGGAGAACTGGCGAGGGGGCCAATGTAAGCTGAAGCGGAAGCCGACTTTGCATTGTAAGACATTGGTGCCATGCTGCCACTCTTGATCAAAAGCCATTCAAGAAGAGATATGCAGGGCACTACAGGCCCTCTGTGTACATCAGTCTCCACAGGGAGAGTGCACTGCACCAATATCACACCGTGGCAATTGGGGTCAGTATTTCAAATCTTTTAAGGTGTCAGGGTGTATGGCTGCTGCTCCAGGGGATCAGCATTGGGTGCTCTGGAAATAGGAAAGAGTAAACAATGTGTGTATATGTAGCATTTTGGAAGATTGGTTCAAAGATGCAGGTAGGGTATCTCTGAGCGGGTGCAGGCAAATATGGAGTAGTGAATGGCCTTGAAAGGGTAGAGACTGAGAAACAAGTTGTTGAAGTTGTGATGCCTTGATTGGCCTGCGCGACTGATGGAGGAATGGCAGAGTACACTGAGGCATTTTGTACCACCTGAAGCTTTATCACCTTAGAAAAGGAAGTAGATAAAGCAATATCTACAGCTCCAGCTCATATATGCAGCATCTGGTTTCTCTGGTAATGCTGCAGGCACTTTGTGTCTTTTCACTGCAAATCAAGAGATGGACTACGAAGGATACATTCAAAGGTGGAAGCTAAAAGGAAATAGAAACATCATGAGGTCGAAGAGGTCTGATCAGGCCTACTTCGTCTGCTCAGAATTCCTCCTGCTATCCAAACCCAAAATCAAGTGAATCATTCCCATCAGAAGTGTACCCTCCCTGGTGGGGCCCCAGGGATGGTTTCTGAGGGAGCAGAGCAGTAAGCAGGGCAGTCTCTCACCAGACAGTTATTTTAATCTGCCCTGATGCTATTGAAATACAATTTAAAACTGTCCCCAAAAGAGCAATTGGGTTTATTACTTAGAAAATGTCCTAGACCCATAGTTGACAATAAAGCACAGATTAAGAAATTAATTAGGGGAGAGAATCAATGTAAATGATAGGGCCATCACTGGGCTCAAAGATAGTGTCCCTGAAATTAATAGTGACATAGGAAACCTTCCAAAACCTTTGTGTTGCCTCAGCAACAAATGTGAAGACATAGGAAAGAGGTCAAGGGGAAAAAACATAATAATCAAGAACTTTCGAAGCTAATACTCGAAAGTGAAGCAGGAAAAAGGGGACTCACAGAGCACATAGATTTGACAAAGCAGTACAAGACTCCTCTCAGAACTAACTACATGTTGTCTTGGTGAAACTCCAAAGTTACACTACGAAAGATAAAATAATGATTGCCACAAGAAAAAGACGCACTGTAGAATTTCTGGGCAACATATTAAGGATCCCTCTCTTTAGACATTGTTCAGAAGAAAGGGACTGAAATCCATTCACACTGTTCTTAATGACCTCAAGATAAAATATTGTGGGTCTTTCCTACTCTCTTGCTGTTCTGCCTCGATCAATTGCAAAGAAGTAACAGCTTTAAAGCTGATGGAGGCAGTTTATATTAGGATTGCCTGCAACAGTTGAAGAGTTGATGCAGGAAGAGGATAGCAGAGAACAAGGACCCAGTTCTGAGGTCCTCCAGGATGACATGAAATACTGGAAACAGAATAAGCTTCATGGTGCTCAGTACAGTAGCATGAAATGAACAATAATTAGTTTCAAAATTTTGATCTGATCCATGAATTTGGGTTTTCGCTAAACTGAATTCCGTGAATACATTTTTTTGTTGAGTCATGTTTGTTGTTGGTTTTAGGCTGATCTTCGTGTTGAAGCATTGCACAGCAAGTCAGGTTTTAGTGCTTTTCCTTCCATTCTCGTTTTGCAATCTGTGCCTCTCTGAGTGGCATTTTTATTCTTCTGAGTGGGGATCTCAGACCCCTGGAGGTAGGACAGCTACGGATCTGACAAGGGTAATCGGTTGCAGGGGGAGAATTGTGCAGCAGTGGATTATGTGAATCATTTGGGAATTTGCTCTTTAAATATGGGCTTCAATGGAAAGTGGAGAGGGGCATTGGGATGCAGGGATTAAACACAATGGTTTAAATACTACTATGGAATAGCTTCTCTCATGCAATTGATGAACAAGCGACGAATCAGTTCGATTCAATGTTATTAGTTCAGTTAAAAGAAGTGGCATGGCTATACCTGCTCACAGGAATATTCAGTGAGTAGTTGCAGCAGTAAATGGAGACATGGGTATGTACACTGTGATTAAGAGAGATCGGCACATCCACACCGCCATTATGCTATTACTATTAGTCAGGGATTATGGGCTTATCTGAAAAAGGTTACTCTAGTAGTCAAATCATTCTTTAAGGGTACATTGAGTTGTGTGGGGGCCTCGACATACTTTGGGACTGATTGTAAAATAGGTGATATTTCACAACCATTTCATCCATGGACATCGTGTCAGTCTCCCTGAAACTAATATAGGTGGCAATCTATTGTCTCCTGGTGGACAGTTGAACACACAGAGCACAAATATCCCCTTAAATATCGTGTACAGAGATTCTATTCTATGAATGTTTACATACTCCTAAACAATAATCTCCTAATGATCAGATTGAACTTTGATATAGGCTTGTCCACTGTTATCATATCATGCCCCAATAACACTCTGCGTGGGAATGGGGAGTCATACACATACACCCAGAAATTAAAGGTCAGACGATTTTCTTTTAAGGCATTGAGGTTACAGAAATATTGTAAGGTAAGAAGTGTCAGTCTTCCTTCAACACACCAAACCTAAGACAACCCAACTCGATGTGGTCTGAGACTCTATGGAGGCAGTGTAAAAGGGCTAATGTATCAAAGTGTTGATCGTTAATAGGAAACTCAGAGCCCATATGGCAGAGGGAATTAACAGCAGAAAAAAATGGGCCAACCATAATTTACAGAAAATTGGTAACCCTTAAGGGCCAATTAGGTACTATAATAACACACAAGACCAGGGGTAGCAAACCTCTGATAAAAACAATTGTTTATGAACAAGTCATCAGAAAAGGGGAATCCTTGTATGCCCGCTTAAAGCAAAACAGAATAAAGCATGCATGCACACAATGGCAAGATCCTACAGGTCTGAGGGGGTACCCACAATTGGTAAATTGGTTGAGTTTCAGAAAGATGTTGCTGCCCTATACTCAGTGGACCTTTAGGATGTTGGGATCCAATCCAATTATGTCTGGGATCTGATGTGTGTACAGTAACCTTTTTATGAACAATTTGGCTAAATCCCAGCATATATTGGATCTATTTACATTGTTTAGAGAAGCAGGCAGAAACCTGACTCTAGGGAGGGTATTTGACAACTGAATTGAGAGCATGCTTCCTAATCTGATAAGGTCTGTTCTTCTTGCCTTAGATGCTGAGAAGGCATTTATCAGATGAACTAGGCATTGATGACTTTAAAGCATATGGATTTTGGGGGATCTATTACAAAGAAGGTTTTGGCTAAGTACTGTATGCCCAAATGAATTGTAGGGGTCGAGAAAGCATCTTCTGTCCACTGAGGTACACAACATGGCAGTTCCTTGCCCCCTCTTCTATTTGCACTTCTTATACAGCCATTTAAAACACACATTGGATCCAGAATCCAGAGGGTTACTTACTTAGTGGCTACAGACAGAAACACAAAATATCTCTCTTTGCAAACGACATTATTCTGGCAGTGGCAACATTGGCAAAGTCTTTCTCAGGGGTTGTAAAACAAATAGACACAATTTCAAAGGTGCTGGAGATTCAAATTGAATTCCTCTAAATCTGCGGTTCTACACATAACAAAAAGAGAGATGGGCAAATCTAGAGATTTGGTGCATTTTAGGTTATCAGGGAAGGATGCAACTTGCTTTGGAGTTAGTATCAGCTCCTTAATCTAGACATCATATTGGGAAAACTGCTCAAGGCTCCTCGATTCCATTGAACTAGACCTGTCAAGGTGAAGGCAACTATATATTTCATAGATGTGGTGGATAATAGTAGTCGAAATGTATATTCTACTAAGGCTACTGTATTATTTTCAAGCACTGTCAGCGTTTAGCCCCAAATCCAGCGCAGTTCCACTCCAACACTGGCTCCTCCATTTTGACCAGAATGGTAAGAAATACAGTGTCAATAAAAGAAATGGTGTAAAAGCAGCAGCCAGCAGTGGGGAGTGTGATGCCCTGATATCTAAATATGTTGTGAATGATTCGAGCCGAGAGTTCTGGTCGAATACACACAGGTATTGAATGTCTGAAGGTACTCACACAGGTAGCTAAATAAAAGAGGCAGATCCAGATGCCCAGGAATTAACCAAATAAGGAAGTGTATGTTACAGATATGGCATAAGGGGGGACTTCTTACATCCTATGCCTCCTCCATTTACGCAATTATTCAACGACCATGCCTCATACAAAAGCTGCGTGCTCCAAATTGGACAACCCATTGAAGGGTGGTGAGATCAAATCCCTTTTAGAGTGGAAGGGGGGTGAAGAATGGAGGGAAGTCTTGGAATGTGTAGAATGTCTGCATAAGCTTGCAATACTACACTGAGATTATTTTACCTGGATACTACATGCCCTTAACAAGGAGAGAATACTCAAGATGGAGTGGTCAGATGATTTAAACTGTATGTGCTGCAGGGGGCATAAGGCGTCACTGCCTCCTAGTATATGAGGGTGTCCAGCTTTGAGGGTTTTCTAGGAAGGAGTGTTGCTGAAGTTCGAAACAGCACTTTTGGGGATTTTAGGCGATTTCACAAACTACCCATTTTACAGAGATCTGGACATATCTGGGCCTGATAGTAGCACAAATGGAGATTGAACACATTTATAGGAAGTTGCCCCACTGATACTAGCCACACCACTCAGAGGGATCACCTGTGCAAGACATCAGAAAACATAGAGTATGGAGCCAGAAAACTGCAGAAATATGAGGCACCTAAAAGGTCGATCCTACCATGTAAGATGGAGTAGAATAGCAAGCCACTTGGGAAGCCTATGCAGTTGGGATTGAGATACAGGATGATGGGAATGATGTGTGATGTACCAGCAAAACCTATGACCATACCACTAACATAGGCTATTGGGTACATTATTCGAGATGAAATAGGAATGCATGGCATTCACATTCCGTTTTTGTGGGCCGAGGTTTGCCGCTCAGGCACATGTACCTAATTGTTGTTTTTTTTCTGCAGTTTTCATATGGTCTAGGAAAACACCTAATAAAAAGTTTTATACCAAATAAAACCTTGAGGATGGATGGGATTTGGAGGGGTAGGTAAGGCCCTAAGCTAGCGTTTGTGAATCACTTTTCTGACAAGGTATGTCACAAAGCCGAATTGACTATTCAAAAGGCACAACACAGAACTAAGTTTAGTAGTTGTTTATTAGGGATATTTGGGAGAGGGAAATTAACAAAGATAAGAAGATACATCAGGGTGACTTGAATCTTCTTCATTTTAGAAAGCCTGTTTCTCAAAAGTCTTCCTTGGCTTTTGTATCTATCCCCTGCATTACTCACAGTCTCATAAACCTCTTCACACCTCTGCTCAGGCTGTTCCAGCTTCCCTTGTTCCTGCTTCAGATGAAGGATGGGGACCATTTGAATTCCATGTCTGGAAAAACTGGTGTCACTTGGTTCTGCCCCCCAGAGTCTGGACCACACTTGCAGAAGGTCCCACAATCTTTGCCACCATGGGGGGCATCTCTCTGGTTTTACGGGGTGAGCTTGAGGCTCGTGACCATCTCTTTCCTCAGACCCACCACACCCTCTCACTTTCTTCCTCAAGATCTCACCACATGCTATGGGGACCTCTTCTAACTTTCAATATGCTCCTGTCATACTATGTTCTTCCTCCTCCCATCTCTTTCACACATCCCTGCAGCCTTTCGGTGCTTAGGCTTCTGTCTCATTCTCACCGGTCTCTATTTTTCACCCTGTTATTCTCGCCTCCCCAAGAGGTAAGGTGTGAGTATCCTATGATATGATATGATATGATATGATAGGTTATTTATAACGTGCTCAATACCCAGAGGTATCTAAGCATGGACCCACGGATCGAACCTGTGGTGCTCCATGTTGCCTTGCTTCCAAGGAGAGCACGTTGCACCTGAGCTACCCTCCCGAAACTCGTTGCTTGCAAGACATCTATCTTGCTCTCTCGCACCAACCTCAGCATCACAGCGATTCACATTTGGTTTCAGTAAAGGGACAATATATATATAAGTGCACTATGCAGTGATCCCCTGTCCATCACACATGGCATTGTAGGGTTAGCCAGGGGATCCTCCTCATGCTGCCCCCATGTTCAGCATCAAGGGGCTCATGGTGGCATCAGACCCTCTTGGTGACCCCATAGTGATGCTCCGGCATTGGACGTCATGTCAACTGCAAACTTTGTCAACAAGGAAAGAGAAACAACATAAAAAAATGCATTTAACGACTTCGACATTCTTATCACTATTATGGACCAGGAGTAACTGTATCCTGAAAGGACCATATTCCTCGATGTTAGTTAGAATCCACGATATTCACAGGAAATCAACAAACAACTTCATTACAAGAACAATAATGCAACTACTTCTCAGTTGCTTAGGCAACTGTAACACTGTGTATAGAGTTTCAATTACATGGCATTATTCCTTTGGCAGCTCGTCCAGTGTCCAGTACAAAGTCCACCGGAGCACCAATCTTAGAGACCAGAATGTACTCAAGAATGCACGCTTTTGGGTCAGTCTCACCCACGTGTATACAGAGTGGTGCACAACTCTCAAGTCAAGAATGCCCACGAGAGTGGACACAATCAAGTCAGCCCCTCAAACTCCTGCACACCAGAAATGGAATATCAACACCACCAAAGCTACACAAAGGCCACCATTATAAAAACAAAGGACCATAGCACAAGCAAAGCCAAAAAGGCACAGCCACCACAGAGACTGGAATTCTCAGTGCCCTCTAAAATGGCCAAACAATCATCATGAAACCGGAAGCAGCACAGCATAACCTCCCATTCTAATACTGACACTACAAGACCTCGTTGTTTAGCCAGGCAGCACACTGGTACCACACTGGATCAGTCTAACTTTTGAACGCCAAAGAGGGGTCCTCAAAAAGCCCCCTAAATAGCCCTCCCTCCCCCAATTAACCCACACCCTGCTCAGTCTGCTATCACCCAGGGTAAACAATTAACCAACACGTCAGTGGTTGCGGATGTGGCATTGCACCCAATGACATCGCAGGACGTGATATCACATGAGCATTAACCATAGTGATATCAGATGAAGTGATGGCATGCAACCTTCGACCCTGCTGACCTCACTAAAGCAAACATGTTTTTTAGTTAAGAACAATATGTACATCAACTAAATTGCTGTCTTAAAGTACTGGCGTGCACCCATGATGTACATTGGACAAACACACACCCTCAATATATTGAAAGATGACTGTAAATGACATTGTTTACATTATTGGGCTGGTGTTTCTAACATCCAAATAGTGCCTCTAGATTTTGGGAAAATGCAAATAATGCAACACAAGACCATTCGAGACAAGATCATAGTTTACTATTCTTGGGGAAATGAAGCTGCAGGATAAATACAGGGTAGTATGCCAATATTTCACACGTGAAACACATTTAATTAAACATGATCATACATTTCTTGCACAGTAGATTTTGCAATGTAACCCTTAAAGCATTGAAGCCTAATTTCCCTACTGTGCCGTGGAAGGTCTGCCTTTGTGCTATAATTTATTAATGCTCATTAATGCTAGATCCCTCCTAGCTCACGCTCTGGACATTGCGAATCTCATCACTACCAATGACCTAGACCTCCTTGCAATTGCAGAAACTTGGTTGCACCCTGCAGCCAGACCTGCCCTTTCTCTGGCCATCCCAGTTGGGTACACCATCCTTAGGAAAGAAAGAATTGCCACCGAAGGAGGAGGAGTTGCGATCATTGCTAAAAACAACCTTAGACTGAGAGAAACCCCCAATCAAGCCTTCCCGTCAGGAGAACTCATCTCCATTAAATTCTCCCTTTCGGCCATGTCTACCTTCATGCTCCACCTTATCTACAGACCCCGAGGCCCTCTAGCATCGTTCGAGGAAGACATTGCACTACTCCTTGCCACTAACACTAAGCCATCATCAAAATGTATCATTCTGGGAGACTTTAATTTAGGCCTCAATGACCCTTCAGGCCTGCAGGCACTCGCCCTTGCTAACACTATTGAAGCACAAGGCTTCGTCCATCGAACCTCCAACCCCACGCATGACAAAGGATGCACATTGGACTGGCTTGCAGACCTCAACTGCCTCGCTAACATCCTAACCAACAACCCTTGCCCCAGGTCAGACCACAATGTCATAATATTCTTTATCAGTGACCTAGCTCAGATGACCACTCCACTTCAACTCATCCCGGCAGCACTCTCAAGAAATCAGCGGAATATCACCCCAGACAATATGCTCCCCTTGCTTCTATCACTAATGACACACTCGAATTCCATCTCTGATGCCTCTTTCATAGTGACACTCTACAACCAAACCTTCCAAATGGCCATTACCAAAGTTGCTCAGTTAGACAACCATAAAGCTAAATCAATAGCCCATAAAAATTCCTGGTTCACTCCTGGCCACAAAGAACTATGCACCACAAAAAGAATTACTGAGAGCGCTTGGAAAAAAAACCCAACCCACGCAAACAAATTGCATTTCAATACTGCAGCCATGGAATACAAACAAGCCACCATCCAAGTGAAAAGCAATTCATACAATACCAGAATAGAAAACGATAACTCAATCACGAGGGAGTTCTTCTCATATTGCGTGAGCACGAATAACCAGCCCCACCTCCTGACCACTGCACCAAAGTATCTACCATGGTGTCAGAACATACAAAATGCCCTCTTGGGCAAAATAGCCCTACTCCAAAACAAAAAGAATGACTAAAAAACCAAACTCGCCTCAGCCGACCAATTCCAAAACCAACCCCCCACATCACAAACCTGCATTCCCAGATTCGAATTCACCCCAGTTACCACTGGTGAAACTAAAAAAACCATCAAGGGACTGAAGCCCTCAAGATGTCCAGGAGATACCTGCCCAGCCTCTCTCATGAAAGACCTTGCTGAACAATGCGCTCCATTCATCATTGCGTTGATCAACAACTCCTTCTCCTCAAGTAATGTTCCAGAAAACTTGAAGGAAGCCTTGGTACTTCCACTGCTCAAAAAACAACTCTGGACCCAAACATCCCTACCAATTACCGACCTATCACAATGGTACCTTTCCTCCTGAAAATACAAGAAAGAGTAGCGCACGTGCAAATTCTAAAACATTTGGAAACCCACAACCTCCTAGCACTCCGCCAATCATGTTTCCAACCTGGTCATGGCACTGAAACCGCCCTCCTGGACCTCAAAATACAAATGGACCAGATTAAAGACAAGGAAGATCTGGCCATTCTCCTTCTTCTCAATCTATCCACAGCCTTCAATTTAGTCAACTATAACATACTTTGCCAACACCTTTGCCTTAGCTGACCACTTCTCAGCTAACACCATTAAATGGATTGAATCCTTCCTCTCCAACCGGACCATGAGAGTCTCTCCCTGCCCCAGTCACATGTGGGTCCCCCAAGGCTCTTGTGTCTCGCCAACACTGTACAACGTGTTCACTAAGCCACTTTTCGACCTCCTAGACAATTTAGGAGTCACATATACCAATTATGTGGACGGCACTCAAATACTACTACCGATCAGGGGAAATATCAACATCGATTCCAATCTACTGAACAAAATGTACCTCACCAGTCAAGCCTGGATGGCGCAACACAAGATTTGTCTTAATGACGAGAAAACTAAACTGCTCATTATTGGCAGCCAACCCAGACTAAAAAACCTACCTCAGTCCTACAAATCCTTCACTATTGACTGCAACATCATTATGGTCGCTAAAGAGGTAACGACACTAGGAGCTTACTTGGACTCCACACTCTCCCTATCAAGGCAAGATAACGCTATTTCCACAGCATTGGCCGACACTGCCAACCTGATCATCACCAGCAGACCTTACCTACCCACTGACAACTGCATCACCCTAGCCAGAGCCCTTATTCTGTCAAGGATTGATTACTGCAGCTCAACTTTCACAGGCACTAATACCCAAAACATCAACAAACTACAAATAGCTCATAACATTGCTATAAGAGCTGCCCTTAACATGCCAAAAAAATAACATATCTCTGCAGCCAGATGTAATATCCACTGGTTACTGGTTCGGGATCATATCAAAGTAAAAATCTTATTATTAACCCACAAATGCCTATCTAATAGCGCCCCCCATCTATCTAGCTAGACAAATCTCCAAAGTTCAGTCCAACAGACCTACCCATTCAGCTTACTCCTACCACCTTGCCATTCTAAGATTTAAAAGGCAAAAGCAGGAGAGTGTAGCTTCCCTGTGCTGGCAGAAAAATACTGGAACGCCATGCCCTGGACTTGAGATTAGATCCTTCAATTTGGTCCTTCTGCAAAGGATTCAAAACCTAGCTATTTTGTCAAGACACCTAATAGCATCCCAACCATATATTTACACTTACCCTGCACCAACCTCTTACTACTAAAAACCTCAATCAAACCTTTCTTAGCCCCCTGCACCTGACTTAGAACCACTCCAAAATGGGGAAACTAACATGCAATATGTAAGTTCCTTGAAGTATGTAATCACTGTAACTAACAACTTCAACCTATGTAAGCAATGTCCAGAACAGCTATCTCGGCAAGCTACAAAATGTGTAAATCTAACATGCAATATGTAAGCTCCATGAAGTATGTAATCACTGTATCTAACGCATATAACCAATGTAACCAATGTCTGGAACAAAATTCTATGCAAGTTACTACTGTAACCGACCTGATTAAGCAATAAGTGTCCAGATGACCCCAGGCTTGGCACGCTATACAAACGTCAAAATAAATAATTTGCACCACCAGCTTAGAAGCATCTTTTCGACCCAGATGAACTCTTTAACACATTCCTCATTCTCCTTGCACTTTCAACCCTCCTGCATTCTCCTTCCTCTCTTCAGGATATTCTCAACCCCACTCCTCTATCTTTCCCTCTCCCACAACCTTCCACTAAACTCATCTTTCTCTCTTTATATGTTCTTCCTCCTATCTCTTGTGCGCTCATTGTTCCTTCAGTCTCTCTCTCTCTCTCCATCTCTCTCTCTCTTTCTCTCTCCCTCTTTATATATAAATATATATATACATATATATATATACACCTTGATGCTCCTCCTCCTTTTTCTTTTCACTCTATATTGCACCACTCTGTTCTCTCCCTTGTTTGTCTTCCTCCATCCCCTACCTTTACATCTCTTTGTTCTTCATTATCTGACTTCTAACTCCAAACATCTGGGTCAGGCTGGGCCCTGTTTTAAGCCCCTCCCCTCTCCATGACTGCTGGACTAAAAATGTGAACCAGGTTATTAGCTACATCCTTGATTGCTTTTGTGTGTTTCATCCCTCCTCTTCATGTGTTACAAGAAAAGGTTATAATGACTCTGTCCACAAGCTGAAGGTTTACAAGGCCAATTCACCGTCTTGAAGTCAGGCAGCCAGAGGCAAGTGTGTTTGGCATAATGAGTGTTTCAACACCTGAAAGACTTCCTGGCTCACCGTAGTTGTGTAAATGAGGGCCGTGTGACCTCTGACGGGCCTATAGAATCAGAGCTCGCCCTCGAATACCTTAGGACAAGGTAGCTGCACCTCGAGGAGGTTGGGGTGCAGGATTCAAATAATCCAACAAAATTCACTAAAGACCCCTCGAATGGATCAGCACAGAGACTGTTATGTTCATAAGGGTTTATTTCATCATAGCTGACAAAGCGCAGCCCTATCTGCTGTGGTCAAGTTCCCTGTCTCAAAAAGAACCCCCTCCCAGCATTACACAGAGCTCATTTATAGCAAAATGGGAGTGAGCAAAATGCTCCCACCGCTCCCTGCACAGTCTTAAGCAACTACCTTGTTAAACATTAGCTCATTGGGCAATTAAATTTAATTGGTCTAACCCTTCAGAATGAAATATGCTCTAGCATGCATGTCTGACTTGTCCTCCGGTGTTCTATTCAATTTATAGTTGAGGCAGCTTGACTCTTTCAGATAAGGCTTCAGCCACAGCCTCATTAAAAGTCTAGGTTTTTGTCCATTAGTCAAGTTACTGAAAGCATGGTGTCCTCGAACGTCTCAACTTTAAAATGATCTCATCATTACACACTTTGAGCACTCCTCAGTTTCTTCTTGTTCGAGCCACATTTTGGTTACATGTATTTCCATTGAAGGCATTTTAGCCATAATGATTTTTTGTCTGTGTACAGAATATCTCACTGTCCATTCTGTGCTTTTCCACCTTATTACATCATGGTAATGCCATTTTCGACATTATAAACACAATGGGCCTCATTACGCGGATGGCGGTAAGGATTTACCGGTACCGGTAAAATACCGGTACCGGTAAATCCTTATCGCCTTACTACGATGTCCCTTTGCGGGTTGGGGGATTTAACGCCTGTTTTTTGCAGGCGTTAAAAACCAACCCGCAAAGGGACCCAGGGAGCTAATTACGGTACCGCAATTTGCAGTACCGTAATTAGCGCCTTCCCCATTTCCATTGAGCCCTATGGGCCAAAAATGGGAATGGGGAAGGGCAATGGTGGAAGGGGGAATTACCGCCCCGCCAACCTTGGAATGGGGCGGTAATTCCCCTTTCCGCCAAGGCGGTGCCGGTATTTTACCGGCATGAACCATGGCGCTAATAGCGCCATCGTTCTCCGCCATCCGTGTAATGAGGCCCAATGCCTTTTGAATACTAGTATATTGCATCATTATAAAAAAAACATTTTCACATTATTGCAACACCATATAAATCCCTTTGAATTTCTCTGGTTAGGTTTAAGTGGGCGGGGGGCTCCACTTCATTCAGCTGTGGATTCAATATATATATATAGGTCGGGACCTTCTTTACACTCCCCCGTCTTGAAAGTTCAGTTGTTTGTAAAATAACAACTTTAAACCATATTCTATTTCCATTCACCTTAACATTTATCTAAACATTTCTTAACACAATCTTATAATTTGGCACATACTAACGTATTGTCATACTAAAAACAAACATGTGTGTGTCATCTCCTTCCATGTAAGCCCTACTTCCTGTAATTGTGTGCCTTTAATCTAACTGTATGCCTTCGACTATTCACAGCCATTGTGAGACTCAAGAGGTTTGGTCAAGCTTTGAGGTAACCTATTAGCCCATTGGGCCTCATTACGACCCAGGCGGTAAGTTACCGCCTGGGTTGTACCCTTACCACCATGGTGTAAACTACGTTTACACCATGGTGGATGGCGGATTTACCGCCCCATTCCAAGGTGAGTGGGGCGGTAAATCCCCATTTCCCATTTTACCCTTCCCCATTCCCATTTTTGCCCCATAGGGCATAATGGGAGTGGGGAAGGCGCTAATTACGCCACCGTAAATTACGGTGGCGTAATTAGCACCATGGTCCCTTAGCGCCATGGATTTTAACGCCTGCAAAAAGCAGGCGTTAATATCACCAAGGCGCTAACGGACCTTGTAATCAGGCGTTAAGGGTCGGCGCCGTTTACGGCGCCGTTAACCCCTTAACGCCTGATTCGTAATGAGGCCCATTGTCTCTTCGTATGTCACACCTTGTCTGCAACTCCCACCCCAACAAAGTACAATCTCTCCTTGTGCATCTTCTCCTGCCCATGAATATCATTTCACTTCGTCCCTTCCTCTTGTCCACACTTTTTCCTGTTCTGTATCTTCCGTTGTAGTTGTCATGAGTTTGGCGTTAGAGGACCGTCTGTATCCTGTTGCCTTTTCGTTTCCATTGTGCTGTTTTCACAGTCGGTCCACCAGGTTCTTTTGAAGCTTAGACCAGAGGTCCATTGTTTTTTTCCTTTTCACATGAAGTTCACTTTTTCCCAGAGTGTTTCTCTTTCAAATGGGTTCACTGTTCGATAGGTTCACAAGAGGGGACGGTTCAGCATGGGGATGCAGGGTTGGGGAGTCTCTTTGCAGACATAATTCAGCGTCAGGCTTTCACTGGGTTCCTCTACGACCTCCCTCTCTCCTCAAGCGGTTCAACGTCAATTTTCCAAGGCATACAGGTCCCTCGACGTATACCTTTATATAAAATGGAATGAGTTTCTTTTGTAAAATAAACGGGTCTCTACTAATCTACACATTTCCTAGCAACCCATTTCCTTAAAACCTCTTTTAGCATTGGCTATCATACCTTATTCCCTAGAATTGAGAAATTCCCTCTTATTTGACATCCCTGCCTCCTAGACAAGCTACACAACATTTCCCTTTAAACATTTCCCTTTTGTGGGTCATTTTTACACCATAACTAAAATACCCCCCATTCCTAGCACTGTGTGAGCTGGCTTAGACAATGATTTTTGTTTTCAATACCACTCAATACATTACGTCCATCATGGGACACATTTTCCCCTTCCGGGTGCCACATGCAACCCTAGAGAGACAAAACAATTAAACAAAGATGTTGTCCTCTTTCCTGGTCTTCTAGGCACGTCCGTATTAGATGATAGAAATGTCCTTGGGGATCCCTGTCGTCTGTAGAAAGTCAAAATAAAGGCAAAAGTAATTCGGGCATTTGCAAGGGGTTAGGTTTTCTTCCTGACTTTAACCCCCTTCCTCCCTTTCTGCTATCAAAAAAATACTCTCTGGGTCATTTTCCCCTATTCTTTGGTGCACATAAACAACTAATTCCCAACCACTCCGCGGGGATACTTAGTTTCGGCTGGGTTCTTTGCTCAGTTTAGCTGTATTCTTCCAGGTTAGCTGCACATACTTCTTCAGCTTAGCAGCAAATTCTTCCTGGTTAGCTGCACATACTTCTTCAGCTTAGCAGCACATTCTTGCTGGTTAGCTGCACATACTTCTTCAGCTTAGCAGCCATTCTTCCTATTCTTTTTTTTCGTTAGTTGGACCATGGTCTATGCTTGTGCTTTGTGTTCATACTAGGGAGATAAAACAGAGGCGTTTTGCTGCACACCGTCCCTGTCTAACTTGATCTAGCCTACCCCTGTCTTCTAAGACTATGGCACCAATTCTTACTACGTGCCTTCACCTTTATTGTTCCCATTAATGTTTTGTCTATTCTAATACTTGCATCCCTCTATCATAACAATCCTTTTGACATTATGAGCATGAAAATAATTACTCACCTTCAATTTTACTTCTGTTTTCTGTGGTTGTCTGGAATGGCCATGCTGTTTATCTATTTCTCTACTGTTTCCGCACCTGATTATACCTATCTTGGGAAAAACAGCTAACTTGTGAAGACCTTGTGTCTCTTGCTACCTTTTCCTGTTACTCATCTGGATCCCTTTACCTTTAGTGTTGATCAATTGCGTGTTCACCCTTTTGGCGTGAACTAGTACTCACCTTTTTTCTCTTTTCTCCCTAATTTAAGGCCATGCAGACAATTTCTTGTGCTTCCACGCAAGAGGTCCATAGCTTGTCCGTAAAATAAATCAAAATTGTTACTGCATTCACAAGTTGTTTTGCTTATTTCACCATATTTACTTAAAATGGCTTGTGCGAGTTTCCTTCGTTTAATTGACCCAATTTTATCAGCCATACTCCTTTTCTTGGTCTTCATGGTCTCCTGATGTTTTTTTTTAAAAACAAATTATTTATTGTCCAATGCTCCTTTTTTTCTGTTAGCCAGGAAACCTCATAAGTGCTATTGGTTTTCAGCTTTTTTCTTTTTTTTTCTTTATGCTTTTGAGTGCATCCCTTATCCTTTTATTCATGTTTTATTCAAGATAACCACCATTTTCAGTGTTTCCTGATCTATATATTTATTTAATTATTTATTTATTTCTGTGACCACTCCTTTTGCGCCTCCTCGCCTCTTTTCTGACCCTATCTTCTTCCTTTTCTCTTATCTCTATGTTCATTTTTTTTTCTTTTAACTTCCTTATCCCTTCTTTCACGTACCTTTTGCTTTTCTTCTAACCTCTGTTGTTTCTGTCTAACTCCTATTTAGGCCTCCCATCATCACATCCTTTGTAAATGCTATCTCATCAATTCTCTCTTCACTTTCTTTCCTCTTCTTTCCCTCTTTCCCCTTGTTGAGAGATGCCCTTGTCTGTGCTTGATCCCCTCCTTTATTAACGCATCATCGTGTCTCCCCTTGTCCCTTGGCTAGGGATGTGAGATTCTTGTCCTTAACCGTCTCTTGATTTTTTACTACTACTGTATGAAGGTGACTCATAAGCGGGGTTACTATAACGTGTGGTTGTTTTTAGCTCTCTTTAATGGGCAAAGTCCCTTAGACTTACTTCCCTCAGCTCCTGTTTCAGGTGGGGCAGGCGTTGCTGCAGGTGTCTCATCCCCCCCCCCCCAGTGCATATTTTTTAGCATCGAGGCTGCTGGAGGCTATTCCTCCTGTCCTTGTTCTTATATTTTTCACAATTTGAGAACAGCATAGCGTTTTCTAACTTTTGCTCGTATATGCGGCATGCAAGCAAGTTGTTATGCGTTGTAAGATGGCTTTAGATGAAGACTCAATTTGTGGCCGCAGCATAAACATCTTGTGGGTGGTACCTTTAACCCACTCCTCTAATTGGAGCAATGTTTTCCGGGCGTAACTCTGTTTCTGTTGATATCCTTATGTGAGTCCAAAACTCCCATTACAATGAGCGAGTATCAAATGCACCAAGCTCCAATCCAGTCCCTTCCCGCCAAATTATTTATACCGCCAATTTACTCAAGAACATCAATCTATGTGCGATTCCTTCTCAACTGCAGAATCGCATTGAACGTTAACGAGATTTCAACCAACAAGGAGACATAATTCCTTACATTTGACATACGGCAGGAGACTTGACAGACACTTGACAGACTAGACAAACACCAGCTGGACACACACACACCTGCCTTCTAATCAATACCCCGTCATGGGATTTGAACGAACCCCCTTAATGATGTCTTTAAACGTTATCGTAGCCTAAATTGTCCCCCCACTGTGGGCTCTGGGTACACGTTCCTTCTGAAAACTCTTTAAAGTGCAGTAACCAGGCGAATCCTTACGTTGTCTCTCGGGTGCCCCCCAATATCCTTTACGTTTTATCTCGGGTGCCCTCCCGGTACTCTTTACATTTTATCTCGGGTGCCCCCCGGTATTCTTACTCGAACCACTACTGTCTTTCATGCTTCTTATTTCATTCTGCTTGCTCTTTTATTTATTTGCCATTATTCCCTATTTTATGGCTGTCTTTATTTTTCTGGAGGCCATCTGTTTCTACCTTGTGCCTGCAAATGTTCATAATTCGCAGCCTGTGCCTGAATTTCTTCACCAGGTTATACAGCTGGCTACATTAATCACATTGCACACATACCAAAATCTTTTACTTCTCACTCACCCAATCTCATTTGCCTTCTGCCACTTTCATGCCTTCAAAATTGCTTGTGTTTAACTGGGTTATGCCCTAAATAATCTTGCTTTCCTTGGTAACCCCAACACTGTCATCATGCTTTCACGCTTTGTCATTCAAGCCTTTTTTCATTTACCTAGTTCCTACGATACCAAAATCTCAACCGGCCGTCTCAAAACAAGAGTTTTTTTCCCATTTAATAAAAATATTCTCCACTCCGGCTGGCAAGGCCTCAAAATTGTAAACTACCACCCCTGGTATGACTCTATGCAGACTGTCCTACCAGTCATGGTGGGCCTCCTCGAAAAAGCCTTTAGGAGCACCCCAAAAACCCCCTTCACTACATGTGTGCTATCCCCAAAATTCCTCAAAAGCAGGTCAGAGATGATCCAGTAACCTCCTTTAATTTCAGGGGGCATTCTAAGTCAAAAATGATAGAACGCATGAATGGCAATGGACCATTCAGCTATAGGGCAGTGCCTGCCCCTGTCTGCACGTTGTTATTAAAACCTCATGTTAAATCACTTGCTCCTCATCTCATAAAGTTTATTACTACCTCTTTTAATTCTAACACTACTTTGGTAGCTGTAAAATAGCCCTTGCTCATACCATGCCAGGTTACATGCTACACTCTGTTTGCTGCACTTTTATCGTTACAGTGCCATTTCAGGGACGTCATTTGGGGGTCGCCAGGTGTTGTGGCTACACCCCCGGAGGTATCCCGTGTTGCCCCGCGGTCCCCTTTGCTACCCTATAAATTGATAAAATGTTTAAACCTTTTCCTATAGTGGTATCATCAGAGGTCAAGGGTCATGAGATGTCACTTCTGCGACCTCTATCATTTTGGTGGAGTGACGTCCCTGTGCCATTACTTCCCTTTCACTATCTCATTTGCTAATGCCTCCGGCCCTTTCCTTTCCCTGCCATACTTACACCACCTGCTCATTCATTTCTCGTGTCATTATCAGTGTTAAATTGTATTACTGCAATGCCATTCTTGCAGGCATCTTACAAAATCTTCACAAGCTCTAAAAGTGCAGAGTGCCGTAGTATGCAACTCTCAATATTCTTTGAAAGAATACATATGACTTTGCGCCAGATGAGCTGCTCACTGGCTATCCATGGAGCAAAGGCTATTTTTTTAAAGTCACAAATGCAAGTCTTACACAGTGCTGGCATATTTAACTGATGCTGCTGCTAGGGTCAGCTCAGCCCAGTGGCATCTGGTGACTTGGAAGTTGGTGGGGCGTACATATCTTGGTGGGAAGCAAACTAGGCCACCTTAGACCAACCAGTGTGCCGATGGCTACTCCCTCTGCAAGGTATTTTGGAAAAATGGCTTCCAAGATGTGCATTTTACTGTCCAAGCCCTACAGAAATATGACATTACCAATCATGGCCTAATTATGTGTGTAAACAGCCTGGAATCCACTGAAATGTCGGCAATGGTTTTTTCCCAGCTCACGGACACCTGGATTGGACTAATGTGAAGGCATTCACAAATAATGCATACAAATACAATTTCTAAAATAAAACACCTATCAATACCCCCAAAGGCAGTTCAAAACCTGGGAACCCTGTGCCTCTGCCATACAACGCAGATACACAATAAACTTAACTAAAAGTACACATATCAGAAATATAAGCAATATCAGAGCCAAGGTGTCTGCAAACAAAGGGTATGAAAGCCACGTGTCCAAACAGCACACCATTGAGTGTCATTTATGAGGCCGGTGGCATTTAAAGATATGCACAGACATACTCTGCCCTTTAAAGGATCTCTGCTAGCCTAGAAAGGGGTTGAGAGCGAGGAGACAGCTAAATTAGACTATGACCTCCATTCTCTAGCTCCTTCAGAGCCACGCATGCTATAGAAAGCAACATTCATACACTGGCTGCCATATTCCATTTGCCTAAGTTGCTGGCAGTCATGCATGTATGTGCCACTGGGACTGCTGGCACAATGATCCAGCCAATATTTTCTGTGATGCTCGGCCAGGGCCAGGTTATCTACCTGCACCGGCTGCTTGCCATCCCACAATATAAAGGAATAGAAATGGAGCTAAGACCTGTTTCATTGTCATCATTGGTTTCCCCATTGGGTGCACAGGATGGTCATACACAACTTTGAATTCTCCCTTCCCATGCGAGGATAAAAATCCTCATTTAACAATTCAGTTATGCGCTCAACATGCAACATTAGTGTTAAAAATCACCACTACAGCTAGCATTTAGTTTCCATACAGCACTTAACAATACATAAACACATACACATGCGTCACTGCAGGGCCTGCCTAGGTGAGAAGCTTTTCCGACATGCAATGCGAGAAGCAAGCATTTCTTAAATCTTGCGCTACTCCCCAGTGCTCTTGCTCATGGACTCCTTGTTACCCACTGCTGTCCCCATTCACCAAAAAGGGCTAATGCCACAGGGCTAAGCTCCCCTGTCTTGTCCCCAAGCCAAGGAATGCTTTTCTAGTGGATTTGGTGCAGAACCATCCCTTCTTATTTCTCGCAAAATTGTCAACCCTGCTTTGGTTACCTACCTCTATCATTTCCCTCAGCAGTGTCTGTACTTATCCCCCTTTTGCTAAATTAACCACTATGCTGTGTTTTACTTAATATATTCTATCCAGTGTGAGCTTTACATGCAGCTCATCCATAGTAACTATAATATATATCTATTTGTCTTACAACAACAGGCGATGCTTCATCACGCAGCCCCTAGTGTATGCCTTTTACTGTAATTCTGCAAGCCCCTTCTTTTCAATAGCACCACAATGTCTATGGGCTTCTGCATGCTCCATGCTACTAGGAATCGCTCATTCATGCCACACAACAGTAGACCCCAAAGACATTTTTATTGGAGGGCTCATGGGGTGGCTGCCCAGAGCCCCCACAATGCTGCCTGGTCTAAAGCAAGATTCCAATTTACATTGGGCTAAAATAGCTCATGCCGGGAACATTTGATTGCAGGCTGCTGAGGCTTCAAACCCATTGCCTGTCGGTTTTGACGAGTACATTCTGCCTTGATCAATTAAAAACGGAAACTGCCTTTCATTTTCATTGTGGAATACATAGTTTGGGTAACACGATCTTTGTAGCGTTACTTTCCCCCTGTGGGAATGTTGCTGATCGTGTGCAATAGCCAAAGTTAAAATCCATATTCATCCACAGGGGTTCAGAAGTTGTCTCAGTGTGTTTAGCACTTATTGTAGGGATATGTATTCATGTGAAGGATCAGAAGGGCACATCCCAGTGAGGCTGGCTGAACCGTTTTTAAATCTGAAGTTCACAAATATACCTGCACAATTACTTGGGTTTGCAGCACAAGCGGCACGATTAGCAGCAGGGTTCCTGCACCAGATAAGGGTTAAAATTAGTTTGCTCAGCTGGACAATCCTAGAACCTAATCAATCCCTTAAAAGATGTGCATAGAATATCTGTTACGCTCACCTGGTTCCCACGGGGGCGTCGACCGGAACTGGGCCGCTGTTATTTCCACCAGCGTGACGTGTAGCGCCGAGATGACTGACTGGACTGGCCCGTTCAGCCTAGTTTGTCTGGCTCGCAAGAATATTCTTCTGCAAAGGAGAAGAGGAATTAACCACCCGTGGAATTGAGTGTCAACCCACCTTCCCCACTCCCGTTGTCTTCCCACTGATCACTCTTGATGTCCCCTCCTTAGTCTCACCTGATGGTTTGGAAGGATGAGCTCTCCATCCTGCGTCGACCGCAGGGGCGCGTTGATGACCAGTTACTTCACTGGTATAGAGGAATTGGTGAGTTCCAGTATTGACTCTAAAGTCCAATTGTTCATAAGAGTTCAAATGTCTGCTCTTCACTCTGTCCAATTCCTTGCAGGTTGCCGATTAATCCACTCGAAGATTTCCAAATGGCACTCGGTAAGATTCAGGTAAGTCTATTGTGTTTTTCCCCTTAGCGGCCGGGGTACGGCGATGAAGCAGAGTTGACTGCGCCGACCCGAAATGAGGTGAGTACCTCCCGTGGTAAATCAGGTAAGTTCTTGGGGGTAGCTTGTATGGCCTTAGCGAGTCCCCTTGCTCACCTTGTTGTCTTTGTCTCCTTAGGTGTCGGAGGGCGGCCGCGAGATGGAGAGAGCGTGATGGAAAGCTGAAGTACCACCAAGCAGGTGAAATCAGCGCGGGGCCGTAGAAATGCGAAGCGATGCTTCAAAGACTTCTGTCTTTCAGTTCTGTGGCAAAATGGATCAGGATTCAGGTAAGGATTAAAGTTAAAACTCCTGTTCTAACCTTTATCCTTTTTGTCTTCTTGTTTCAGGAGTCCCAGGACTGAAGCAGGCGTGGCTGAAGACTGGAGCTGCTGAAAACACGGTGAGCGTTACGTTGCAGCAAGCAGAATAACGCGAAGCACGTGTGGCTGTCCGGGCGTGGTTTAAATAGCCTTGGAAGAAGATCCAGGTAAGTATTCTTCCACAGCCCCACCCAAGTAACAAAATAGTCCCTTCAGTAAAATAGTCCCTCCTAAGCCTCATTTGGCTTGAGTCTTCATGCAGCATGGTCTGCCTCAGGTGAGTATGCAGCATGGTCTGCTTCAGGTAAGTTATCAATAATGAGCCTGGCGCCCATGGCGACAGGACTGACTTTATCTTTATGAGCCTGGCGCCATAGGCACCAGGACTGTATCCAAACAGCCCCTAACTGGGGCTTTTGGGCATGATGCCTGCCTCCGGGGCTGCTGGGCCTGGTCTGGTCTTCCGGGGGCAGGCATCATGACAGGACTCCCCCTCAAGGCCCCTCCTAAAGTCGTTCTCCCCTTGGCCGTGGTTTGTCTGGAAATTCCCGATGGAACCTCTTCACTAAACGAGGTGCATGCACGTGGTCACTAGGTTCCCAAGACCTTTCCTGTGGACCATAACCTTTCCAGTCAATTATGTAAAAGAGTTTTGATCTCACTCTTTTTGAGTCCAAAATATTCTTGACTTCGAACTCGGGCTCCCCGTCTATGAGGATAGGTTCAGGTGGAGTGGTTAGCCTTGTTCCTGGTTGCACTGGCTTCAAAAGAGACACGTGGAAAACGGGATGGATTCGCATATGAGCAGGTAGGTCCAACTTGACGGCCACTGGGTTAATAATTGCCTTGACAGAAAAAGGTCCCAAATACCTGGGGTTAAAGGTCCGAGTCCCCTTGAGTGGTAAGTGCTTAGTGGCTAACCATACTTGGTCCCCTATTTGGTATTGAGGAGCTTCACTTCTGTGCTGAGCCGCATCCTTTTTGTATTTTTCCTTAGCCTTTTGCAAATGGATGGTTGCTTCTTTAAAGGCTTGTGTAATAACAGCGTGGAGATGGTCCACTGCGGGCATCTGTAAATGCTGGGGAGAGTCCAAATCCGAGGTTCGAGGATGGTGCCCATAATTGGTAAAAAAAGGACTTTGTCCAGTTCCTGAGTGTACGGAATTATTGTACGCATACTCTGCGATCCACAGAATGTCTTTCCAATTCCCCTCAGACTGATGTAGCATACAACGGAGGTACTGTTCAAGAGTCTGGTTGGTCCTCTCCGTTTGACCTTCGGTCTGAGGGTGGTGACTGGTCGAAAGCCTAACATCAATTTGTGCCAGTTGGCAGCATTTCCTCCAAAAATGTGAAATGAATTGACTGCCCCGATCTGAAATTAACACTGAAGGAAAGCCATGCAGGCGGACAACATTTTCAAGGAATTCCTTGGCCAGGATTGAAGCTGAAGTATCCCTTTTAAAGGAATGAAGTGGGCCATTTTAGAAAAAAGATCTACAATAACTAGAATGGTATTGTAACCTTGGTACGGGGGTAAATCCGTGATGAAGTCTAATGACAAGGTATGCCATGGGGTAGGTGGTATGTCTAATGGTTGCAATAATCCAGCAGGTTTTTTCTTTTGCCCTTTATTTTGTGCGCAAATGCCACAAGATATGACAAATGACTTGACATCCTTTCGCCAGGTAGGCCACCAAAATTGCTTCCTAATTTTAGCTTCGGTTTTTGCAATTCCCGGATGCCCTTCTATTAAGGTGTCATGGTAATGGGAAATGACAAGTTCCTGTAGTTCCTTTTGCGGTAAAAATAGCCGGCCTTGGTAATAAGGTAAATCATCGATGACAGAGTACTCTGGATCTTTCTTTGCCTAGTCCTGTAGGGCAACGGAATCAAAGAGTTGGTGGATCTTGTTTTGAATGTTCTCCAGTGTCTGTATGGAAGTCAGGCCAAGGATTCTCTGTTCCGGAATTATGGGTACGGGTTCTAAAGTTATTTCTGCTTCTCCCATTCCAATCCGGGACAAGGCGTCTGCTTTACCATTCTTACAACCTGGTCGATAGGTTATTACAAAATCAAACTCGGCGAAGAACAATCCCCAACGGAGTTGGTGCGAAGATTGGGCTTTGGCTGTCTTTAGGTACAGTTGCGGTGATCGGTGATGACCGTGATGGTATGTCTGGCACCCAGTAGATAGTGCCGCCAAGCCTTCAAGGCGGACTTGATGGCCAGCAGCTCCTTGCCGGTTATGGCATAGTTTAATTCGTGGGCTGAGAATTTTCTTGATCAGAACGCCACTGAGTGAAGCTGGTTAGTTTCGGGATCCTTTTGGGAAAGGACTGCTCCCATGGCTGAACTGGATGCATCTGTTTCCACTATGTAGGGAAGCTCGGGGCGCGGGTGTCTTAATATGGGAGCAGATGTGAATTTAGCTTTTAACTCTTGGAAGGCGTTCTCGGCTTCCTCTGTCCACACAAAGCGTTTGTTTTTTCGCAATAGTGTTGTGATGGGATGTACAATGTGCAAGAAGTCCGGGATAAACCTGCGGTAGAAATTGGCAAAGCCAAGCATGCTTTGAACTCCTTTGATTGAACTTGGCGAAGGCCAATTAAGAATGGCATCCACTTTTCGTGTATCCATCCGGATTCCTCTCGGGGTCAGAATAAATCCAAGGAATTCCACTTCCGTAGTGTGGAAGATGCATTTTTCCAGTTTAGCATATAATTTATGCTGGCGTAACTTCTCTAGGACCGCTCGGACGTGTTTTACATGCTCAGATTCTGATAAAGAGTATACTAAGATGTCGTCGATGTAAACAACCACACAAACGTCGATAAGCTCTCGGAGGATATCGTTCATGAAGAACTGGAAGGCTGCTGGTGCATTGCATAGTCCGAAGGGCATCACCTGGTACTCAAATAGTCCGTACTTGGTGCGAAAAGCAGTCTTCCATTTGTCACCCTCTTTGACACGTACCAGATGATATGCCCCCCGAAGGTCTAGTTTCGTGTATATACAAGCGTCCTTCACCTGGTCTAGTAGTTCTGGGATCAAAGGCAGTGGGTATCGATTCTTGATGGTTATCTGATTCAGTGCGCGATAGTCTATACATTTCTAAGATCGCCTTCCTTTTTCGGTATAAACAATAAAGCTGAAGATGCAGGGGATTTGGACAGGCGAATGAAGCCATTAGCAAGGTACTGGTCTAGGTACTGGCGCAAATAAAGATTTTCAGGTTACGTAAGGGCATAGATTCTGCTGTAAGGTGGTTGTGCTCCAGGTACAAGATCTATTTGACAATCATACGATCTGTGAGGTGGTAAGGTGTTTGCCTGTTCCTTTTGGAAGACATCCTGAAAGTCTTGGTATTCAACAGGTAATTGCATGGCTACTGGAATTACTGGGGCCAGGACTGAGTTTTGAGTTTTCCTTGGGTAGCAGGTGTGAGCACATTCTGGGAAGGTTAGTCTCTTCTCTCGCCAATCAATACAGGGATTATGTTTCTCCAACCAAGGTATCCCCAGTATCAGCTGAAACTGTGGGGCCTTGATTAAGTCAAACATCATAGCGTCTCGATGCCCATCTTGACTCAGCAATGTCATCTCTGCAGTGGAATGAGTTACGGGTCCAGAGGCAATTTCCGTTCCATCTACAGTGGTGACAACATCGGCCGTGGTCTTGTGGGTGAGAGATAGATTCATCCTGGTAGCCAATTCCCAGTCCAAGTAATTTCCTATGGCTCCACTGTCTATGTACGCCTTTACCGCGTGCATGCATGATGGCTGCTCTGGATCTACAAGGACCATGGGTATGGTGAAATGCGAGGTCAGAGTGTCCTTCTTTAAGCTCGGCAAGCAGACCTTTACGCTTGCCGGGCGTGGTCGTTTCCCGAGTCAGATTTCACATGGTTTTCGTCTGCTGCTCCTATAACTTTCTTGGGTGGTTTTACAGGGCAGTTCCGAAGAAAATGACCAGCAGTTCCGCAATATAAACATAATTGCTGTTGCCGTCTTCTATCTCTCTCTTTTTGGGTTAGGGGTCCTTTAACCCCCCCGATTTGCATTGGTTCTGAGACATCTACTCCCTTGGAGCTTAAGTGGGTTTTTACCAACACCATGTTCTCAAACTTGGTTCGGTCAGCCTTCCTGGTTTGAAGTCTGTGATCGAGGTGGACCACTAGATCTATATATTCAGCACAGTCTTGAGGCGGGTTCACGATTTGGGCCAAAACATCTTTGAGTTCTCCTCGAAGTCCTCGATGGAATAATGTGATTCGCTTGGCTTCAGGCCATTCGGTTTCCACTACTAATCTATTGAAAGTTGCAATGTAAGATAAAAGATCCTGGTTACCTTGACGTAGGGATAAAAGTTTGTTGTCCAAAGCCTGTCCTCGGGAGTGTCGGGCGAATAGTCTTTCCATGCTTGTTCGAAAACCCTGGAAATCTCGAAGAATCGGGTCATCCTGGTTAACTAGTGGAATGGACCAATCCGCTGCACTGCCGCTGAGATATGACAGTACAAAGGCTACCTTGGCCTGATCGTTTGGGAAAGCTCCAGGTCTACATAAAAAGTGCAAGCGGCATTGATTCATGAATGTTGCAAACCCTTTTGGGTCTCCGGCAAAGCGTTCAGGCGGAGCCAAAGGAACGGCTCCAGGTAAATTTATCTGCACCGGGTTACTCGATGGTACAGGAGCTGGACTTGCCCCAAGTCCTGGTAGAGGTGTTTGTCCAGCCTGGCTCTGTAATAGTTGTCTGGGTAACTCATCAGTTCGTTCTTTTGACACTATCAGTTCCCTCCTGAGGGCATTGGTTTCTTGGCAGGCGGAATTCACTTCGGCCCTTAATTTCCCTAATAATTGGGCCAACTGATCAGTTTCCGAGGTCTCCATGACGCCCAGGTGGGTATTTGTGGGTAGGCTTCGCGTTCTGTTAAGCTCACCTTTTTCCATAGGGGCGTCGACCGGAACTGGGTCGCTGTTATTTCCACCAACGTGACGTGTAGCGCCGAGATGACTGACTGGACTGGCCCGCTCAGCCTAGTTTGTCTGGCTCGCAAGAATATTCTTCTGCAAAGGAGAAGAGGAATTAACCACCCGTGGAATTGAGTGTCAACCCACCTTCCCCACTCCTGTTGTCTTCCCACTGATCACTCTTGATGTCCCCTCCTTAGTCTCACCTGATGGTTTGGAAGGATGAGCTCTCCATCCTGCGTCGAACGCAGGGGCGCGTTGATGACCAGTTACTTCACTGGCGTAGAGGAATTGGTGAGTTCCAGTATTGACTCTAAAGTCCAATTGTTCATAAGAGTTCAAATGTCTGCTCTTCACTCTGTCCAATTCCTTGCAGGTTGCCGATTAATCCACTCGAAGATTTCCAAATGGCACTCGGTAAGATTCAGGTAAGTCTATTGTGTTTTTCCCCTTAGGCGCCGGGGTACGGCGATGAAGCAGAGTTGACTGTGCCGACCCGAGATGAGGTGAGACCCCGTGGTAAATCAGGTAAGTTTTGTGGGGGATAACTGGTATTGTCCTTGCTTTCTCCCCTTAGGGGCCGGGGTACGGCGATAAAGCAGAGTTGACTGCACCGACCCGAAATGAGGTGAGTACCTCCCGTGGTAAATCAGGTAAGTTCTTGGGGGTAGCTTGTATGGCCTTAGAGAGTCCCCTTGCTCACCTTGCTGTCTTTGTCTTCTTAGGTGTCGGAGGGCGGCCGCGAGATGGAGAGAGCATGATGGAATGCTGAAGTACCACCAAGCAGGTGAATTCAGCGCGGCGCCGTAGGAATGCGAAGCAATGCTTCAAAGACTTCTGTCTTTCAGTTCCGTGGCGAAATGGATCAGGATTCAGGTAAGGATTAAAGTTAAAACTCCTGTTCTAACCTTTATCCTTTTTGTCTTCTTGTTTCAGGAGTCCCAGGACTGAAGCGAGCGTGGCTGAAGACTGGAGCTGCTGAAAACACGGTGAGCGTTACGCTGCAGCAAGCAGAATAACGCGAAGCACGTGTGGCTGTCCGGGCGTGGTTTAAATAGCCTTGGAAGAAGATCCAGGTAAGTATTCTTCCACAGCCCCACCCAAGTAACAAAATAGTCCCTTCAGTAAAATAGTCCCTCCTAAGCCTCATTTGGCTTGAGTCTTCATGCAGCATGGTCTGCCTCAGGTGAGTATGCAGCATGGTCTGCTTCAGGTAAGTTATCAATAATGAGCCTGGCGCCCATGGCGCCAGGACTGACTTTATCTTTATGAGTCTGGCGCCAGGACTGTATCCAAACAGCCCCTAACTGGGGCTTTTGGGCATGCTCCAAATGTCATGATGCCTGCTTCTGGGGCTGTTGGGCCTGGTCCGGTCTTCCGGGGGCAGGCATCATGACAATATCTGTCCAAGCAGCAAACAAGTATGCACATTCGAGACTGCGCAGCAAATGTGTTCATGCTTATATCCTGGCTATGCCAGCAGATGGTACAGTGATCCTGGTCAAAACATATAGGATCCCTTGCATTACTGTGCTGTTTTCTGCGAGGTTTTACCTACTTGCATGCAGGAAATTCCCTTGATCATGGAGAACTGATCCTACCATCATTCCCACGTTGTGTAACCCCCTTCTGTAATTTTTTGGTTTTAAAAATTGTCAGGTTTGGAAATGCAGGTTGCGTACTCTTGCAAGTCAGTTTTATAACGTTAGATTGTTTTAGATCATGTTGAGAGCTGGAATAGAAAGTGCTCAACTGCTTGGAGTTGCAATATTGGCACAAATCCCAGCTTCACCCCTTATACGCTGTGTGATCCTGGGCATCTCATTTAATCTTTTATACATTTTAAATGCTTGTCTTAAGTGCTACACGGCCGCATAGTATGTCTCACTGAGAGTATGGCCTCCAAGCAATACTGAATTTTCCCACACAGATGCCTCTCATAACCCGGATGAGGCGCGCACAAGCTATCAGTAATAATGCATTTCTTGTTATCCTCATTGGCAGCGCACAAAAGATGTCTTTTCGTCCGTGCTCATTCCGCCTTATCAGAATTAATCATTCTTGTTAGTTCCCCAGACCCTCCATGTCATCCCAACAATGTATGCCTATTCTTGAAACTCCACAATGGGGCCTGGCTTTTAGTCATCCGCTCCTAAGAGCTGGGATGTCCGCTCACCAGTACTTAAATGAAAGAATCTTGCAGTGCTTTCCACAACAGGCCGGACGCATTAATATGCAATCAAGCCCTTTTCCTACAATTGCTGGGGCTGCTCTGCCGTGAGACACATTCATTCTGCATGCAATGCACTCTGTCTTTGAAATTAAATGCAATATCTAACACACATGCACTCAAACATTCTATAGATCACTGAAATAACCTCACAATTACATTGGCTGTTAGCATGCCCACCACGAGTCAAGAATAACAAAACTGTGATGACCCAGCCAGATCAGAGCCCTGCATTTCCCAGCCATCCCTCGGAAATATTTAGCTGTTGTTTTCATTAATAAATATCCCCTTAGCGCTTGGCTAATACATGTAACTGCACTAGTGTATTTCCCCTATCTTTAAATGTGGGCCTTTTATTCCATAATTCACAACAATGCTCAGAATGATTCTTTGCATTTTGTGATCTACTTTTCATACCTTGTTTCCACGAGACCTACAGCCTGTCTTTTTTTTTCATACAGCCTTGCAAGGCAGGGTCATTTGCCGGGCAGTGTTTTATCTCAAAACTGTCTTTGCACATTCCTTACTTGACAAATCACTGCTCACTTTCGTGGGCCATAAAGCAAGCATGTTTTCATTTCTCTTGTCGCGCTCTCAACGCACGAGAACAGCACTTCCTTAAATCTCTACAACTCAGCCATTTCAATGCTAAAATCCATTGTTCTTAGCAGGATTTATCAGTTATCTTGTCTTCTACAAAGACATCACAAAGTTAACTCCATAGCTGCTGGTTTGAAACAAAATATATTTGCTTAAATGTACCAACTTTTTTGCACTTTTGACAGGTTGTCTAACTATTTTTGGGCTGCAATCACCACAAATTTGTGTGTTTTAAACTATAATATCTGACCACTTTTTAAATGCACTTTTTTGCTATTTCAAAACCTTGGCTTGACGCCAATTTTTTATTCAGTTTAAAATATCATTTTATACTAGTTCCACTGTTTTAACTGCACACGCAGACAGTTATACCACGAAGCGAGCCACATGAACAGCCACAACATACAAATTTAGACACATACATAGCGTGCCATGTAACAAAGTCAAACACAAACTCCGACCACCTGCATGCATGTCCCTCATTAATATTTTACTCGTGTTATTGATTTTTAAGTGCAGGTAATGTTTTTGGTTTGTTACCAAATCTTAACTGCCATTAATTTTTTTCCATGTGTCCCAGTCTCTCTCTATCGGCTACGGCAGCTTTCATTCACCTTCTGTTCTCCCGCCGCCGTCCCTTTGCGATCACTGCCTTCTTCAGGTTTTTCGTCTGGTCTGCTGGGATGTGCCGGGTCCCTTCAGGCCCACCGCCTGCAGTCATTCTCTATGGGGAGCTTTACAGTCTACTCAGCCCGAAATGGTGAAGGACTCGTGATATTGCCGAAGACCTTAGAGTTACTTTGTCAACGGCCATTAAGTGACTTATTTTAACCAATAGTTGATGGTCAAAACCATCCTCCTCGCTACCAAATGTAAACGAGGTCTGAGTGACCTCTGACGGGCCCATAGAATCAGAGCTTGCCCTCGAATACCTTAAGACAAAGTAGCTGTACCTCGAGGAGGTTGGGGTGCAGGATTCAAATACTCCAACACAATTCAATAAGGACCACTCAAATGGATCAGCACAGAGACTGTTAAGTTCATAAGGGTTTATTTCATCATAGCTGACAAAGCGCAGCCCTATCTGCTGTGGTCAAGTTCCCTGCCTCACAAAGAACCCCCTCCCAGCATTACACAGAGCTCATTTATAGCAAAATGGGAGGGAGTAAAATGCCCCCACCTCTCCCTGCACAGTCTTAAGAAACTACCTTGTTAAACATTAGCTCATTGGGCAATTACATTTAATTGGTCTAACCCTTCAGAATGAAATATGCTTTAGCATGCATGTCTGACTTGTCCTACAGTGTTCTATTCAATTTATAGTTGATGCAGCTGGACTGTTTCAGATAAGGATTCAGACACAGCCTAATTAAAAGTCTAAGTTTTTGTCCATTAGTCAAGTTTCTGAAAGCACACTTTGAGCACTCCTCAGTTTCTTCTTGTTCAAGCCACATTTTGGTTACAAGTATTTCCATTAAAGGCATTTTAGCCAGAATGATTTTCTGTCTGTGTATAGAATATCTCATTGTCCATTCTGTGCTTTGCCGCCTTATTACATCATGGTAATGCCATTTTCAACCTTATAAACACAATGCCTTTTGAATACTAGTATATTGCAACATTATAAAAAAACATTTTAACATAGTTGCAACACCACAAAAGTCCCTTTGAATTTCTCTGGTTAGGCTTAAGTGGGGGAGGGGGCTCTACTTCATTCAGCTGTGGATTCAATATATATATATAGGTCGGGACCTTCATTACAGTTGGTTGGGCTGGAAGGATGTATGTGTTTTTTTCGAAAATATTTCACCTAATGGAGATTTCACCGAATTAATTTCACAAAAAACGAAATTAAATTGTTACTTTTTCTACTTTTTCTTTTTTTATATGTAGCGAGAGAGCCCCCAAAGCCCACTCTCCCTACCCCACCTATTATGCATTACATGTATAGCATTTCCCCTACCACTTTCGGTGAAATAAATTCAGTGAAATCTCATTAGGTGAAATGGTATTCAAAGACATGTACGGTAACAGGGCTGGAATACTTTCAACTGGCCTATTAGTGCTCTGGCGACTGTTGACGATCTGGTGATAAAATGTAGATAGTAACTGGATACATTTTTTAAATGCTCAAAGTTTATTTTTTGGGGCCTGGAGTGGAAATGTTTGTACCCTTTTAGCTTCCCCTTCTTGGGGCTGGATGAGGCATTTTCTTACTTGCAAGACTAGATACTTGTACTTGAAACGGTCAAGAGATCATCAAGACTTTCTAGGCAACTTCTGAGAAGTGTTAGAAAAAAACAGGGTCAGTGTGAAAGAAACAGACCCTCCAAGATCACCCTCTGGGTTTGAACACCAATCACATTTTCCATCTGCTCACACTTGGTTGTAGCCACTAGGGAAGTGCCATGATATCTTCATTCCTTTAGCCTGGCAAAATAATAGAAATAACAGACCTAGTAAGGTTTGGTCAGTTTAGTTGCTGTAATTTAAGTAACTGGTTACTTTCGTAATGATGTATGGTCCATGTCACTGGAACAGCAGTTTATTCTACGAGGTGTCTCCCATCTTGAATTTACATATATGAGCCTGGCAATTGTATAGCCATTTCTGCTTGACATGGAGCTGTCATTTATATTGATAGGGACATACTCTCTCCGTCCGCTGTATAAATTAAGCTGAATTTGAAACAGAATCTTCATGGCTTTCCCAGTTTCCTTTCAACATGTCTAAAGCATCCTGAGGTTATTTTCTATAAGCCAGCTCGAAGGGCATGTGGCCAAGATCTAAAGGTCCACTTTTCCATCTTGAAGTCAGGCCGTCAGCTCCTATGGCTACCAGGCCCCATGATGGCGGCAGTCGTCTGTCTCGTTGCAGAGCATTTATGTGTGCATGCCCCTCTACCACTCATGGCTTGCTCTGCAAGCCTTTGTATGCTAGTGATGGGAAGCCATGCAGGATGGTTCGGGAGCCTGGCTCACACACCTTTCATCTGTAGCTGCCTGACTCCCAAGGGACTCCGAGGTATTCAGGATGAGGCATGTAGTCCCATGACTAGGGACTACCAGAAGACTCTGTTTAGATAATTATCTGCATCCAACATGCATGCTACATCCAATAGTGGGGTGCCAGGGAACCTGATTTAGGTTGTTACATGGTTGGAAACCCAGGTGGTTAGGGGTGGGGGGGTTCTCTGGGGCCAACATACAGTGTAGGGGTTGGTCCCTGCTACCAGGGACCCCAAAAATGCACCCCTGGCCTATCCTGATTGGCTTTATGCCATAGTCAACAGTTTATATGGTGAGTCCTTCTATGTCCATGGCATTGGCCCTGCAGTTCCTGGCTCCAATGTACAGCCTACCACTACAGAAAGTTCCCAGTATCTTCAATCTCTCTATGCAGTGCTGAAACAAGTCTCAGTTCTTAGCTCTGTTCTGCTGGTGTTCCAAACGCTGAAACCAAGCCACACAATAAGCAACAGTAATACCTCATTGTCTGCTGGCACACTAGGCATTTGTGTAATCAGAATTAACCACTTGTTGGTAGGCAGCAGCGGGTCTCCAAATCTTCGGGAATCTTTGGGAGAGAACCTTGTTAGTTTGTGTATATTTCAAAATAAAAGGTTCATAGAAGCTGTGCTTCTATTTTGGAGGAAGAGCTTTCAAAGTTATCCTAGAAGATCTGAGTGCTCCAGCAGTTTAGGAGCAAAGTTTGAATACTTTTGACGCTTTTTAAATTAGTGCATTGTTAGAAAATCTTACTGACCAAGAAGTCTTGCTCTTTCCCTCCAGGAGACGGGGTATGGGGCAAAGTAAGGCTAGATCGAAGCCTTTGCAGTCAAGGATCTACATTTCCCTTTCTTCTACCAGTACAGTGGGTGGGATCTAAAGCAGAATGGACAGCTTCAAGGAAGTGACTTGCACTAGATGTAGATGACACAAGCACCAACGTATCAGAGATGTGAGCAGCATCCAGGAACTCAGTTCATATAGCTATAGCCAGCACTCGACAAACAACCTGGAAAACATGTGAGTAAGATGAAGGAACCCATTTGGAAAAGACGCGGGCAACACATTGCGACTCATTTTGTAACGATATTGGCAGTACAAATGAATTGAGATTTGTCATCAGAATCCATGAACCAAACTAGCAGAGAGATTTGCAGCATACAAAGAAAAGCAAGCAGCAAAGTCATGGGCAGTAACCATGCTAGCAAAGAGGTCAGAGCAGCCAGGAGCCAACCTGCACAGTTGTTTAAAGCAGCTAGAAGTATGTCTGACAGGGATGTTCAGAGCCGCTAGGAACCTTTTTTGTAATATGTGGCCAACACACAGCTGTCTAAGTTGGAAGTGATTTGGGCACCATCAAGTAAATAAGAAAAAGGGAAGTGGAAAGTATCCAGCGACCAAGCTGTCCAAGATGTGCTCTGCCCCTAACTAAGAGAGATGTGGGAAGTGTGATGACGCAGATAAGATCAGCACAAGGTCTGGCCCCACCCCCACCTGTTCCTAGAAGTGAACGAATGTACAAGCTGAGAAGTGACCTCTAATCCTTACTAACCAATAGGACAAGTGAATACAAGTGTTTTCTTATCACTAACTGTGATGCCATTTGTTATATTGTTGAGAAAATGCTGTGTTGCATGTGCTCCCTGCCGTTTATATTCGAATAAAACTGTGTTTTCTCTTGCACTTTGTGTTACTCAATTTATTTCGTTATTGATCACCTGTTATCGATTATCAGTGACTGGGACCACCTTAACTGCTGTATAGAGGAACTACAGTTGCATAGACTAAGACCAAGAAGCCAAGCGGGCAGAGATGATGGCAGCATGTTAGCTGAACCCCCAAAGAAGGAGATTGGCAAGTATGTGGGAAAAACAATAATCAGAATAGCAGAGATGTGGGAATCATCCAGGAATGAAGCTGAATGATTTCAACAAAATTCAGGAACCTAGGTGTTGGAGATGTTGGGGGTGGTACTCAGCTGGTGGATCCCATGGGGAGGGAATCCCTCTATGGGACCAGTGACGATCACTGTGGTGAAAGCGCAGTGTTCCCCTCCTTCATGCCCGCCACTCCTTCCTTTAAAACCACTGAGTACCTTGTAGCTCCCCACACCTCTATCTATCTGTGTAGAGTTGAGGAAACTAAGTTCCAAGAAACTACTGGGACCAAGTAAAGCGCTATCGAACTCCATGGTGATAAGCATTTCATTGGAGCAGGTGGTAGCCATTTCCTCTCAGCCACCCTGTACTTGCTTTTAAGGGTGACGAAGTCAGAGTCATACCAGGAGATGCACTTGTCTTTGGGCTTCAAGCGGATCCTCATGACAGGGGCAAGAACATCAAGAGTATCAGACATTGAAGAGTGGAGCATGGAAAGGACTGTGTCAGGATTTGAGACAGCCAGCAGAGGAGGAGGGGCAGAGAACGTGGTGGCGAAAGCCTCAACTGACACACGCTTCATGGGTCGAATGACCCAGAAGGTAGGTGACAGTGCTGTAGTTGGCTTGGCCTAAGGGGTAGAGAGGGAGAGATGGGGGGAAAGGAGAAAGTGATCACTCCAGGAGAGAGGAGTGGTGATGGGGATAGAGAGAGGGCGGTCTGAGAAGATCAGAATATCCAGAGTGTGCCCTGCAGAGTGAGTCGGGGTAGAGGGGAGAATAGAAAGAGAGAGCGAATCACACAGGCCATGAAACAGTCCACAGGAGGGACAGGAAGCATCCAGGTGGATGTTAAAGTCTCCAAGAAGGAAGGATCAATGCCAGGAGGGTCGAGGAGAGGTCCGCCCACTCAGAGAGGAAGGAGGTGATTTGACCAGGTGGCCGATAGATAGTAGCCACTGTAAGAAAGTGGCCAGGAGAGTGAGAGAGCCTGCAGACAAGGCATTCAAAAGAGTAGGCCTGCATAGGAATGACAGAGGCAGAAATCCACTCTGGGAAGATCAAGGTTACTTGCCCTCCGGAACGGTTGGTTCTGGGTGCGGAGAGGATCTTGTAGCCATCAGGGAGAAGAACGTCAAAGCTTGTGACAGGGCTGGCCATGAGCCATGTCTCGGAGAGACTGAGGACATTGAGATCAAGTTCTTACAGGAGGCGACAGATGTCAGAGGAGTGTTTGGCAACCTTGAAATACTTTCGGGGAGGGGTACAAATCAGAGGTACGCCCTGCAGAGGTTTAGGAGGAGCCCAAAGGGGGGCAGAAGTGGAAGGAGGAGAGGGCAAGGTAGCCAAGGAGGAGGCAGAGGGGGGACACAAGGAAGCCGAAGAAGGGAGATGAGGGCAGCAGGAGAAGAAAGGAAATTGATGAGGAGCGGGAAGCATCTATCAAAGAGGAGAAGGTTGGCCTGAGGGCATGGACCAAGAGAGTGCCATTCAGGTAAACATTAATGAGGACCTTAGAGGAGTAGAAGGGGGCCAGGAGGGCCTCCCACTGGGTGCCACCATTAATGGGAGATGAAGAGAAAGAATAGAGCACAGAGACCTTATGAAGGGTCCATAGGTCTGGTGAGGGAACGACAAAGAGGATGTCGGTGAGATTCTGTCTGGAGGAAGCACTGGTATAGGTGTCAGCGATAGGGAGGCCTGGGTTGGAGACTAGGATATCCTTTTTGAACTTCTTCCTACCAGAGAGCAGGATAGATGATAGAGAAGCTATTTGAAAAGGTAGTAGAAAAAGAGAGCACCATAGAGTAGGTGGGGGAAGAGGAGAGAGGGAGAGGGGTGGAGGGGAAAGTTGTAGGCGAGACACTAGGGGAGGACAAAAGGAAGGATGCAAGCAGACGAGACAGAAAGGGACAGGGCAATAGTGGACAATTGACTAAGTAGACAAGAACTCAGATAGAAGAGCAGGCAGAAAACAAGACAGTCCAGGAAGCAAATAATGTTATCAGGGCATCAGAAACAGAGCAGTCATTAAAAAGAGAACCTAGAGGAGGGTGGACCACAGCAGAACAAAGTTTTAGTTGTTGGAGACTGCCTATGGGTTATACAGAGTACAAATCAGAAGACGGACTAAGCCATTTGTCAAGCCTACCCCGGACGAACTGAGAGCAAAGTTTGAATGCTGCATACAGAGAAACATGGGAAAAAGCTGTAGACTCGGAAGGCAGTGGAATGAGGCTGCCATCTGCGAAGGTGCTGCCAAGAACTGGCAGACCATGAGAAGCAGACGAGAATCAACGCAAGCAGAAGACTTGGGATGCCTTGTGGTGTGAAGCCTGACGAGCAGAGAGCATTGGAAGGTCACCCAGAGAGTCGGAGGAGCCAGAAGAGAATACAACGCAGCAGGAACCCATAGACAAGGTACTGGGAACCGAACAAGGGGAACCTAACAAGGGTTGATGATCCAATAAGAGTCGAAGTTAATAATCCAAAGGTCAAGGACCCCAAGAGAGATATTAAGAGAGATATAAAGACAAAGAGACATATGGCATCAGTAAACACTTGGCAGAAGAATAACCCAAGTGTCCTGGAAGGCCACTATAAATGGGTCTGGGACCGGAGTGAATCACAGAGGCAAATCCGGGTTAGAGACCCGAAAGAAATACAAGGGAGAAGAAAAGCAGAAACAATCTGTGTAACATATCCTGTGTGGAACAGTAACCAGCAAGAGTGTACACCACGTCTGTTCAGCCGGACAGAGCAACACACCAGGGTCTGGTACCCATATGAAGGTGGGCAAGGCACACAAAAGCAAGCCACAGGGTCAGTGACCCATACAAGAGGAAGAGACACTTTCAAGGGGCTGAGGCTCAAAGCAAGTCGCAGAGAACCTGAGGGGATAAAAAGGTGTCTGTGACACACACAGGAGACGAAGGACTGGCAGAACAAGTTGAGGAGCTCCCGAGAAAGCCCAGAGGGATCTGGGACCCATGTGAAAGCGTCAGATTGAACCTGAGACAGCTCACAGGGACCTGGGACCAATGTGAAAGAGTTGCGGAGAACCCGAGAGAGAGAGAAAGAGTCTGGGTGTATCCGGCGCAGACCAGAGGGATTTGGGACCAATGTGAAAGAGTTGGGGAGAACCCCAGAGAGAGAAAAAGAGTCTGGGAGTACACGGAGCAGCCCAGAGGGATCTGGAACCAATGTGAAAGAGTCGGGGAGAACCCAAGAGAAAGAGAAAGAGTCAGGGAGAACCCGAGGCAGCCCAGAGGGATTTGGGACCAATGTGAAAGAGCTGGAGGGAACCCAAGACAGCACAGAGGGATCTGGTACCCATGTGAAAGAGTTGGGGAGAACCCGAGACAATGCAGATGGATATGGAACCAGTGTGAAAGAGTACAAGAGGTTGAAACAAGGGGTTGAGGACCAGTTTCAAAAGGAAGAGTCATTTGCTGGAGTTCTGAATCCTATAGTCAGGCCAGGCAGGATAGTGTACCAGACTTCCCAATACAGTTTTGAGCTGGAGGAAGAAACAAGGGGGAAGAGACTCCATCCCCTTTCATACTTGGGAACTGTGCCTCTCATTGTGTTTTCACACAACAAACTGAACTGAACAGAGAGCGAGAGAAGCCTCCTTCTGGATCAAGACACCCAGTGTTTCCTTAGTTAGTTTAGTGCAAGGGTACGGAAATAGGTTTGCACGCAGGACGGTGGACACTTTCTTTTTACAGACATCCTGAAAGAGTCCTTAGTGTTTTTGTTGAGGTAGGGCAACCCCTTATAGAAATAGGGCAAGATAGGTTTTCCCTCTTCTTTACTTTTATAATAAAAGTACTTTCCAACAAGCATGCTTCCACTCTGTCAGAGTCATACTTCTGCACCCTCACACTGTAGTTTGGTCAGTGTTTCCCAACTCAGCTGCTGGAAATGTGTATGTGCGCACTGCACAAATGCATTTGTCTGCTTTTGGTCACCTTGTTTGGGCTTCTTGTTCTATGTGTCCTCTTATCCAACCGCCTGGGTCCCAGCTTGGCTTGTTTCAGGCCCACGTGACTGGGCTGCCCTACTTTAGGGGCCTTACTAGGGCAGCCTCTACCCAGACAGCCAGCTAAGGGCCATAGCAAAGGGCTGCACCTCTTCTGGGAATGTCCAGTTACCTGCTTTCCCCTATTAGCCGTAGTTGTTGTGTACTGTAACCGTTGTACACCACCTCAATGCCTCCGGGTTTTGGTGCTCTAGTAATGAAATAAATAAATAAAATAAAATAAATCTAGGCCTGCTTTGCACACAGCGTATGCGTTGATTTTAAATATACTTTGCTCACAGCGTATATTCTCAATCTAGATGTATTTGCTCACAGACTATATTCTGAACGTTGGCGCATTTTGCCACAGTGTACAGCACCTCGATGCCATTGTGTTAGACCTTGCTGTGCTTTAACGATAGACACTATATTGAACCTTGCTGTACTTTCTAGTTATCTGCTGTCTTAAACCTTACTGTGTTTCCAGTTAGCTATTGTGTTAAACCTGCTGTACCTTCCAGTCAGCCAGTGTTTTAAACCTTACTGCACCTTCTAGTCAGCCCAATATGTTGAACCTTGCTGTACTGTCTGTCCTCGCTCTCTCATCTTGGCTGGCTTTCCTGACATTCCCAACTTAAATTCCACTTCCTCTGTCTTGTCTTTAAATCTCTTCATGATCTTGCTCCCCCATATCTCTCCTCTCTCATTTCATTCTACACGCCCTCCCGCTCGCTCTGATCTACCAATCTCTTCCTTCTCTCTGTCCTCCCGTCACCATGCGCCTCCTCTAGTTTTCGTTCCTTTCAGCTCCTTGCCCCCCTTCACTGCAACTCCCTACCACTCTCTATATGTTCCATCCCCACCTATTCCTCCTTTCGTGTCTCCTTGAAATCTCTTCTTACCTCTCCCCTCCCTTACACTCCTATCCCTTCCTTCCACGTTCCTCTCTCCTCCCTTTTACCCTTCTATTCTTACCTTTCTCTTCCTGCTCCGTTCCTCTTAAGTCCCCTCTCCTCCTCTCCCATCCTCAGCCTATTCCTCTTCCTGTTTCCCACTTCCTTCCCCTTGTCCACCCCCTCCTCTCTCGTTTATCTTCACCGGCAAATTGTTCTATTTACTGTTTTACTGGTTTGATCAATATTTTGTAATTGCTTCTACTGTTTTTATTGTATCCTTGTTGTTATAATGTAAAGAGCTTTGGTGTAAAGCGCTATATAAACACAATAAACATAAACATAAACATAGTTAGACACTGTCTTAAACCTTGCTGTGCTTTCCAGTTAGCCATTGTATTAAACCTGCTGTACTTTCCAATTAGCCATTTTGTTAAACATTACTGCACATGCTAGTCAGCCAAGGTGTTGAACCTGGCTGCACTCTCCAGTTACCAACTGTGCCAAACCTTGCTGCTCTTCTAAGTAACCATTGTGTTAAACCTTGTGCCTAGTTCCTAGTCAGCCACTGTGTTGAATCTCACTGAACAACTCAGATAGCCTGCTGGTCAGCCATTGTTTTTAGCCTTGATGACCCTTACTGCATTTTCCCAGTGATCCAAGGAAGTACCCACAACAACTAATTACATAACCACAAGCCCCCACTACGCAAAGTAAAACCGAAGTAATCACGAGAAGGCTTTCGCAACTGTGAACCAATAAATAGACAGGTCATCCCAGGAAGAACATCTCAACAGACAACTCATTACAGCTAACTCTGCGAAATATCTGGCCAATATGCCACGCACCAGGAAAGTCTGACACACAAGAAACATCCAAAACAGAACCAATGGAATGGAGCATTCTGAGAATACCACACCAGGAAAAAGACACACACTTTGGGACCACACACCAACCCGCTCAACGAAACTAAGTCCATCTGCGGAAATGAGACTAAAATCACTCTACCTCACACCAGACATGTGAACCCACCACCCACTCGAACAGTCACTGATACTCAAGAACTAGCAGCACATCAGCAGAATAAGAGAACAAGGGAAAAGATGTGAAACACACTGAAACAAAAGAAAGTAACACTACCATTCATCACCAAAAACGTGCACAACCGACGACCCCAGCAACCACAACAATGAGAAGAACACAAAGAAGACATCAACCCAATCCGCCACCTAACTGAACTACTCAATGAAGAAATAGACTATGCAGACCTAAAAAGGTGAAATGATAGCATCAACGAATACCAACATGAACACCAAGGACACAGCTGAAGACTACAACAAATAAAAAGAAACACTGCATCCCAATCAATGCGAGATCGATGACAAAGCACACAACTAAAATCTATGACCTGCTATGCGACAGAGGGCTAGACATCCTATTCATCACTGAAACCTGGCTAACTCAAAACTACAAGGTCACTGTGCAAAACGCACAACTGCCTACCTGGCAACTTCAAAATCAAGCAAGCCAACAGGGAAGGAAAACAAGGAACAGAACTTGCGGTGGCATACAAGGACAACCTAAAAATATCAACAACTCAACCACTAAACATCCCAAACTGTTAATAATTCATTGTAAACCTAGCCCCAGACCCTCAAACTAACCTCATGTTTGTACTCATCTACAGACCACTAACCTACGACTTCACATTCGTAGATACCTTTGTGGACGCACTCACCAAAATGGCCATTAAACACAACCACCAAATTATGATTGGAGACTCCAAATCTGGTTTGAATAAGAGTACATCAACTCAGCCAACACTCTAACCAACCAACTAGCAACAATGCAACTGCGTCAAATGGTAAAAGGAGTGACGCACAAAGCCAGCCACACTCTAGATGCAATCTTCGGCAACAGAAGCCTGGTCACAACTGCACCATCAATGGAAATCCTTTGGAGTGATCACCTCATTATACCATTTGTGGTCCATTTTCCATCTAGAACACGCAACACACCCTCTAATAATCCTCCAACCTTGAAAAGAAATTGGAGAAGTAGTAACAGTGTGGACCTAAATGCCAAACTAGTGGTAACACTGTCGCTCAGCACCCTAGATGTAATCGACATTCAACAAAGAATGGACACAATCCTAAAAGGGAGCAAGGAAATAATTGATGACATTGTGCCAGAAAAAACGTTCATCCCATCATGCAAACAATCAGTGGCAAGAAAGTTCTCACCCCACCTCACAGCAATGCAAAAATTCAAAGCAACAAAAAGAATACTGTAACGAACTGATCGCCAGAGCAGGCAACACACAAAAAGAAATGTTAAGTATCATAAATGAGAGAGAAACCCATCCATGTGCAACAACTCACCAATTCATGCACCAAAACTATGCAACCATCTCGCCAACCATTTTAGGAACAAAATGGCCAACATTCAGCAACTCATTCTAAGCAGGCCAAATAACCCCAATCACCAACCCAGCCAGCCAACACTGGGGCCAACAACCAGGCTAAACCGCCTCTCTCCAATCTCAACAAATAGATTCAACTTCCCGGTGAGCAAAAGCAACAAAGCTGGCTCCACAGCAGATCCCTGCCCACCGGACATCTACAAAACTGTCCTCTCCCAAAAACACCAGCAGAATACTATCAGTCTCTTCAATCTCTCAATAGAAACAGGAACTGTGCCACGAGCCTTCAAATCGGCCTTCATCAAACCACTCCTTAATGGCACCACTGGCAACATGCAAGACCTTAACAACTACCAACCAATTTCAAAGATCCCATACACAGCAAAGCTACTGGAAAGCTATGTCTATGAACATATGGTGGAAAACGTGGAAAACAATCATCTGCTAGATCAGGTACAAGTAAGCATCAGACCTATGAGAGGAACAGAAACCACCCTACTGTCCAACTGGGAGGATCTAAAGACCAGCGCTGACACCAACACAAACTCAGCACCAATATTACTCGATCTCTCAGCAGCCTTCGACGCAGTCAACCATGACAACCTCATCAAAAGACTAGAAGCTATCAGGATTGGCACCACAGCTCTCCTCTGGCTAAAATCATTCCTGAGAGAAGGAAATCAAACAACTTGGCTAGCACCCTTAAAATGAACACCTCGAAAAACAATACATGGAGTCCCACAGAGCTCTTCGCTGTCACCATTACTCTTTAATCTCTCTATGAAACCCCAAACTAACATCAACAAACGTCATGGCCTCACCTGCTAAAACTATGCAGACTACACCAAAATCATCATTAAAATCGAAGCCAATGAAGAGGGAAACAAAACACTAACTGGTTGTCTCAAGGAACTAAACCAATGAATGATGACCAACAGCCTTAAACTAAACTTGGACAAAACTGAAATTATGATTACACCCAAAGCCATGGCAAACAACCAGCACTTTACATGACCGTCTTAACTGGGAAAACCACCCGAACCATCCAAGGTGGTAAAAAACCTTGGGATCCTAATGCACAAAGAATTAACGCTAGAGCCACAAGTCAATGCGATAGTTAAGAAATGCATCTTCCACCTGCACACGATCAAGAAGATACTTCCATTCTTCCCCTTCACACACTGAACACTTGCCATCATCTCCCTCGTCATGTCAAGAATAAACTATGCCAATAGCATCTACCTGAGAATGCCACACTACCTCTTGCGAAAACTACAACAGATACAGAGCGCAGCGGCAAGACTACTCCTTAAACTCACCAGAATAGACCACATCACACCAGCACTAAGAATGCTACACTGGCTGCCAGCCAAAAAGCAAATCTTCTTCAAAACAGTGTGCATAACACACAAAGTGATCCACAGCCAAGGAGCAGAGTTCATATAGGAATAATTCAGGAACTACAAACCAGCATGAACACTAAGATCCAGCAATGAAATCTGCCTTGAACCAAAACAATACTCAAAACAAAAATGTGGAGGATCAGCATCGGATCAGGAAACCACTGGAAATACGAATGACAGAGGATCACCTCAAATTCAGGAAATAGTTAAAAACATGGCACTTTAACACCCCAGAGCAACAAACTCCATCCACTACAAAAGAAGAGAAATCAACTAGAATAAAAGTGCTGTAAAGATATGCCCTGACGCAGACAAATTCCTCCATTGAGAAATGTACTGATCGTAGGTGTGTACCAGGGTGGCCAGTGCTTTGGCTCCGGATGTGTTAAAGGGTATACAATGGTGAACTTGGGTATGGCTGAGGATGATCAATGTGGAGGACCTGGATTCAACTTAAAAATAAACATTGTGCAGAGTCTGGATATAATCCTAGAAGGTCAGGGTAACACATTTGAGTGTACCCCATGAGTAGTGAATGGATGAGGCTGTCTGACATGAGGGGGACACACCAGCCCTTGAGGTAAATAACAAATCTCATTGTATTCTGCTTACTCATCCTAAACGCAAACTATATAAAACATACCTTTACTGCAATATAACATAAGACCATCACACACCACAACAAGCCACACAAACCACACAACACTGAACAAGAAAATGAACCAAGCACACAAACTAGACACACACCCACACACCCAGCACAGTAAAACATCCTCCAAATTCTGCAAACCACCACACAATGACCGGTTTTCCGAACTGAGGCTGCCAACAGCACATCAAAGCTCCTGTACTTTCCCTATGTACCCACCAACAACCTCCCCCCATGCCCTCCTTCCTTATTGGATACACGGGGGTACCAGGAGACCAAGCGGGTGGCAGTGATATGCGATAACCATTGTCTTGAACCTGGCTGCACCTTAGAGTTATCCATTGTGTCAAACCTTGCCACGATTACAGCTGGCCATTTGTGCTGATCCACGCTGCGCTTCCCGGTTGGTAATCCTGTTGAACCTTGCAGCACTTTCCAGTTGGTGACTGTGCTGAACATAACTGTGCTTCCCAACTAGCAATTGCGCTGAACCCCGCTACGCTTTCCAGTTAGCAACTGTGTTGAACCATGCTGCTCAATTAAGGCCCTGCCACCTTTATTGGCAGCCATCTGTGTGCTGCACTTGGCTGTATTTTGGGGTGGGAAATGTTTTGCAACTGGATGGACTGTTGGGAATGGGAAAAAGGTTGCACTTGGCTGTATTTTGGGGGGTAGGAAACGTGTCTCACTTCGATTGATTGGTGGGCGTAGGAAATGTGTCACACTCAGATGGATTTTTGAGGATAGAAATTGTTTTGCAATTGGTTGTATTTAGGGGGTAGAAATGTGCAGCACCAAGATGGATTACTGGGGGTAGACAATGTGTCAGCTTTAGCTGTATTCTGGGGGTAGGAATGGTTTTGCACTTAGAAATACATCTGGGGATATGAAACGTGTATTTTGGGGGTAGGAAATGTGCCGCACTTAGATGGATTATTGGGCATAGGAAAAGTGCTGCACCTAATTGAATTTTGGTGGTAGAAAATGTGTTGCACTACCTAACCACACCAAAAACTCAATATTCTGCATACTCACCCCAAATGCTGAACTAAACACAACCCTACCTCTACCCCTACCACACCACAAACCACACACACTTCACTACACCCAACATGACACCAAACACAAGTACACACAAAGCACACATGCACAATCATATCTCAACACCACATGACAGCTACAGACCAAAAATGCACCAACGCTCAGTGACTGTTTTTTTCCAAACTGAAGCTGCCAAAAGCACATCAAAGCTCTCTTGCTCCTCTAACTCTCAATCCCACTAACAAACTTCCCCCCACCAACCCTCCTTCCATTGCAGATCGGCCAGAGCGCCAAGAGGCCACACAAATGGCATCAGTGTGCGGTACAAAACCACACAACATAACATAAATGTCTTTCCTGAGTTTCAGACTCAGAGAACATTCTTCATGGGGATAGTCTTAATTTATGTTCTGTTCAGGATCTCGTGTTTTTCTTTCTTATATTTTTTTGTGTGCTTTTAATGTATGGTTTCAATTTTAGAACCTCTGGTATTGGGGTGGGAGTCACTCAATTCCGACGGGAGGAGTAGCTAAGTGCTTAATGGCAGCCTGAGATCTGGATGTAGGTTTCCTGAGTATAGAAAGGCCAGAGGTTGCTCTCAGGAGGATACACTAGAACTCTCTCCCACAGAGTGTTTTTTCTGAGATCCTCTGCCCCATTTGTGTTCTTGTTCTCATGTGGGCAATGATTTTGTTTGAATAGGAATGAGGTAAAATGTATGTAAAGATTCAAAGATCAAAAACTCCACCTTGCTTCCTTAATGATTGACTTCCCCCTTCTTTCTTTTCTGCAGCCCCAGCCATGGAGCCGAAATCGCAGACATCTGCAACGCGAAAGATCTTATTTCTCTTCTTCTTACAATTCTTCACTGTCATGTGTGTGTTCAGCTACATCCGCATATCCAAGGAGCCAGGTATCAGTATCTGCCTGTCTGAGATGACAAATAATACCACCATTGAAGAACGGGCGGAACCCAAAGTGGTCATCTTGCTCTGGACATGGCCATTTGGGGAGAGATTTCCTCTGGATAAGTGTGATTCACTTTTAGGAATCTCAGGTTGTTACTTCACAGTCAATCGGACCTTGTACAAAAAAGCAGATGCAGTCATTTTCCATTACCGTGATTTGAGAAGTTCTAGAGAGGAGCTGTTTCAAGAGCCAAGATTCACCTTTCAACGCTGGGTTTGGTTCAATATGGAGTCCCCAAGCAATTTAGGAAACCTAGAACCATTGAACAACCTGTTTAACGTTACCATGTCCTACAGACAAGACTCTGATATTTTCACACCTTACGGTTGGCTTGAGTTGCTGAAGGAACCAGAGAACTTCACTATCCCACCTAAATCCAAATTAGTGTCTTGGGTGATCAGTAACTGGAACCCAAACTCAAGGCGTGTGCAATATTATGAGGAACTGAAGAAACATGTCAAGGTGGATCTTTTTGGGCGAGTGGCTCAACCCCTGGCCAAGATTAATAAATATTCCACTATTTCGCAGTATAAGTTCTATCTGGCATTTGAAAACTCTGTACACAAGGATTACATTACTGAGAAGCTATGGGATAATGCTCTGCTTTCAGGCACAGTGCCCATTGTTCTTGGCCCAACACGGGAGAACTACGAGCGCTTCTTGCCCAGCGATGCCTTCATCCATGTGGATGACTTCCCGAGTGCTCAGGAACTGGCATCTTATTTGAAACTTTTGGACTCTGATGATGAACAGTACCAACGCTATTTTAAATGGCGAGGTCGATTTCAGGTTAAGGGTGATGCCAATTGGCCAGAGTGGTACTGTAAAGCCTGCCAGTACTTGAGCCAGAATCCATTTTACAGGATCACCCCTAGTGTGGCCAAGTGGTTTGCATGAGCAGGACTCAGGAGCTCCAGCAATGCAATGCAATGTGGCCTGTGTTACCCCTGATCAATCCTGGATAAAAAAGAAAGTTGCATTCCACTCAGATACACAGCACCAGGGATTCCGTTTCCATGGTGAGCAATGACATGAACGCCCACCTGGTAAAGTGCAGTGTGCACTGCGTGGGACTTTCCTTCGAGCGTGGGTGATTCTCTCCTGAAGTGGGGGATGTTGGATGCATTTGTTGTTAAACTGGAGTTGGGGCATGTTTGGAGGGGAGGGGCAGTGAGTGAAATGGTTACATTTGCTGAAATCCACAGGAATGCAGGCCACCCAAAAGACAGCCAAACTTGCCTATTTGGCTCACCATTCGCTTCTGTGTCTCTTTTAATCAAATGGCATACCTGAAGCAGGGACTCGATCATATGTGTCATGTCAGAAATAGACTTTGCGCTTGATGTGCCTGCTTACAGTGGAGCACAGTGAGACTACATGCGTTACGAGGGCTTATGCATTACAGTGAACAGGCCATAGAGACTGATGGACACAAAACTTCACTCGGAGGCCAACATGCACAATCCTAGTAAGCAGTGGTCGAAGTGGGGGGTGGGGGGTAGTTGAACTGTGGATATTATGGAAAAATTGGTGGCGTGGTTTCCAGTGGCGGCTGGTGAATTATTTTAATGGGTGAGAGTAAACATTTCTTATGAATACGTGGGAGTGACCGAGCATAGTATAAGGGGTTTGAGGGATGGAGGTTTTTTTTTATTTTTAAATAATGGGTTTCATGGTGTATTTGACAACACATTTTCTGAGAAATATTGGGTAAAAAGTTACAAAGTTTACAAACAGATTTCTAGGGTAAGTCATGAAAAATCGATGTGACGCCATTGCCAAGTCACCAACAGTGCACAGGAGCATTTCCCAATGCATTTTCATGATGCCTTTTCCCACTACAATGCATATTCTGCCATTGTGACAAAAAATAATGCTGCCTGTGCCCATACATGCCCATGCTGGCTAAACCAATGTATGCTAGTATTTACATGCAAGACCGTAGAAATGCTTGCTTTGACCATATTACCAGTAATGATACTATAAACATTTCCATGCTGGCTCTGCAAATATATGACAGTATCGACCAAGCAAGAACATACTCCTTTTGGCTTTTCCCTTGAAGCCATTAAAGAACACCATGCCACAGTTAGAACATATATTCAGATTTGCTGCAACAATGTGGGCCAGTAAGGCCACATCATTTATTTTTTTTATTTATTTAATTTGTAAAGTGCACAAACAACCCTGAGACATTGAGGCACTGTTGCAAGTACAAGTCAAGGAAAACAACTTTGTCATACAGTTAGCAGATTACGTCAGTAATGAGTACAATGGAGTGGTTACATAGAAGAGTCAATAGAATCATGCATGTTGGTGAACAGTGTGCTGATATTATTTACAAAAGTAAGGGGTGAGTGGCAGTTAGGAGAAGAGCTGGGTTTTGACATTCATGTTGGCTTTGCTCTTGATGGCAGCAAGAAAATGCCATGTCACAGTAATAAAGTATTTGTGCATGGTTATGCTGGCCGTCACTGGTGTAGGCAGTAAGGACATGTCTGAAACGTGTCCTGACTGGCTGCACTGTGTTGGCTGGTTAGGCCATATAGGATAACCACGTCATGTTGGCTTTCAGTTTTGCCCTTAACATCAGTTTAAGATCACATGCCACAGTAATAAAACATGTCCCTGCTAAGCACAAATTGCAAGCCCACACAGACCATATTATAAATACGCTTCATGATGGATTTTCCCTCTTAACACAGTTCAAAATGCCATGCCATAGTAAGAAAACCTTTCCAGATAGGCCACGTAAGAACACTTAGTTGGCTTTGCCCTTAACACCAGTATAAAAAGCCATTCATAATAAGAAATGTGTCGCAGATGGCATTTTTAACACATACTTAGCACAAAACACTGTAGGACCATTATAGAAGAAGGACACTCCTCTGTTAGAGCTTTGCCCAGGCCCTGTGGGGCAAAATATATGCAAACATCCTGATTTGTATACACATTGACACCAACATCAGTGACTTCTCAGAAAGGGCACAGAAAGGGCACTGCAATAAGCATCATCAGTATTTCATGAGAAGATGTCATGCGAAGTAACTTCAGAAAAAGTTGCCATAAGATAGTTGAGGGGCGAATAACTTTGTGATGTGAAATACATTGACAATATTAGTATATGTGAAGCAACTCTGTAGTCATTAAACCATGAGTGAGGATAGCTCATAATAGCATAATGATATAATAGCATAAACTGTGCGCTGAATCACTTATGGGGACACCAGTTAAAACACAGTGAGATTAAATGATGTGCCCAGGATCACACACTTTGGTTTAGGGGTAAACACAGGATGTGGACCATTTAAGCAGTTGACCACATAACCTTATTAAGACTTTGTTTAAAGAAATGCCTTGAAAATAATTCAAATAATAAAGCAGCTTGTCATAATAAACTAACCTTACACTATGTCAATTGTCAAAGAAAGATGTTAAAGAACAATAGTATCAATTTAGCTGTATTTTCCCCATCCTGCATGAAAGATCACAGACAGTAGCAGCAGGCAAAGTAATGTGAGCCCAAACAATCTCACTTGGGGTTTGAAACCAGTCTTATTTCACACAGTCAGCATGCTGCATTACGCACCCTTCACATTTCTTATGGGCTGAAGTCCCTGCTAACAGTACCTCCTCCCTCCCATCAGGACCTAATTGATCCCATTCTAATGCTCTGTTGACACAGAGCAACGAGGATGCATTGCAGAACCAGGGGTGAACAGTTCTGCTGCACTGCTTAGCGCTCACTTTCACAAGTGGTGGAGAAAAGAAAGATGCTGTGGAAGCAACATTAAAGGGGGAAGGTCGAGGGTACAAGAGAAAAGAGGCAAAGAATATAGTGAAGTAAATGAAAAGGGGATGAAGAGGGGAAATGGGGCGTTAAAAAAAGGGGAGCAGTGGTGTGCAGGTAAAAAGCAAAGATTGAAAGGGAAAGAGGGAGAAAGGACACTGAGCAGGTAATGGAGCAGGGAGAGTTGGAAGAAGATTGAGCATAAGCAATGCCACTGGAACTGAATTGGACACAGTGGGATGCAAAGGAGGAAGGGAGAAAGGAAGAAACAACCAGATGAATACAAATACAAATGATGGTGGGACACAGAGCAGAAGAAAACTTGCACAGCCAAGATGTTGCCTATGCTGTACTAGCGTGTTATGAAAGCCACTTAAAATTATACAGAAAAATAGAATGAACACAAGGGTGAAAAGAGAGAAAGGAATAGTCAGAAACAAAATACTGAACAGCAAAAGGAGCAAACAATATTAAAGTAATGATAAGGGAAGAAGGAGGGATAAAAAAAACAAAGGGAGGGTTGAAGGAAACCGCAAACAAACAAAACGACAAAGAGGGCAACCAGAAACAAGCAGTAGAAACGCAAAGACTCAAATGGACACACGGCATGAAGGAAACATCTACACATGTGAAAAGCATAGAGGCACATGTACTAGGCAGAACAATGATGACAAGTAGGGGGCGAAATGGGAAGATAAAGTCAACCACGAGCAGAGGAGATGAAAAGGCTTTCATCAGGCAGGTCTGCCAGCTGAAGCAAACGTGGGACTCTGGCGTCCCGCAGGATGTCTGCACTGCGCGGGCAAAAAAAGTCACGCCCATCAATATAAAGAGTGTGGGCCAGGCCAACCATTGAAGTACCTGGCTGTGTAGGGCTTGTGTGAAACACCTGATGATAGAGACTTGGCCTGTGCTTGTGCACTGTGAGGGCACGTGCAGTAACCGACAGTGCAAACGTCGGCAACTGCTCAATGCGCAGGCGTGGGCCAAGGCTAAGCATTGTGTGCCCGTGACCCTTATATTGCTGGAGGCCTGCTGCAGGAGACGTTCTGATTTACCTTGCGTTCTTCCTATACTTTTATTTTAAAAAGAACCGACCCGGGGCAGTTTCATTTTAAGATAAAAGTATGGGAATGGTGACACTTGAAAAATATAAGTAGAGGGGCACTGCCCCCAGCCGCTCCTGCTCACTTCCATCACTGCTAATAAGGTAATGCCAGTCCGAATCCCCTTTCCACTTGAAGGCCTATAAAGCTCATAGCAGCAGGTGGTTTGCCCTTATTACTAGTGCCCACCAAACACATACCTGGAGAGTTCACACAAAGGTGATTTAATTGAAGCAGTTCTGCACCTTCTTCCACATGCAGCACATTTCTCAGACAACATTCAAAAGAGTTTGTAAAAGGGTATTGGCTTAGGAGGGCCGGTCAATCCAGGCGACATAAATATGTTGAACATAGAGAATAGTTTAGCTCAGGTATCTAAAACCAAAAGTCGCGTCTTACTGAGTGGTGGTTAAAAAACCAAACAAACCACTGCCAATAAGTACATTTAAAGAAATACTCAGATAACAGACTGCACCAAACTAGTGTTCCAAAGTATATTTAATCATGAATGCTCTTGGTGATGACACGTGTTTCTGCTTAAAAAAGCCTTTATCAAATCAGGGCTTGTTTCTTGATACAAGTCAATCTATAACGATCACAAGTAGTATTCGACAGTAATTTCCACATCTGTGCGAGACATAAATAAATAAATACACATTGAATGTTTAAACCATAAGACAAACGTATAAGACAAAAATATATGTTGATGCACATATTCCCATTTGTGCAATAAAAAGACAGAAAAGCAGGGGTTGGTAGCGGGGAGAATCGATGGGTTAAGACAAATGCAGAAACAAAAATGAGAGAGAGAAGGGAGAAACGAGACAAAACAATTGGGGTGAGTTAAGCCTTGTAAAATGGTCGTTTGCATATCTATGTAACGGTTCGTAATAGATAGGTTTTGTTACCTTGTTGTGTGAGTCTCAGGTATATTCTTAAGTTGCTGCTTTCAAAATAGCTGGGTTAAATCCCTGTATATGTGAGAACGTGCATTAATAAATGTATAATATAATCGTTTTTGGTCTGAGTGTGCAAGATGCGTGTATTATTTCAGACATTATTTGACCTCCTTGACTAGTTGTGTTTCATCTAATTTATACTCCTTCATACAGACATTAAATTAGCTTTAGGGTTGTATAGCTGTTGAAACCAACTCATTAGCGGCAAACGAGTGTATATTAGTCTCATGTTCTGCGTTGAGAGGCTTTTGCAAAAAGTAAAAGATCTTTCTGAGAGTTATTCGAACGAATTGCATCATTGTCTATTTCAACAGCTTCACGTGCGCTCTGCCAGCTATGCATCAACGCTTACAGATTCGAGTTTAAGCAAAGTTGTACTTTGCTGACGGTCTCTTGCCGTTTGTAATTATCCGATACTAGAATCTGCACGCCTCGGCTGGTGACTGGGACGCCGAATGGCGCCTGAGTCATGTATTTAACATTGTTGTTATGTCGTCATGGTAACGTTCCCTCAGACGTCTGTTTTTTGTTTCTACTGGCGCTAGGATAATACGAGCACCATATTTTGGGATTGGGTCATTGTGTTACCAATAAATGCGTACCAGAAGTTTCCAATCGTTGTAAGAAATGTGTTTAAGAAATATATATAAACCCGGTGACCATGAGTGTTCATAGTTGATGTTGAATTGCGCAAATTTAATTAATACATATTTCACTTTATTTAAAGATCATCATCCTCAGGGACAGCACAAATCCATAATGGATTGCAAAATAATGGTGTGTTTAATTTGGTAGTTCTTATCTGTACATTTCATATTGGTTGGCCTGTGTAAAGAGGTGGATCGATCTCCTGCAAACCTATGCGATCATGCTTACAAGCTTCTCACATAAAATGGACAGACACGAATGCGGTGCGTATCAACACGTCTTTATTTCTTACAGCCTTTTCTGGAACTGACTGAATCCACGTGCTTCCCGTCCCTCCCCTTCCCGTTGCCCCGTGTCCCTTCACACGTGACCAGGGAGTGAGTGACGACATCACCCCCCCCCCCCCCCCGATACTAAACATAAAGTTCGGGATCATGACATTTCTTCAATGAGGCGATGTGGTTTTCTGCGAGTCCTTTGGGGCCTCCAGACGTTTCTCTCGCTCGATTCCTGGGAGAGCCAACATGGCTCCTCTGCGCCGGAATCCTCTCCGTCTCCTTCGTAGGGTGCGTCCTTTTCCCATGTGCTTCGGGGTGTGCGAGGTTCAACTAGCGGTACGATTCCTGGCATCCTTTTGAAGTGGGAGCTATTTCTTGTCAAGACATGGGTACTGCCTTCAGCCGTGATGAGAGACCCTTTCCTATGCGTTAAGGTGAGGGGCTCTTCTCTGAAAGCTGCCATGTTCTTGCGATTTTGCGGCTGCCTTGCAATGACGATGTCTCCCGTTGTTAGAAGATTCTCTTCAGCCCTTCTTTTCTTATCAGCTGTTTCTTTCATGTCCGATTTCCGTGATGCATCTTGCTCTCTCATTTCCGCGTCACCTTTGTAGCGTTCTTTTTCCAGCCCCATGTGAGGTAGTCGGGTTCTTACATTTCTTCCAAACATGACTTCGGATGGCGATTTGCCTGTGGTGCTGTGGGGTGTGTTGCGATAGTCCCTTATTAATTGGCACAGCAATTTCTCCACCGATTCTCCTGTCAGGCGAGCGATCTGCGTGGTACGCTTGATGTTCTTCATGAATCGTTCGACAGTACCATTGGCTTGAGGCCGCAACCGTGTTACTTTCCTGTGATGGAAACCCATGTATTCTGCAAAGTTTCTAAAATCATGTCCAGTAAATGGGGGTCCGTTATCGGATTTCAGTATTTTTGGAATGCCATAAATGGCGAACATCCGATCCAACGCAGGAATGGTATGGTATGCCGCTGTGGACGGTATGATTTGTACGTCCGGAAATCTGGAATATTCATCAATGGCCACAAGGATATATTCACCTCCCTCTAATGGGCCATAATGGTCTACTGCAATTTCTTCCCAGGTCCCTTCCGGCAATTCCGTCATCCTGAGGGGTTCTGGTCTGGTTTGTGGATTGAGGACCACGCAGGTGGGACAGTTTTTTAGCAGTTCTTCTACTTGAGTGTCCAAATGAGGGAACCATACTCTTTGACGCAACATTCTTTTGGTGGACATTATTCCACGATGTCCTTCATGCGCCAGCTCTAGGATTTTTTTTTTCAGGGTCTGTGGAATAACTAACTTGGTTCCTTTTAGTAAAAGTCCTTCCTCAGTTTTGGCAAGCTCCTCCTTTACGGCCAGTAGACACGTGATGTCTTGTTTAGTCTCATCTCCTACATTCTCTTTGAGTTGTTTTGCATGTTTCCAGCGGCCCTTCTCGAGGCATCTCATGATGATTTGTATTGCTTGGTCGGTGTTGGTTTCTCTGGCTATTTGCTCCATGTCCACACCTTGTGGGGCTTTTCCCTGTACTAAGTACATGATGTATTGATCCGCTATAGAGGGGTCTGGGCTGCTATCCTGGCTGGGGTGACGCGAGAGAAAATCTGCTGGATTTTGCTCTTTCCCCGGCCGGTGAATGATGTCAAAGTGATAATCTTGTAACCTTAAGGCCCATCGAGCTATTCTCGGGGGCATCTTAGCCTGAGCACTGCCGTAGATGACCAGTAATGCCTGGTGGTCGGTCACTATTGTGAATGGTTTTCCATAGAGAAATAGATGGAAATGCTCACAGGCCCAAACTACAGCCAAACCTTCCTTCTCAGCCTGTGAATAGACTTGTTCAGTTTTTGAGAGGCTGCGACTTGCATAAGATACCACGTGTGCTGCTTGACCATCTTTGCGATCAAGTTGAGTCAGTATGGCTCCTAGGCCAACTGGGCTTGCGTCCACGATTAGTTCTGTGTGTCTTTTGGGGTCGAAGTAGGCCATGTTTTTGGCATCCGCAATGCGGTTTTTAATGATTTGGAAGGCCTGTTGACACTCGTCTGACCACTTGAATTCTGCATTGAGTTTAGTGAGGGCTCGTAGGGGTGCGCTGACCGATGCAAAATCCTTGATGTATCTTGTGCAGTAGCTTGCCAAGCCCAGAAATGATCGCACATCGGTAACGGAGGTTGGTGGTGTGGTGTTTATGAGGGCGCTGACTTTCTCAGGATCCGGTGTCATTCCACTTTCAAAGAAGATGTGCCCGAAGAATCGTAGCGTTGTTTTCCTGAACTCACACTTCTCTTTGTTTAGTGGGAGGTGTGCTTCTTCCAGTGCCATGCACACCCGCATGAGTGTGTCATCGTGCTGTTCTTGAGTCTGTCCGAAAACCAAGATGTCGTCGCTATAATTTAGGCAGTTTGGCACATGTTTGATTACGTTGTGAATTTCTGACTGACAGATTTCTGCTGCGGAGGAGACTCCAAAACTGAGTCTCTTGTATCTATAGAGACCCAGGTGAGTAGCAAAAGTGGTGATGTACCTGGATTTTTTATGGAGTTCTAGCTGATGGTAGCCTTTGTTGAGGTCCAGTTTTGAAAAGACAGTGGCACCATTGAGGAGGTGTACCATATCTGTTATTCGGGGAGATTGATGACGTTCTCTTAATATTGCTTCATTTGGTCTTCGCATGTCCACGCAAATGCGAATGTCCGGGGAGTCTTTCTTTGGTACGGGTACTATGGGGGACACCCAGGGTGTCGGACCTTCAGCCGGTTCAATTATGTCGGCTTTTAGGAGTTTGATCAGTTCGTTTTCTACCTGTTTTTGTATGTTAATGGGAATTCCTCTGTAGTGTTGGGCTACAGGCGTGACGCATGGTCTATGTGTAGTTCAATTTGCCTGTCCCTCAATTTTCCTAGACCTTTAAATAGTGCGGGGAAGACTTGATCAATGCTTGAAGTGGGATCCAAATGCTTGTGCATCATGAGTCTGTATAGAATATGTATTAGCCCCATGTCAACAGCCGATTTGTAGCTGAGAATGCACCCACTATGTGTGGCGGCTTCTAGGACATGCATGGGTATCTCTTTCTCGTGGTCTTTGTATTTGCATGAAGCCAGGAAGAAACTCTTGCACGCAAGGGGTGTTGTGGAGCCATATGGAAAAATAAGCGCTCGGGCTGGTTGCAGGCGTGGTGCGTTTGGCATGCTGTTATAGACTTCTTCACTTACTACGTTGACCGTGGCTCCCGTGTCCACGAGAAATTCAACAGCCACCTGGTTGACTTGTATTATGAGAGTGGGGCTGTTCTCTTTTGCTGTGGGGTTCCCAAGTGCGCATAAGTAGCCTTTCACCCTTGATTCTCCTTTCCGTGGTTGCAGTTCATTTTTGGGATTGTCTTCTGAAGAGGTGTTGGAGACGCTGTCCGACTGTGATTGTTCCACTAAACACCTGACGTATCTCCTCGGGCGCCTTCTTCGTCCGGAAGATGCCACTTTGTTGTCTCTCCACTCTCGTGATGACCTTGCTCGTCTTCGGTCTGTGGGTTCCTCACAAAATCTGTGGCGTGGCGACTCAGCTTTGTTGTGTGAGTCACGACTGGGACTTGGGCGTCTCGGCTATCTTTCTGGCGTGGATCTTCTGTTCCTTCCGCTTCCACGCATTTTGCTGCGATATATGAAGCAAACAGCCTTGTAATGGTTTTCTCCCCCACATGCAGAGCATATTTGACCTTTGGCGGGGCACGTGCCCTCTTGTGGGTACTCATGCCCGCAACGATAGCAAAATGGGTCTGTGTTCCATTTAGGGGTGTTTTCCAGTTTCCCATGGGTGATGGTGATGCCATCCAGCCCTTCTACCTGTGCTGTTAAGGCTGCTTCTGATCGTGCTAGGCGTAGGATCTCTTCCAGACTTCGTGGTTTTTGCAATAGTCTTTTCCTGAAGTCACCACTTTCACAACCTACTATTATTTGTGAGCGAAGTGCTTCCTCATTGGAATATTTGTTAAAGTCGCAGTGCTTCATCTTTACTCTCAGTCTCATCACGAACGCGTCCATTGTTTCACCTTTTATTTGTTTCGTGATGTGGAAAACGTGCCGTTCATAATCCACATTGGTGTAGGGCGTGAAGTATTCGGTGGCGCAGTTCTTAAGTTGATGTAGGTGTCTATGGTATCTTCAGGCATTTCATCTAGAATGTCTCTTACGTTAGATCCTATGGCATGAGTGAGCAGACTATGTTTCCTTTCATCTTCAAGAGGGCCCACTGCCTTGAGGCAGACTTCAAAATCCCTTAGCCATTTCTTCCACCTGGGCCCTAGCGTGCTGGAATCACTGAGGTCAAAATTGGGGGGCAGTTGTGAGATCAGGCTGTCCGTCATTTTTGAGCGAGTTGCCCGGGCAGGTGTTAGTTGTACGGTAAGTGACTCCTCTGAGGAGTCATCCAGCATGACACAATTATTGTTTGCTGCAGTGAGGCTGGTGAAAAGATAATGCGAGGAGCCAGTGCTCTCTTCCCACGTAAGAATTTCGTTGATGAGAGACGAGATGGGGGAAGTAAGGATAAACGAAGAACAAGGAGAGTCTTAAGCCCGTGGGGAGCCGATGTGCTCCACCCACGTGGATCGCGGCCTACTTGGCGGGAAACTGTGGTGAGGAGCCAAGTGCACTCCCTTCCCGCGCATCCACCTCTGGCGAGTGATCTGGGAGAAACTGACAGCCTACCTTCACGTGGGGAGCCGACGCGCTCCACCCACCGCTGTCTCCTTTCTCCAGTCGTGGGCAGCTTCTTTCTGTCTGGGGCCTCATGTCGCTGGTGGGATGGCCCACCCCTACTGCAGGGAGCCGACGCGCTCAACCTGCTGGGCGTTTGTCGCCATCGTAGGGAGCTGGCGCGCTCCACCTACCGGGTGTTCGTTGCCGTCGCAGGGAGCCGACGCGCTCCACCTGCCGGGTGTTCGCCGCCGTTGACGGGTACGTGCAGGTACCCCGCCCGAAATCCTACCAAGGATGGTGGCTGGCGGGGAGTTTACTCACTCTCACCCGCCTTACCTTCACCGTCACGTCTTGGTAGGGCCGCAGCCTGCTGCTCCGTCTGCACTCGATGTCTCCGAGTGCACGGTGCTGGGACTTGCGTGGCTGTGCTGGCGATGGTTCTTCCGCCTCGTCGCCAATGTAAAGAGGTGGATCGATCTCCCGCAAACCTATGCGATCATGCTTACAAGCTTCTCACATAAAATGGACAGACACGAATGCGGTGCGTATCAACACGTCTTTATTTCTTACAGCCTTTTCTGGAACTGACTGAATCCCCGTGCTTCCCGTCCCTCCCCTTCCCGTTTACCCGTGTCCCTTCACACGTGACCAGGGAGTGAGTGACGACATCACACCCTGTGATGCACATTGGCTCGATTTTTCGTGACAGTGCTAATAAAGCAGTCTATTTTTATAATATGTCAGAAACCTATTATATACGCGAGCCGTCTACCATCTCCTGGGTCAGTTAAAAACACAGTGGTGGATGTTAAAAACACAGTGGTGGATGTTATGCATTACCCAAACATCAAAATATATGAACAACATTTGAGTATTCGATCAGAGTGCTATTTGTACTGATCACATTAGGTGTAAACATGTTAGCTCACATAATACAGGTAATAAGTCATTTTAGTATTTGTACATGCAGTGTTTTCTGCACGTCATGTGCGGCACTTATTTGGTACGAGTAGATGTGATTCACCCATAGAGGAAATTATTTATAAATATGAGTTTTTGTTCATCAGTGTTCAAATGTGTCCATAATTAGCTACAAGAAAGACACCATCTCGTTGTCTGAGTTCAGGCCCAAAGCTGTAGTGTTGAGTTTACATATCATTCTTGCTTCTGCCTGATGTAGCGCTTTCTCTTTGTTACCTCCTCTTTTCCCGATTGTGATTTTTTGGAGTCCTATGAATCTGATATCAGATTTGTTTTCCATTTGGTGCTTATTCTGCCAATGATGCCTGTACAAAAAATTGCGGAATTTGCTGTGGTTTGACCCGTTAAAGGTGTGCCCCATTACTCCATTGAAGGGGAGCGGGGGTTGCGGCAGCAAAACCACAGTCTTTTTGCCATGAAATTTTGTGTCCACGGCCATTTTTGCCTCGATTTTAACACATGGAACCGATGGCAACGCACAGCAGCAGCATGGAATGGGATCCTTACCAGCCATTTAACCAAGGCAGTGAAACATTGCAAAAGACAGCAGAAAAACCTTGAGCAATGCAACCTAAACTTGAGGAGAACCATCTCTGGTTCCGGAAGCACCTCAAAACCTTCCTCTTTGCTTCTGCTTTCTCTCCCCCTCTCCCCTGCTAAATCACTGAAACTGTACTGAATAAGCAACTCGGTCCTTGGCCCAGCCACTTCCCCTGCACTGCCTTCCTGGCAACCCCTGCACTGCGGGACTGTCTCTGAATCCCTACAGCCCCTCCTCCCTGCACTTGTCTGCACTTATCTTGCACTTGCCACCAGCTGGCCCTTATTATTTATCTTGTTCGTTACTAACCCTGTACTGCACTTTCCCCTCTCCCTTTCCCCTTGCACTTTTCCCGTCCCCTCTACCCATGCACTTGCACGATCTGAATGACACCTGGCCTAGTAGGATCATTGTCTGTCTCCCCTTGTACCCCCTTCCCTGCCTCGTCGCGCCTTGAAACACTTGTGTATAGGCGCGTTACAAATGTCATATCATATCATATCATAACCACTGTGCACAACATTATGCCACCACAATCACAATCACACTTATTCTTGATGCAATGGACCTATGAGGCCATCATTAGTGGCCAATTTTCCAACATCAACACCCCCATTCAAGAGCCTGCTGAAGTGTTCCAGCATGGCGCCCCTGTTGCAGGGACCGCCATGATGAACCCTGAATGTACATATGATTGCTTTGGGTCATTTCCACCTCATTTTCATAACAAAGAAATAGCACTGTTTTGTCTCGTATCAAGGCTGTTGAAAACACGACATGCTTGTGTTTTTTCAATCTGTCTCCATGCATTAATGTGGCTATGTGGTATTCTATGCAGTGAACCAACATTTATATATTTTTCATGCATAGGCTACTTAGCAGGTCTTTCTGGCTGGTTGCTTCATTGGTGTTGTGTGTCTACTCAACCCATGATTTCACATCGGCACTTTTTTTGCACTATGAGGTCCTCTCAGGTTATTTCTGGACCAATAAATAAGCAAGGCCCTGTGTTATTCAGTGTATTAAACTATCCGTGTTCGAATCATTTACTAATGGGCCTTTTAGCCAACCTCTTCCGAAACTCTGAGCTGTCCCTTCATTGGGCGATATGAGTACTACTGTCCTACCGAAAGCCAAATTGATTTGTGAAACTATAAAGGCAATCCATGAACACATTCAAAAGCTAATCCTTGCTATTGTTGGCGTCATAGAAGGAAAAGTGAACTTGTGCAGTCTCATGATACCTGGGCTCAACACTTAAACGCACATTTATGACAGTCAAGAACAGTTCTGGGACGGCCAGGCAACGAGACCTGGTTGATTTGTAACTTGGGAACGTGCTGAATGGGATCTGGACTCCAACCTCTCTAGGCAGTGTTCTGTACTCTGGGATGACCAAGGTCTTCAGTATGTCTAAACCTCGGCACATGGTTGAGGCTGACTGTACAGGAGCTTCATTTGTTTTCATTCCTCACAAGGGTCCCCCAATCATTATCCATATTTGGGTAGCTTGAAACATCTCAACTATGGGGCCAGGTTCCCTGGTGGAGCACATGTAGCCATCTCCTGTAACTGTGGAAGCCCTGGTACACAGCCTTCTGGAGGCGCTTTGCTTTTACCACCTGGCTGATGGGGACTGATGCCACAAGTCCTGCAGGTGGTGTCTTGGGACTGATGCCACAAGTCCTGCAGGTGGTGTCTTGGGACTGATGCCGCAAGTCCTGCAGGTGGTGTCTTGGGAATGATGCCACAAGTCCTGCAGGTGGTGTCTTGGGACTGATGCCACAAGTCCTGCAGGTGGTGTCTTTTGCGCATGGGTGTTGTGAGAAGTCTGCAGGTTAGCAAAGAGGTTAGGGTTGCTTCTCCCATTCATACTTGGCCATAAATGTATGTTGCGTGATACCCCGCACATCTCCAGAAACACCTTTCAAATGCAATGCTGGTGGTTTTACACATGGTAGAGTTACTTGGCGCATCTCTATTGCTGATCCCGTGCATTCAGATACTTTCTCATAGGGCCTCTACAAATATGTTGAAAACAATGGAGACAGCATCTAGATTTAGCAGGCTTTATAGTAATAAGCCAAGCAGGCCAACTGCTGGGTCCTATCTGCAGAAAGGAAGCACTTTACTCAAGAATGGTGTCTCGAAAGCCCAGAGAATATGTGACACAATGCACCAGTTTTCAATCATTTTAAAGATATCTCACAAATTCAACATAGGCAATGGCTAGGAAAGTGCAATTAGATGCACCTACAATGGGGTCTTAGTGTTAGGGCGAGTGCAAAAGTGAATTGTCAAAGTGCCAATTGATCCAGGAGAAACCTCTAGCTGGACTGTGATGACTTTAAAAAACAAAAAACCTCAATAAAAGAAAGGGGCATCTCTTGATTGATTTATTATCTGTATTTATAGAGAACTGTTCCCACCCCATGGGCAATGGTGTACTTCATAGTATGGCAAAGGAGAGTTTAACAATAAGTAGGCAGTGCACAGAACAGCAAATGCTCTCCCAAACGATGAAGAATGAAATAGGGACAACAGGAAGAAAGAGGAAGGACATCAACCATAAAGCTATCTCTTCGTGAGCTCAGTTGGGAAGAGGTGTTTGGGGGGTTTGTAAAATAGCAGCTGTTTGGGTGATAAGCACATATCTTTTAGAAGCAGAGAGTAAAGCAGCAGAACACTTGGATTAGTGTTCAATTTCCTCATTAGTGGAACTGCCAATGTGAAACATAATTTACTAATGTTGCCAGTGGATCCTCTAGTATTTGTGGGTATATATTCTGTCAAGCAATGTGGATATTTGAAAAGGCGATACTCCATTTTTAAAACCTACAGACACTTCTATGGAGAGACATTCAATATTGGTGAGGAGGGTGGGCAATACCTGCATTTTTTAACTTGAGTGCTGAGGCAGATATCTGAGTGAGAGATCGGTTTGACAGGTGCTTGTGACTCTTATGTGACGTGTAATATTACCAAATGTGTACCTCCGCAGGGCTGCCATTGGTCAAAGTGGTTTAACATTCGGGGGAAGTTGGAAGTTGATCTGAATGGGCGCCAATGTATAATTGAAGAGTCTGGTCATAGCGCTAGAAGAAATCAGGTGATTTGTTGCATGCAACTAAAGTGAGTTTCACTACAAATGGAGAGAGTTTTTCCAGCCTGGATCTTATCAGGTCTGAGGTATCCTCGCTGTATAGAAGAATCTCGCCTTGAAAGATATGAGTCGGAGATAAGGGGCGGCTACACAGATTTTACGGGCTGCAGATTGGATGATTATGAAACCACAATAAATACATGAACAAACATCAGGTTGGGAAGGGGCTGCTCGCAGTCTCATTAGCACCCTACGAGGGAGCATCAGCCAGTCAGTAGCTTGGAACACGGGCTGTATTCACTTGTATTAGCCTTCGTTCTGAGCAACCTAAATGCTGCTTGGCCTGCAAACTGCACCCCATCTCTCTCCTCACTCCGTCTCTGCCACCCCTTCGCACCTGCGAAGATCTTATGCAGGTGCTAGGGGCATATACATTTTTTAAAAAAATGTTACTGGTGCTGCCTAACTCTGCCCAGTGTTTCTAAAGTCCATTATCCTTCTTGACGATGTCATGGTCATGAACTAGGAAATCTGACTTTTTAAATAGATCACTGCGCCGGGTAGCACCGGTAAGATTTTTTTTTTTAGCAAATGTACCTTGAGCTCCTGCGTGTTACCTACGTGGGTACTAAGGTCAATATGACCCTCTCCGGTGAGTCAAGCAGGCTGGTAACGGTGCCACCACCCACATTAAAGGACACCCGCTTTGCTGGTGCCCTTATCTTGGGTGGGAAGCTGTTTCTGGCAAGGTAGGCCCGCCGCTGAGGGCAGTGCTTCATTTGTAAATAAATAAGTGTCAGGGCCCAAATGTTTTCCAGACCCTGAATGTGCCCGCTTGGTGCCCCCCGAATGTAGAGGCTGAGCATACCCAAAGTCATACTGAGACTGGCCCATATACCTATGCATGCTAGCATACCCGCTGAACTAGTAAGCTTCAGTTGGTATGGCTGCCAGGCTTCTGCCCGCACCACATACCCAAGCCACTTACCCTGCTGCACCTGTGCTGCTAGTCGGCGAGGCTGGCTGGAGTAGTTTTCTGGCATGACCAGCATGAGCAGCCAGAGTTGTCACCTTCCGGCACTTTGTTATACATGAAACTGGACACTAGCATAGCAGCACTGGTGTGGTTCACACTGCTGTTGCTTGTTGTGCAACTAAGACTGAATGACAGGTAAAACAATGAAGTTGCCAAAACACACCATCATGATTGAACTGAGTCTGAGACAATGAGCGCCCTTGCTCAGAAATAAGTGATGGGGCTCAGCCCTGGCAACCTCCCCCACAAATTAAGAAAAGAAGTGCCAGGGCCCAAATATTTTCTAGCACACTTGTGACACTGCGGGCAGGCAGCCCCCACCATTGATGCCACCACCCACAGCTGCTCCCAACAGTGTCGACACATTTGGGGTTGAACTACAGCTCGCACCTGTTCATTGGGGTTGATGGATGCTCTGGCTATCATTACTTCATAATCAATCTGATTCTGAGATGATACGTGCCGGGGCTCAGAAATAAGTGCAAGGATTGTGCCCTGGCAAACACCCTCACAAATTAAGAACTGGTCTTTCTCCCTCTGCCGTAGTTGAAATCTGTGTTCTGAGTGGGTAACCATTACTCAAATGCGCTGGAATTTAAAGTGTTCTGCCCTTCATTCTTGGCCCTTGCTGTGTCTTCCTTTGTAGTTTCTGAAGTCAACTGTGTCACATGTTGATTCACCTACCACATGACCCTACCAGACACCCTCTGCACTTCTGATGGGTGTCAGGCAAATGCACAGATGGCTAGACCGCAGGGGTTATTAGGTTTCCCCACCCAGCACTAATGAGTAACCTTGCCTTTCAGACCCCCAAGATCTTTGGTGAAAATCTTAGTCCCCCAATCATTGTCGTATTTTTTTTTCTTAGAGACGAGGTTTCAGGGAATTTCACCCACTTTCCCACTTTCCAGCTCACCTCTTTCTCTTCCACCTCTTTCAACTATCCTTCGTTGTTATTTCTCGTTCTCATGACCACTCCTTGTCCTCAACTCTCTTTCTCTTCTTCAACTCAACCCTTTTTCTTTGTTCTCTCATTCTCTCTTCCACTCTCCCACTCTCATCACCTCCTCTCTGCTCTGTCACACCCCTTTCTCTCCTCTTCTTCCCCTCATTTCTCCCCACCTCTCTCCTATCTGCCTTCTCCTCTCATCTCACTCCTTCACCTCCCTACCTCCTTGCAGCCATGCCATTCGCTACTGGCACGTTTGACAACACCAACTGCTTCACACGTCATTTGCTATCCTCAACAATTGCCTGTTGCTCCTGAGTGCAAAATGTATGTCCGCTGCATGTGTGTTGTGATCGGGTCTTGCCATTGTCTGAGAGATGAACAAATGACTTTACTCGGCCATTTGGCATTGTGCAAAAGGCAACTGCACACCTCTGCATGCAGTGAGGTGCATTTAAAGGCCCCAAATGGAAGTCCCGTTCACATGAAAAGCAGGATTGTAAACACTGAAACAAAAACAGTGTGGCCTTTGTTTTTGTTTTTCAAGTAAAATTAAAGAGCCATGTGGAAAGGGGCCTACCTTTCATTACCAAAGGAAAAGCAGCATTTTCGTTTACAAAAGAAGGAGGAATCAAAGATCCCTTTCACATGAACAGCAGGATTTTAAAAACTGAAACAAAAACGGCTTGGCCTTTGTTTTTGCTTTTGAATTAAAATTAAAGAGCCATGTGGAAAGAGGCCTACCTACAAAAATGTCAGGAAAACAAAGCATGATGTGCGGGTTAACAAAAAGCAATGTATATTATGTCTTACCTACAAAACTCCAGTGACATTTGAAGAGCCACTTAGTCTTCATGGAAAAATGTCAGCCCAAGGCAGCTCCTTTTGCTGGCTGTGGGCAGAACTTCACAAGGAAATCTCCCACTCACAGCCTGGATGCTGCAGCTCCCATCTAATTACCAATTGCAATAAAGGGTACTGCTAAAGGTGTCAAAATTCAGTGTTCTCCAGACCTGGTTGTTCTGAAAGCATTGATTGCAAGAAAAGTTCATCTTGGCTGCAGCACGACTAATAGTTGTGAAATGGTGGAAACCACTTCAAAGAGCAAGCTTCCAACAGAAAGGAGACTGATAAAAAAAACTTTGGGTACAGGCTGAACCAGTGAAAACAAATGGCCAGAAGACAGGAGGAGGGCCATTTGTCCCACATGAAGATTCACAATGAATTTAAAAGGACTGTTATCATTTAAGCCTTTTCCTCAGCCTTCATAAGGTGGATGGATTTCATCTGTGTATCATATTTTATGTAATTTCCAGGCGATTTTGGGGATATAAAATTCATATGCCTATGACTCAGGGAATTATAATGGCCAGTTAAACTAAGTTTCTGGTTCATCTGAACATGTTCCAAATGTGAGAGTTGGTGAGCAGGTGGAAAATTACATTAGGGATATGCTTAATAACCTATATATCCATGCCTCTTGTGCTTTTTATGGACACAGCAGAAATGTGCCACATGGGCGTGCTACATGGTACGGACTTGATGGTCAGCTTACCTAATTCCCCATGATTAGCTGAATAAGAAAATATGCATATTAAGGCAGTTGATATTAGAATTATGAAGTTGTGATAGATAACTATTTTTTTCCCAAAATTTGAAAGGAGACCAAATGGCAATTGCAAGTGGAAATTGCCATATTCTGCTCCAGACCCCTAATCCAATCCTAACATGGAGGCTGGGTTTGGGAGGAGAGAGAAGGGTAACTGCCCAATCCTCATGGCAGGAGTTATTGCAGGGTACTTCCCCAAGATTGTAAAATTGGTGGTGTCATCAATGCTATATCAGGGTGACTGCACTGGAGAGAAGAGGGAGAGAAACAGGCAGACAAGAGACAGACCATCTGGAAGGCTGCTGAAACTCACCATCTGGCAGCTGTAAGGAGACACCAGAGGAGATTGCTGAGAGTGCATCTGGGTGGAGCTGTCTATCTCTAGGAAGGCCTCAATACTGACTGGGTCCTATAGTGGAGAGCGGGAGGCCATATTTGAGAGTGGAGTGACCAGACCCCTGCCATATCTTTCCAGAGTGTCTTGAGATGCAGCTGGCTTTCCTGAACCTTAAACAGAGGTTTGCCATGTAAGTAGAACTGAGCTCTGGGAAACCAAAAGGTGGGGGGTGTCTGCTTGCCTTGAATCCTTTCCCTTTATAGTGGGCGGTGTCAAAACTGTGTAGATCATTAGCCAATTTAACCAGAAATGTAAAATTAATTAAATCCCCATTTGGCAGAACATTACGGGGTGAATGATGTTAAAATTAAAAATGAAAAAAGCTTACGTCCCAGTGGGTGCTGGAAACTATAGCATATACATTAGTTGGGTAATCCTTGTTGTTCAGCTGACCCCGACTTCTTTAAGGAAGTGGGGTGTCTTTGTTCTTAAATCAGTACAACCTTTTTACCCAGCTTCCCCAACACAGGCCTTTCAGTAGGGGGTTCTAACATTCAAAATTACCCAAATCATTCCAATCTTTCTGTCTGACTACCCAATATAGGGCTAAAGAAAAGAATCTGTTAAACGGTTTGTTGCATAACCACTTGAGTGGGGAGGGACGAAACTCCTCATGTTTAGGGTGGCTTCTCAATAAACTCTTACAATTTGGGTGCTCATCCGGGGTCTAGCTTCCTATTCCTGACCCATGACAAGTACATTGTGACAGACCATTCATTTTGATGCAATTGCATTAAGGTGGAAGGCAAGTCATCTTTGTTTTGTTAAAGTGCCGCAAGGACTTGATCTCTGAGTTCCAGAGAGGTGTATAGGTGAACAATTAAGAGTGTGTAAGAATGTATTTGTGTGAATGAAATCAAGCAGGAACAAGGTGATTCTTCCCCTGCATAAAGAACATTTTACTAAATTGTAAAAAGCCAATTATGAAAATGACTACTGTACAAATTGCTGAAGCCAGGGGACATCTCCAGGCTAAATTATTTCTTGAAGGAGAATAGGTTGAGGATGATGCAGGAAACTGGCAAATTAGAATTGTGTGGGAGGTTACCTCAGTAAGCAATGATATTTGGCTTGAAGGAGGAATATTGCACGATGCACTTGAGGCATTTTATATGACCAAAACTGCTTGTGATGAACAGATACAACTGGCTCAACTAACCTCTCAGTTATATTTTCATTTACTTTTAATGGAAGAGCTTTGGCAAAATAGTGAGGCCAGTATGATGAATCAGGCTGCAGACCTGTCACAGGCCCATAATCATGTTCAACAACTCAAAGATGAGCTGAAAACAATGCAGCAAGAGAGTGCAGAGCGTGAAACACAGTTCTGTGCACTGAAAAATGCACATAAAGAGTGTGTGGATAATCTGAGCAAACTGAAACACAAGCTAAATGACCAGGCTGCTTATAATAGAGTCATTTCAGATAGCATTATGGCCTTTCAATTGCAAATAAAGCAATTGAAACATAAAAACAGTCAGTTAATTATCAAAGGGGTTGATTCTCAAAATGACTTTGATCAGATACATCAGCCGGTAAGTACTCTGAAACAACAGAGGACGCAGCTGATTGAGGAAAAACACCTCTTGAATCAGGATAACAGCGTCCTATTACAGAGGATAAATCAGTTGGAAATGGGTGTAGAAAAGGGACACTCAGGTTCTCAGGAACAGACCAGAATGAGAGAAGAAAGGAATTAGTTAGTAGAGCGAGTGAGGCAAATAGAAGCAGAACTATCCGAGGCAGCGAATGCCAGGGATGATCAAGAGAAAGAGATTAGCCTACTGAAGGAAAAGCACCTTGAATATGCACGCAGCTTACAAGGCTCACAGAGGGAAAATAAATCACTTCAGTACAAGGTGCAGCAAACAAAGGATCGGTTGGTAGCTCTTAGTAGGGTGCATGGGATTAATCAGGGCTTAGTGTCAGGATTAAAAAGCCAGCTCTCTGACTGTCAACAGCAAATAAATAGAGACAGACACCGGTGTGAGAGCCTCACTAAGGAAATCAAAAATTATAATCATGACCTGAGGCACCCTGACCAATCAGGATATGGTACAAGACCCACTGATCAAGGGGAGGCACCTGTCCCAACAGGGGCCTCATGCCAGTCATGTACAACCTCTCATGCACAAATGGCAACCAACTTCATGCATGCCAGCTATCAAGAACAGGGTGACATGAGGCAGTTAAACTTACCCAGGCCTAGCCCAACTGATCAAGAAGGCCACTCCCTGCCTGATATTGGTGAGTATTCATCTCTACCACACAGAAGGGAAAGTGGCTGGACCAGTGTGTTTTGGAAAGTAAGGAATAATACAGTAAGTACTTCAGACCATGAAAACTCTTATGAGGAGAACGTCAGGGAGTTAGATGGGCTGAAGATGCGACTACAAAGAGACCACCTTGCCCGCTACACTGAAGGCGAAATGCCAGACCCTCAGCCTAGGAAGGGCATACTAAAAACCTCTGTATATTCTAGCGAAGGGGGAGAATTCCCAGGCTCCCTGGTAGGACAGATGAGGAAACTGGGTTCTATCCTGGACTTGAAAGGAACTCCAGGGAGTGTGACCCTGAGAGTTCACTTTGGTCCAGGTGAGAGGTGTCCATGCCCTGTGATTCTAGAAGATGTCCCCACACTCATAGAGACAGGGAGCACCTAGAAGACAGAGAAGGGAGTACCACTAGCAGCTCTGAGTCCGAAGGTGAATGGACTCTGGTGCAGAAGAAGAAATATACAGCGAAACAGAGTAATGGTTTTGTGAAAGACTCAATAAGACAAATCAAGGCCATAAAGAGATTCCTGACCCCATACCACAAGAATGCCAAGTATTCTGTCTGAGAGCACTTGGAACAGTATGAGCAGATGATGGCATCAATCGAGATCAGGAATTATGTGAATTGTATAGCATTTGCTAAATGGACATTCTTACCTGAGTACTTCAGTTTCTTAGCAGGACTCGAGGGCCATGATGATCATAAATGGTCCACTTATAAGGGGGCCATACTGAAACATTTGTCCACCCATAGGAACCCACAAAAGGCCCGTAAGGCTGCATATAACATGCAGTGTGGGGAAGATCAGGTGCCTAGGGAGTTTGTGCAGGAGTTAAAGCAGGCATTTGCTCAGACTTCCCGGCAGGATCACACCAATAGTATGGAGTTCATAACTAGATATTTCCATGCTCTCCCCAAATACATAATGACTCAGTTGGTGCATGACTTTCACAAGCATAGGCCGTTGCATTGGGTGATTGAATAGGCCACCAGGATGTATGAGGTCCAAAAGCCTGCTGAGAGTAAAAATATTGTCAAAACCCCCAAATCATAAAAACACCCCTGCTGCTGCAAAGTTGGCACAGGTAAAAACTACCCCTTAATTTGATCTGGAGATGGGGGGCCTACAATTAACCCTCCTGCCAACAAGCAAAATGGAATGCAGAAGGGAATCTCAACAAGGCCCAATCGAATGATAGTTAGGCATGGGTCCAGAACAATGATCCCTCTGACTCTGCCACCTATATAAGTCCTAGGTACAATGGTACTAAACCAATACTGGGTATACACTCCCCCAGCCCAAGGGGGGAAACTAATCAGGTAATTACAGCCCCAGGAAACATCCCTCCAAACTTCCCTGAGGAGTGAAGTATCATTCCATGTCCCAATCTGAACTTTTTCCCCAGATATCCCCCAAACCAGAACTCCAAAACAATCCTCCTCTGTCTCCCTGGTTCCAGGACTATAGATCCCCAAACCTGGGAGAAGGGAGATTCTGGATGACAAATTATCGGGAGAATTTCCAGTACCCAAGCTACCCCGGGAGAATGGACAGTTACCCATTTCAAGAGCAGCAGAGGTATGATTTGAGACCTTCCTATCACCCAGACAAGGTCTTGCAACTGGAGCAACAGGTCCAGCAACTGACCAATGATCTGGGGCGCATGCTGAGGGCTCAGTCCAGCTCTCAACCTAACCCTGCTTCCCAGAATTCCCCAACACCCAGGTCTGATGCCCCAGGGGGAAATGACGGGAGGAGACCTCCAACAAACCACAGGTTCCTGAGGAGGGGGCCCGGGTGGAGCGGATATGCCAAACCCTTGAGGAAGCTTCCTTTCTCACTAAAACAGAACCACAAAAAACCTCTCGGCCTGAAAGAGTCTCTTCTACCCCCAAAATGCTAGAACCCAAAGAGAAAAGGGTAATTAGGAGAGGCCAAAGAAGAACCCACTTTTTGGAGGAACTCTGGATTATCCCCTTTGACAGAGAAGAATCCCTGGTGGATCCAGGTAAACAGACCTTCTCTTTCAAACACAGGGGGATCCCTCCCAAAGAAAATTGGGCCCCAAAAGACCCTGAGAGGGACAGGTTAAATATGGAGACCAACCCAGAACCAGAAACTATTCAACCCCAAACATGTACTACACAGAAGTGAAAAAGAGGGGGGGACCTTTTTCTGAGAACTGTTGCCAGGTAATGGGGGACAGCCAAGGAGCCAGGGAAAAGGAGGATTCCCTAACAACTCCCATTGCGAGTTGCAAAGATTTTTTTACAGATTCCCAAACTCCGACACAGAAAATTGCCCAAGATCACATAGTGTCAGAATTCAATATTAAGAAAATGTCCACTGGGCTGTCAAATAACTCTTTCTTTGCAGCTTGGAGGAGAAATAAGGGCAATTTTATGCACCAGTTACAGTGCAGGTCAGTGTGAATTATCAGCTCTGGTGGATACTGGATCCCAAGCCGCCCTCCTATCAAAAAGGGCCTTTGACCAACTAAACTCAGGATGGGGGAGGGCCACCAAATTCCACTCACACCACTTCCCGTACAACTCCAAAATTTTGATGGGAATGATATTTCCGTCAAAGGGACTGCCGATATAGACATACAAATTGGACTGCACCGGCTGAAACATCTGTTGATAGTTGTGACTCCACAGGGCACACCTTGTTTACTGGGGAAAGATCTCCTGAGGAGGTTATCGCCTCTGAGTGACTGTGTAAACAAAGTCCTCTAGACTCAGACTAACTGCCACCCAATCAAATAAAAAATGAGTACCAATCATGTAAGCCTGAATGGTGCCTGTCACGTAATTAATCAACGCTCTGAGAATGTAGAGTTCGATTTAAAAAATAATGAAGTCCAAGACATCACTGTCATCTCTATAGGAGAACAAACTGGTGATGAGAACCCTTCTCCATTCTTGAAAAACAACCTTCCTCCCAGTTTTAATTGGCAATCCCGAATTGGTCATAATCACTCACTCTAATTATGTCAGGAATGGGTTTGTGGAGCACCTGATTAACTGGAAGAATCGAGGCCTGCTTTGTGCCAACAACAAATCCCTAAAGCATGCCAAACTGATCTAGTCAATTGACGATCTGGTGACCTCCAACAAGATGACCATCTATTGGAAGAAGATAAGAGGTAATTCCAAGATAGATTGGCCAGATAAGACTGGGAATGACCTGGCTGAACAGCTGGCTAGAACCAGAGCTCTGCAGGGGGATTTCATAGAAACGGAATCCCAGCCGGGTGAAATCCAAATGGCAGCTGTCACTGGGTCACAAACTCGGGCTGAAGCTGTAGAGGTGGAGCCACATACCCCCATCCAGAGCTCCTCCCCGATGTTGCCTATATGTTAGCAGCCAGAGTGTGAGACACGTGCATTACCACTACGAATACCTATACCAAAGAGAAACCTGGAAGTAAGATTCCCATTGAGAAGGCCATGTCATACATACACGACAATATGATGGCCATTTGAATTAAATCCCAGAGGGAGTGTGAAAACTGAGCAAAAAGGAAGACTGGTGACGTCATGAAAAGCAGAGCTGATGCACCCAGAAAAGATGCAGAGACGAGAGAACATAAATATTCTATAAGCTCTAAAAAGGAGGTGTTAAAGATGAGCAACATTTCGGGCTTTAAATGAAGATGCTCATGCTACAGAAATAATGAAGAAGATATCAAGTCATTTTAAAATTGTACAGATGCAGTAACACAAGTAGACAAAGTATTCTTAAAGGCTAGCTATGTAGTGAATAGATTGCGTCAATGCGCCAACGTATATACATAGCAAATGTAAGGACTATGGATGATTCCACAACACACTTTAGCAGAGCTGGATCCCGTGAGCAGAAAGACTTTTTCAGTGTTAGAAATCGGGAAAACTTAACCATGGAGGTGAATCAAATAAAAGGCTTGGTTGGATCAACACCAAGAAGCGAAGGCCACCGTGGGCCTAGATGTGCATACAAACAATTACAGAACGTGTGAAAAGAATAAACCTTCTGTTTTAAGTGAGGGGCGAGACCATTGAAGACATCAGAGGTTCATCAAATAAAAGTATTTTAAATGCAGTAAGACTTGAAAAAACGGTCTACAGTCTCGTGATCAGATGTAAATAGACACTATGATGAGCTGTATCGAAACCAAGAAGACAGAATATGCTATACTCCCTCACATTCTTCAGCACAGAGAACATTTCCAAGGCCGAGTTCAAAGCCTTAATTGACTAGTAGGCTGCCAGAGTGATGATGGATGCCAGGGCCAAATTGGTGGGAAGCTATTGTTATGGCCAGCCCACCAGCACCTGTGTGCCAGCCTGCATGCTGCTTGCGTAGGTGGAATATTACAGAGGGGTACAAGGGTGCCAACCAATTATAGAGTGTCACGTAATGGAGAGCCCTATAGTTTGTATAACCAATGGGACGTTGTGTATTTGATGACGTTTGAAGAAACCTGCACTAGAGGAGGGCTTAGTTGCCCCACCTGATGTTAGACACCCAATCACCTTCCCTGACAAGTATGGAATGTCTACCTAGATGTTCCCTGTAAGCCTATCACCATCCCAAGTAGGTTTTTGTAGTTTGCAACGTAGATTGACGTCAATAATGACGAGTTTTTAGTATATAACCTGTGTTTTTAAGTGTTGCATTGAGCGTGAAGATCAAGCGAACGCGTTGATGTTCGATGTAACTCCCTGTTTTGGATAATTGATTTTAAAACAGTCGCACTTTGCCAAATTCCTGACTCAATTTTGATTATTGATGTTTCAGTAATTTTCTGCATCCCCATCTGTCTCTAAGTATTGCTGCCTTAAAGGACTGGGTCTGATACCCCAGTTCACGTGGTAGTAGAACTGAAAGTTAAAAATCCATCGACCTAGTGAGCTTTGGGGTCCTGGAAATATCAGACGTCCTCCGCCATTTAACTGGAAGAACGTGAGGCTCCCTGTAGATAGCAGCCGTTAGTTTAAAAACCTTGCAAGTACAGGTGGGACGTCTCCTTCATTTTCAAGCGTAATCCCTTCCCAACGTCTACCAGAAGCTGAGCAGACTGAAGGCTGAAGCAACTGGTTTGAGGAAGAGACGATCCCGAGGGGCAGATGTCAAAAAAGCGAATGGTGAGTAGCCTTAGTGAGTTGGCAAATTGAATGAGCACTGAGTGGGAAAGAGTGATAACTTGGTTAGGGTAACGGAGGGTTGGTTGAGGTATTTTATTATTTATTTAAAGATGAGAAGCGTCATAGTGTGAGATGATGAGCATCATAGTTAAAGGTATATAGACGAGGAGCGATCCATATAGTAAGCCTGTTAACCTACGTCAAGGATGTTTAGAAGGAGCTCGTCCTAGAGTCCAAGTGGACATATATTGGCTATGCATGACCAAGGTGTCGTTAAAGAGGACAGCTCATACTCCATCGGAGTCATTTTAGGGGCAGAAAAAGTCATGAGGAGCGCTGATGAAGATATATGTGGGCCGGCCAGTCTGTCAAGTATTGTCTGTTTGTCTGAATATTGTATATGATATATGTGACAAAGAAATGAAATATTGAGAAACAAGAAAATAAATAGACTATGGTGGAAACGAGATTTGAAATTTGATTATTTATTTATTAGTTAACTTATAATGTTCAGTGAATAGGTAGATTGAAGTAAAACGCGATATAGAGTCTTGGAGCTGCGACGATTGGTGCACGCTCATATTGTATAATTTTTCTGGAAAGTAGTTATTCGTGTGAAATAACAGTAAGTAGTGACAGTCAATTGTGACTAAGTCATGATGGAGGATATTACTCCATTCATACACTTGTGCAAACAGCTGCCGAAACACGCACCCAAGCTTAAACAATACCGTGCAGAATGGGTTAAGGGTACGGCAGATTAGATGTTCATGCCATGGCCACAAGAGGGATCACTGTCCAAAGTGGTCCTGCAACATATGACGACATATTTGCATGCAGCATATACAGGCGAAAAGTTAGAAAAAAGCTTAGCGAGCTTAGAGCTCTGGAAAATGTACCAGGAGGAAAGGGAAGACGCGCCTCCTGAGGACTGGATTCTTAATCAGTGTAAAGAGGGGTATGAAGAGCCTTCTGCTCTCCCTACCGTGCCTGAAGTAAATGGCGATAGTAGAGAGCTCAAGGCAGCAACGGGGTATAGTAATCCAAACTATATGTCGCCTGCATGTAACAGTGACGAGAGTCCCGAAAAGACTCCAGAAAGAGATGCGATTCCTAAAGTCCCACGGGACAAGGAAAGAAGGGTATCTGGTCATTGCATCGAATGCCATTACATCTAATGCCATTCCATCGAAATTTTTCCATCTAAAAAATGTCCATTGAATGCATATTTTTGGGGTTAATTTTTGTTCAGGTGCATTTGAAAGGGTACAAAAACAGGGGTTGTGGGGGACCCCCCAAAAAAAAGAATAAAGAAAAAAAAAATCATTCGATGAACATTTTTGAGATGGAAACATTTTGATGCAAATTCATGTCGATGCAAAGATTGATGCAAAGACCATAAACCGAAAGAAGTAACAGACCAGGCATGTCTCTCGACATAAAGAGAGAAATAAAAAGAGGAAAGGAGAGAAAGACAAAGCTGACGAGGTAGCGCTTATACAAAATTAATGGATGGGCAGTGAGATATTGCTCAAACTTGATGGAAAGAGCATTGAGGAAGTAAGGCAAAAGGAAGATCAGGACGAGCAAGATAGAAAAGATGAAGAAAGAGAGAAACAATTGAAAGAGGACGAGGCCAAAAGAAAGAGTAGACAGAGACGGGAACAACTGTATCAAGGTGAGCAGTTGAAAAAATGTTCTGACTTGAGTGTCGTGTAGACCGATGAGACCTCCATCCCCAAATGACGCACAGGGGAACTAAAAGAAACCCTCTGTGCGACCTTTGAGGCCACAGGTGGGAGATGACTTCCCAGATCCACGGAACCTCTGGAACACTGATGCTGCTGTCAAAGAGGAACGAGGTTAAGTACCAGGCAATCACAATACATATTAAGTAAACCAAAGGATCTAAAAGGTCTTACCTATCGGGTGTTAGGAAAACCCAGGAAACCTAGTAGAAGTTCGAGACTCAGATGATGCAGCGGTCCCTGAAATGGTAGAACCATAGGTTAGCGTGGATGTAGGATCAGCCACCTGTAGGAGTGAAGGCGTGACTTGAATCCCCAGAAGGGAAATGGCGTAGGAGTTCAGTGAGGTACCAAGGGATGATCCAAAGACAAGTCAGGATATAGTCCAAAATCCGGCAACAGGTAAACAGTTCCAAGCAAAGGTACAAAGGGGTATCCGAAGGAGTCCGAGGTAGAGTTCCGTGATCAAAGGTAACAGTGGAGCAATACGTAACGCCAAACAGAGTCTGAAGACAGCTGAGAAGCAATGAGTGTTCTGTCTCTCAGACCTTTATACTGTGCGTCTCTGGGTCATGTGACGTCTCTGGGTCATGTGACGTCCACCAAGGTCACGTGAGGAACGCCACTCTGGATCACGTGATCGACGTGGAGACGTAACACCGCCCCTTCTGCTATACGTTCTCCAAGGCAATTGCCAATGCAGAAAGGGTTGCAATCGAGCCCGTACACCATAGCTGGTACGGAGTTTTCGGTCCTTTGGGTTCACCGAATCACTTGAGCCTCGAACCGTGGGAGGAGATGTTGGGGAAATGTCAGCAGTGTTCTGGTGTGTAGTGGACTGGTGTGCAGAGGATCGCCTAACATAGCCCCCCCCAACGGCCCACGACCCCGTGGGCAGGACGGATGATCCTTATGGAAGCGGGCTACCAACCGAGGGGTGTCTAGATCCAAGGCGGAAACCCAAGAACGCTCCTCCGGGCCGTAACCCTTCCAATCCACTAGATACTGGAGCCTACCCCTAAACCATCGGGACCCCAAAATGGCCGACACCTCAAAGACATCAGGAGAGGCCAGGGACACCGGCGCAACAGGGGCTCGGAGACGGACAGAATCGGGACAAGGCTTGAGGAGGGAGACATGGAATACAGGATGGATACGCCAAGAACTAGGAAGCACTAGACAAAAAGCCACCGGGTTCACAACCTGAGAGATCACATACGGGCCGACAAAGCGAGGCAGCAATTTCCGGCAACCCACTAGGCGAAGATGACGTGAAGACAACCAGACCCTAGAACCCACCACCAAAGGAGGAGCAGCTAGATGTTTGCCATCCACACGGGCCTTCATAGAAGCCTTTGCTTCAGTGAGATGGACCACAGTACTAGCATGTACAGCAGACAGATCCCTAAGACATGTCGTGGCCGCAGGATTCGAAGAAATAGAAGCATCAGGGACCGGCAAGACCTTGGGATGTTGGCCATAGAGGGCGTAGAAAGGCGAATAACCTGTAGCTGAATGAGCCGCGTTATTGTATGCGAACTCAGCAAGCCGTAAAACGGCCAACCAGGAGGTCTGGTGTTGCAATATAAGGCAGTGAAGATACTGCTCCATGGATTGATTCGTCCTTTCAGTCTGCCCATCAGTCTCAGGATGATAGGCCGAAGAATACTTGGTATGAATGCCCAACAATTTAGTCAATGACCTCCAAAAACGAGAGGTGAACTGCGATCCTCGATCGGATATAATGACCGAAGGGAGTCCAAATAACATGAATACGTGTTCAAAAAACAAGTCCGCCAAGACTGGAGCCGAAGGAATACCTTTACAAGGAACAAAACGAGCCATTTTTGTGAACGTGTCCACCACTACCCAGATGGAGTCAAAACCTTGTGACTTGGGGAGATCGGTAACAAAATCCATAGACAGTGTATGCCAAGGTCTGGGAGGTACAGAAAGCGGAAGTAGTAACCCAACCGGTCGGCCTCTCCGATGTTTAGCCTGAGCACACACTGCGCACGAATTGACATAACACTCCACATCGCGCTTAATAGAGGGCCACCGACACCAGCGCTTGAGAAGATCTAAAGTGCGCTCCTCAGCGGGATGGGCATTAAAAGGAGCATCATGAGACCACTCAAGGCCAGATTACGAGTGTCAGGTGTGGGAAGAAACAGGCGTTCATGCACGAAAGGCAAACCATCAGAATACACGGGGTCCCATTCTCACAACTGTTCGGAATGAATGCTAGTCCAGGATCGGACCGAGTCTAATAATGACAATGAGGGTGTACAGAGACAAATTACATGACTCTTTCCGAGAACAGTGTCAGGGAAGGTTGGCAACTCGACCCCACCCGGGGAACGTGACAAGGCGTCTGCTTTCCCATGTGAAGTTCCAGGACGATGCATAATATGAAAATCAAAAGAGGAAAAGAAAAGATGCCACCGAACCTGTCTGCTATTAATGCACTTCAATGAAGCCAGATCCTGTAAATTTCGATGATCTGAGTATACAGTGATTGGATGTTTAGCCCCCAGAAGATGATGGCGCCAAACACGAAAGGCGTCCATGACAGCCAGGAGTTCCTTCTCCGTAACGGTGTAGTGAGTCTCAGTACTGGAGAACTTACGGGAATGGTATGCCACTGGGTGTAATTTACCTGTTGTAGGACATGATTGAGACAATACCGCACCGAGAGCAAAAGAAGAGGCATCCGCCTCAACTATGAACGGAAAATCAGGATTGGGGTGCTGGAGCACCGGTGCGGTAGTGAAAGCGGTTTTCAAAGCCTCAAAAGCCTCCTGATGTTCCCTTTGCCAACGATAGGGTACCTGAGGGCTGGTCAGGGCCGTGAGCGGGGCAACGATTGTGGAAAAGGAGGAAATGAAACGCCTATAAAAGTTGGCGAAGCCCAAAAAGGCCTGCAAGGACTTGAGTGTTTGAGGTACTGGCCACTCTAAGACTGCTTTGACCTTGGAATCGTTCATGGATAAAGCTCCCGGAGTAATGTGAAATCCCGGAAACTCAACAGACGTTTTATGAAACTGACATTTCTCAGGTTTGGCAAATAAGGAATGTTCTCTGAGACGGGATAGTACTTCTCGGACATGCTTTACATGGTCATCAAGATTACGAGAAAAGATCAAGATGTCGTCCAAGTACACAACCATGTATACATCCAAAATATCCCTGAATATGTCATTCATAAAGCGTTGGAATGTGGCCGGGGCATTACACAGACCGAAGGGCATGACTAGGTATTCATACAAGCCGTAACGAGTACAGAAAGCAGTTTTCCACTCATCACCCTCGCGAACGCGCACTAGATTGTATGCGCCGCGCAGATCAAGCTTGGTGAAAACAGAAGCATGTGATAAGTGGTCCAGAAGGGGTGTGATTAACGGAATTGGATATCTATCCTTTTTTGTGATGGCATTAAGACGCCGATAATCCACACAAGGACGTAAATCCCCCTCTTTCTTAGGTACAAAAAATATAGGGCTTGCAGCTGGTGAAGTAGAGGGGCGGATATGTCCTAAACGAAGGGCGTTCTGTACATACTCTTTCAATGCTTGTTCCTCCGAAGGAGATAAAGAATAAATCCTGCCCGAAGGAATAGTGGAATCAGGGATTAATTCGATTGGGCAGTCATATGGTCTATGTGGAGGAAGTACCTCGGAAGAGCCACGATCAAAAACTGATTCGAATGCTTTGTACTCAGATGGAATCCCAGACACCAACCCCCCAACGGTATGAGGATTCACAAGCTCAGATCCATCAACACTCAGCGTGAGTTGAGCTTAGGCTCCCAAGGCCCGAGAAGGGGTATCAGTTGTTTGATGGGTCGGGAGACAATAATTCTGACAGATCTCGGATTCGAAGAGCACAGTGCCTGATTGCCAATTAATTAGCGGATTGTGTTCACGTAACCATGATATCCCTAATATGATACCGAATTGAGGTGTGGTGATTAAGTCGAAACTTAAGGTCTCTGTGTGAATATCTTGTATGGTCAACAAGAGAGGTGCAGTTTGGTGTCTAACAGGACCAGAAACTAACGCAGAGCCATCTACGGCTTGAACAGGTTCAGGTCGGGTTTTTACCACTAAAGGTAGATTGAGGGAATGGGCTAAAGCAATGTCTATGTAATTTCCAGTAGCACCTGAATCAATGATGATTGTGACTGCATGAAGAAGGCCTGTAGAGGGACACAGAGTAGCGTTTACAGAGACGGGTTGAACACGAGCAAAGGCAAGAGGGGTACCCGGAGATGGAGACTGAACACTCGACCTGCTCTCCGGATCTAAGGTCGAGCTGTCCGAAAAACCTGGCTCTTCTTGGGACGTCGAGGACACTCTTTCACATAATGTCCCGTGGTGCCACAATAAAAGCATGCATTATCCACCCTTCTACGTTCCCTCTCAGATGTTGTAATAGCGCTACGTAAACCTCCCACTTGCATAGGTTCTTCCGTACTGGAAGCAGGAGTACTGGCAAGTGTAGGATGGGAAGAAACCCCCAACTCGGTTCTACGCTCCGATCGCCGTGCATCTACTTGCAGGGCAAGGTCAACTAGTTCCTGATACTGAGTGGGCATAGAAGGTATCACTGCTAAAGCATCTTTCATTATGTTACTCAACCCTCTATAAAAGACAACTGCCCGCTTGCTTTCTGGCCATGATGTTTCAGCAACTAGTTGATTGAACCGGGTGATGTATTCTATCAAAGTCCTTCTACCCTGAGTTAGTTCTAACAACTCCAAATCCCTAGACTGTGCCTTGTGTCGGGTATCAAATACTCGAGACATTTCTAGAACCAACAGATCAAAGTCATAAAGGACTGGGTTATTATTTTCCAACAGAGGATTAGCCCAAGCGGCAGCTGTCCCGGCTAAATGGGAAAGGGCAAAGGCGGCTTTAGCAGTGGAAGTAGGAAAGGCCAAAGGTCTGCACAAGAAATGTAACTTGCACTGATTAATGAAGGTCCTGAATTTCTTGGGGTCACCTTGATAACGTTCAGGAGCGGCCAGGGGGGAAGGGGTTGGGAGGATCACCGGAGTTGGGACTGTAGTATTAGCCAAGGGAGGAGGTGTGGTTGAGGAGCTAGCATCTCCGAACTCAGGGTCTGCAGGAAGGGAATGCTGAACACTCTGTATGGAGTCTAACCTTTGGTGGATCACCGTATTTGCGGCGGCCATATCTGCCCTTAATACTGTAATCGCATGGACTAAAGCAGCTATGGGTTCTTCCGTGGATCCCTGCATTGTCTTAACACGACTATACGGCTTCTTTGTCTGCTCTGACTTGAGTGTCGTGTAGACCGATGAGACCTCCGTCCCCAAGTGACGCACAGGGGAACTAAAAGAAACCCGCTGTGCGACCTTTGAGGCCACAGGTGGGAGATGACTTCCCAGATCCACGGAACCTCTGGAACACCGATGCTGCTGTCAAAGAGGAACGAGGTTAAGTACCAGGCAATCACAATACATATTAAGTAAACCAAAGGATCTAAAAGGTCTTACCTATCGGGTGTTAGGAAAAACCCAGGAAACCTAGTAGAGGTTCAAGACTCAGATGATGCAGCGGTCCCTGAAATGGTAGAACCGTAGGTTAGCGTGGATGTAGGATCAGCCACCTGTAGGAGTGAAGGCGTGACTTGAATTCCCAGAAGGGAAATGGCGTAGGAGTTCAGTGAGGTACCAAGGGATGATCCAAAGACAAGTCAGGATATAGTCCAAAATCCGGCAACAGGTAAACAGTTCCAAGCAAAGGTACAAAGGGGTATCCGAAGGAGTCCGAGGTAGAGTTCCGTGATCAAAGGTAACAGTGGAGCAATACGTAACGCCAAACAGAGTCTGAAGACAGCTGAGAAGCAATGAGTGTTCTGTCTCTCAGACCTTTATACTGTGCGTCTCTGGGTCATGTGACGTCTCTGGGTCATGTGACGTCCACCAAGGTCACGTGAGGAACGCCACTCTGGATCACGTGATCGACGTGGAGACGTAACACCGCCCCTTCTGCTATACGATCTCCAAGGCAATTGCCAATGCAGAAAGGGTTGCAATCGAGCCCGTACACCATAGCTGGTACGGAGTTTTCGGTCCTTTGGGTTCACAGAATCACTTGAGCCTCGAACCGTGGGAGGAGATGTTGGGGAAATGTGAGCAGTGTTCTGGTGTGTAGTGGACTGGTGTGCAGAGGATCGCCTAACAAAAAACAAGAAAGACCAGAGGAGCAAAGAAAGTATGATAATAGATAAAGAGCAATCAAAGAACAATATAAGCTAGAAATGAAAAAGGAGGAAGAAGAAGAACAGAAGTTGAAGGATAGAAGGATACAAAGACGAAGAGATGAAGAAGTGTGTAGGGCAAACGAAAGAAGAGAGGTAAAAAGACAAGAAGTGGAAAGTGTAAGAGAGGAAGTAAGGAAACAAAGAGAGCTTGATGAGGAAATAGAGCTTAAGAGAATACAAAGGGCACGTGACATTGATCGCATAGAGAAAGAGTTAATGGAACCTAATCCAGTAGTAGCATGGGAGGACATAGAAGAATTCTTCCTGGCACATGAACCAATGCCAGGTCCTTCTAGAGCAAATCTAAAAGATGATTTGATATAAGAAGCATTGGGGAGAAAATTGATAAGGTTTATCATGACATGAGGACCAAAAGCGGATAAAAAAATAAGGGAAAAACGATTGATTTGAAAGTTCACAATCGCAAGGTAAAGAGGGAAGTTTGTTTTGCCTCGAGCATAGAGCTTTGTCTTTGGACAGGCTGAGTCTGAATAGAGATGAGAAAGAGGGAAGTCACAAGATTTGGGGACTGGATATGTCAGACGAAGATAGAGAAACCTTCCGTGGGGAGGAGGGAACTAATGTATATGGTTCTGAAGGCTATTCTCCGATAGACAGAGAAGTAAGATGGTCAGATCTAGGCCTACCTAAATCTCGAGGGTCAGAACCTCTGGCGTGGCTAGATCGACCTAAAGGATGGTCCCATAGTGTGAGGGGGGCCAGCCACCTTAAGTGAGTAGCTTAAAGTCATTACTGGGAAGAAGACGGTGTGGAACCAATGTCCCTGCTCTAGACAGACAGACGATGGGTGATGAATGCGAATTTGGGATCTCACAATTCCCATTGTGAGAGAAAGGAGGAGTCAGACCACAGTATATTCCTTGAACCCAGATGGATAAGAATAATTTAAGGTGTAAACTCCCGAGTTTGACGTCATGTGCTTGAATATGTGTCTATGAATTATAGAAAATGAAAGGAGGAAATGCATTAGCTGTAGGGGACATTAACGGTCTTCTAGCAGCTATACTTGGGGAGAGAGCTGATGACATTTGGTCGAGAGCAGGATACGCAGGTGTCACTGCTCAGACCACTGCTCACAACAGAGCACTCTTTAATAATTGTAGAGTTGCAGTCTGGAAAGCGCTTTGAGTACGGTATCCAGACACGTCGGACATGGGAGCTATAATGGCAACAAGATGCAGGAAGGGGAGGATCCATTGATTTATATTCAGAATTTTCTAGAGCAATGGAGCTTGGAAGCATGTGACCCATGTGGCATATCTATACCTGTATTCTATCATATATTATGTCAAGGGATACCAGACAAGGTGCAGAGACAGCTCAAGAAATTGGTGGGTATGGAGGCAAAACCTTAGCCAGAAATACAGTTGACGATAGCACATCATTGCCGTTTGTTACAAGGGAAAAGCCAAAAGAAAGAAGAAGGTAGGAAGCTTAAGGAGGCTAAGTTGGTACAGAAGATGCTATCGAAGTATGCTATAGAACGGGCAATGTTAACTAGTGGAGCAGGGCAGGGATTGCAGCAAACAGTAGGTATGCCGCAGGTGAATAACCAACGACAGTTCGATCAAGGAGGGAATGGATTTATACCATGAGGGAGAGGAAACTTTCACAGAAAAAGAGGTTTTCAGAACAATCAAGGGAACTTTCAGACTAACCAAGGTGGGTTTCAGCCTATACAGAACGATAATCAAGGCATGCAGGGAGGACAAATTAGAAAGCTCCCTTCCAGAAAATAGGGATGGGTTTGCCCAAGATCAAAGTGTATCGAGCACATGCGCTGAGAATACAACAGGCTTTGCAACCACAGCAAGCAACATTGAGTCCACCACAAGGGCAGTCACAGCATGCACCCATGCAAATACAGCAAAGCACCAACACAGGACAGTTACTGACTCCTAGGATAGAGGGTGTCACTGTCGAGGGAGGGAATCCTTTCACGGGCACAGGAATAAGCATGTACCCGCAATAGGACAGCTCACTCGTTGACTTGATGTGTTCAGTACTATCAGTAACACCAAATCCTCAAGAGGAACAAAGGGTTGCTGTCACAATAGGAGGCAGATCTTTTTCCTTTTTAGTAGACACAGGTTCAATTCGCTCACGTATACGAAAGGGAACATTTTTACTCTCAGATAATGCCATGAATCCTCAAGGTTTCACAGGAGCTAGAAGTAGAGTTCCTTTTAATGAAGAATTACCAGTCGCTATAGGAGAATGTGATATGTCTGTACTATTGTTGTATCCAAAGCGGACACCAGTTTATATACTGGGTCGATATTTAATGACACAGCTGAATATGACAATTTTGTTTTCTGATGAAGGAATAGTGTGTTCAACACCAGGAATACATTATTTAAATGTGAGTGAATTAATTATGGCATTCACAGGGCAAACAGCCATACGAGGAGTACTGTTAGAGCCAGAAGTGTTTCATTATGGGGTACACATTCTGTTAACATGGCTGCCTGGGTTAGTAGGTAAGACAGTGAGAATTCCTGATGAGTTTCTCGTCAGACCAGAGATCCCTATGGACGAAGAAGGGGGACAGATTATTCCCTTAGAACAGCAAGCACCTTTGTACGAGGGGTTTTGGCTATGCTCATAGGATTTGATGACAATGGCAGATCATGGAGCACAGTAATTGCTATCGGAGAAGGTTACAGATTAACTGACATCGCTGATGAGGAGATGTTTAAAGATGACTCATCTGATGATGAAGTGGTGTTTGAGATAAGCATTACATATTGGGTTACATCAGAAAAATGCGAAATCCCACAGAGAATGATGATAGTGGGACAGCGTCCTGCATTTTTTGATGAAGACATGGCGAAAGTGCCAGATTGTTTATGGACTACGGGCCCCTATGTTGTAGGCCTATTAAAAGGGGTTGGAGAAGTTAAGATTAAACTGAAGCCAGGAGCAATTTTACCTTGAGCACAACAGTATCCTATGTGTCGAAAGGCAGATGTGGGTATTTTTAAAACGATATCCGCCATGATGGATCAAGGTATTTTAGTGACGTCAGAGTCATCATGTAATACGGCTGTGTATCCTGTCAAATAATTGAAGCAGGGTTTGTGGCATTTAATTCAAGACATGCGCCCAATTAATCATATTGTGGAGGCCGAGTTTCCTCTAGTTCCTTATCAAACAACGATTTTATATAGTATCCCTGTTCAGGTGTGATATTTCACTTTGATTGACTTGAACAATGCATTTTTCTCTATCGCATTGCATAAAGATTCTCAAGATATGACATCACTTATGTCCAGACAGACTAAGTTAAGAAGTACAACATTACCTCAGGGGTACTGTGAGTCCCCATCAATTTTCAATAGAGTCCTGCAGATGCACTTAAGCAATATTGATTTGCCAATTACCGTGCTGCAATACGTGGATGACATTTTGGTCTGCAGAATGTCAGAAGAAGAGTGCAGACATGATTCAGTTCAGCTAATGGTTATTTTAGCTGAGAAAGGATATAAAGTGGACAAAGAAAAATTGCAGTAGTGCAAAGAAGATGTGTTATACATATGCCAGTTAATTTCAACTGAAGGGCTGAGGCCATTTTGAAGACAGAAAAACCACACACACGGTCAAGCATGTGCAGCATTTTTTGGGACTATGCAATTATGTGAGAGCATGGGTATTTGATTATAGTTCATACACAAGGCCATTGTTGCAGGCCCTAAAAAAGGCTAAAGTAAGTTAGGAAAAGATTGTATGGACTGAGGAAATGGAGGAAGGGTTTGACGAGTTGAAAAAGACAATTTGCACAGCTCCAGTTTTGGGGATCCCGAATAATTCGCAGGAATTCTTTTTATTCTTGCACACAAATGGAACAGTTATGACAGCAGTACTCACGCAGAGAATTACGTTGGGGTACAAGCCTTTAGCGTATTACAGTGGGATTTTGGACCGAGTAATGAGGGGTCACTTCCCCTACAAACAATCTTTGGCAGCCGCTCTGTTCGCTATTGAGAAGTCTAGCAGCATAGTAATGCGGCGTTCCATGATGATGTTTTTTGAACATGCATTATTTGCTGTTTTGGACAGACCTAGAGGTACACTGACGTCTCAAAGAACTCCTGCTTATGAGGTGTTTAAATCAAATTCAGCGTTTAAAATAGTTAAATGTAAAACAATGATCCTGCCATGTTTGTAGCTGAACCACTGGTAGAAGACGAGCATTCACATGATTGCTTGAATTAGAGGAATTCTATGATGAGATTCCGAGAGTGAAAGAAAATGCTCTGGCAGCCAGGGAGACCCTCTTTATTGATGGTTTGTCACAGATCGATTAAGCCTATGGACAAAGATATTCAGGTGCCGCTGTGGTAAGGCACATGACTAACATGGAATTTGAAGTTATGACAAGTGCACGACTACGTCTCACTTTTCAGCACAAGCTGCAGAATTAGTGTTGCTGATTGTTGTGCTCGAGAACCACGCAGACAAGGAAGTAACTTTGGACAGTGACTCTGCCTATGTGACATCGACAGTACATGCAGGGTTAGCATGTTGGAAAAGGAGGGGCTACCTCTGAACAGACGGCACTCCAGTGCAACATGCCGCCTTATTGGGCAGACTTATTAAAGCACTACAGCTCCCAGCATTCATTGTGATCGTTAAATGCTGAGAGAGCAGACTTTATTTCACACAGAAACCAAGCCGCAGATGAAGAAGCAAAATGAGTTGCATATTGAAAGGATATTATGAGCTTTGATACGCCTGATGTGAATGAAAAAATGGTGGTGATGATGATAATAAATGAAAGTTTTAATAACTTGTCGAAGACACAATTATTGGAAGTTCAGGGTGAAGCACCACTTTATGAAAAAAATCTGTCGACACGTAGGGGGTGTTCTTTATCCCCTTCTGGGGCATTGTGGCATAAGGAAAGCACAGGTAAACCGGTGATGCCTGTAGGCTTATTAAGGGTGGCATTGGAACAGCTACACTACCCAGCACATGTCACTAGGGAAAGCCTTGCAGTAACTATTGCGAAGGAATGGTTCTTACAAAATTTGTTGGAATACATTGCATTTTACGTAGTAAATAGCTTTGTGTGTCAAAAGTTTACTGATGGGTACACGCTGCAAACAGTCAGAGGAGTCATACCTCGACCTAATGGTCTTTTTCAGTATTTACACATTAATTATGTGGACATGCTGCAAGTCTGTAATGGCTATAGATATATGATAGTGGTGGTGGTGTACCCATCTCAAGGTGGGTCAAAGCTGGCCCATGCACACATCCAGACGGCACTTGCGCTGCAAAGTTCCTAGTTCGAGAAGTATTTTCGATGGGGAATATGTGAAGTATGAAGATCAGCTAATGGCCCACATTTTGTGAATGAAGTATTCAAGCACATCTGCTTATTGCTCAGTATAAAGCATATGTTTTCTTCGTCTTATCACCTGCAAGCCAACAGAATCTGTGAGATACTCAACAGCCTGCTTAAAGAGAGGATAGACAAGCTTAAGTTAACGTTGAAAAAATGATGGCTGCATTACCTGTCTCTTGAATTATGTGCGTTGAGGAATCAACCAGGCTCTGACCATCATCTTACCCCCCATGAACTAGTAATGGGGAGGCGAATGAAAACGCCTCTCACTCTTCCATCGAGGACTAGAAGTGATGCCCAGACAACAGCAGAATTGTTAGGAGATGAGCTATGTGCGTATTTAACATGTATGACTACAAGTATTTCTGTCATTTCAGACCAAGTCAAACAGATGGGGTGTCGGTCTCAGAACACAGATGAAGACCATACAGCAACTGGATCAAATTAACTTCTACTGCCAAAGATTTTTCCCGGAGATCAGGATCTGATCCAGAACTTTGTCCACAAGTGGCATCAACCCAGGTTTAACGGTCCCTTCATTGTCGAGAACGTTACTCAATCAGCAGTCAAGGTGTTAGGAAGACCCGCTTGGATATTCCTGGGAGGCGTGAAGATCTACACCGGCGAGACCACTGCTCCCCCACCCCATTCAGAAGCAAGCCACAGAGAAGTAGTTCAGCATGTGCAGACTAGATCAATGAAGAGGAAGAATGACGCAAACACTGTCCAGTATACAGATGAAGAGTTCATTGTACTGTGGTTCGTTTGAGACACTCTTTGTAGCTGCTAAACAAGGAGTGAAAGGAAAAGCTATTGTTCTGGAGCCACAGGAGCTTGTTAACATTGGACTAAGGCATATTGAAGTCTTGAAGGAAAAACAAATGCCAGACCTAGAGTTAAACTTTGACAATTGGAAAAGGGAGCAGTACCCCAATTCCTTCCTCACTCAGTTTCTCTTTCGAAGTACCCATGGTGGTGCCTAATGGCAAAGTTCACCGGATCATTCTTACTGTTTTCCTCTTCATTCTTCGTTCGTATCCTAATTTGGTTGGGAGAACTAATGACGTTTAGACATTTTTGCAAGATCCTAAAAATGGTCCTGTGGTGAGGAGATTGCTCGCAGCCATAATAGAGCAAATCCTCCAACTGCCTGAGTATTGTATCGAAAACACAGATGCCTCTGTCTGACGAAGACGCTCATAAACTAGTTGAAATGGTCTTTTATTCCTTGATTGAGGGACGCCCGCAACTTGTTGGACTTCAAACCAACACTTGTCTATTCCTGAGAGACTCTAGAAATCAACCGGCAATTAATCAATTGCTACGTGATATAATTGAGCAAGTTTGTCTATTGTCTGAGACAACACAGTGCGCATCCTGATGAGCTTATCGAGTGAGGATATCCATAATTTGCAGACCTTCATCGTTTGCTATTTGCTGGAAGTTCATCCTCATTTTGTTTGGCAACAAGACAACCTCTTTGTCTTTATCTGAAATCCAGTTAATCGTCCTACAATCAGCCAGCAGCTTGTGGAGCTTGTGGAAAAGATTTGACAGTTGCCAGAATATTGAATGAGATTGCCCAATTAACGTTTGATTTTTCCTTCCTTAAAAGTAAAAATTGAAAATGGGCAACATTGATAGCAACAATAATGGTGCAAGCAACGAGAGACCGCCATGACGTACAAGAGGCTATTGTTGTATATGTTGGACTTACTGGTACATTATCTACACATGTATTATGTTCATTATCATTCAACTTTCTCTCACAGTATGTACTGTCTATTATGTAGATCCAAACAAGGCAGTAGTTCCTGTATATCTTCCTATGCAGCAGGAGGGTACAGAAGTGACTAGTGTAAGGCAACCAAGGTCATATGTTATTGTTCCTACACCAGCAACACATGTAAAGACACAGATAGTAGTGACGAATGTCCCTATGATTCCCCCAGTGGGAAGAAATTATGCAGATGTACTACATGAGATGATTATAAAAGTTCATGAGGCGAGAAGGAGACCTAAGAGAAGTACAAGGGAAGATGATCATGACTTGAATGATTATCTAGATAGCACACCTTATTTGGGAAACAATATGTGGTATCAGCACATGAAAGATGTAGGCAAAAGTACCTCAAAGGAGGGATGCTAAGTACGTGCACTCCTGCCTTATAGCATGGGGAAGTCTAAGATATTCATAGCTATTGAAATAGATGTTCAGACAGCACACTGCCTATCTCACATTGCACTCAGACGAGTAAGGGGTCAGTTCATTAGCCGAACAGCTTATTAAGCATGGGCAACTGAATGGACAGATCCAGATGAAGATGACTATGTGCAAGACACAAAGACAAGAGCAAGAGCCCACACTAAAAATCATGTGATAAGACATGAAAATCCTGGAGTGAAAGGGGCTGGAATCAGATGGGAAGTAAACAGAAGACTTGAAAGTCCAGGAAATAAGCAGGAGACATTCAAAGATGGAGGAATAGAGGCCAGATGCGGATTTGGGGATCAGTACTTTCTCCAGATGGATGGGAGGAAGGAGTGGTCATCTGCAGAGCGTGGGTAATAATTGGAGACTACAAACCAACATTTGACATTCTACAAAATGCATGCAAATCTCTTTAATAGAGACTTGCTAAACTACTGACATGGGTTGAAGACAAAGGAGGGCCCTTGCAGATAGTGCCTCTGGAAAGTGCAAAGCTATGCTTTAGAAATAATGGGACAAGAAAGCTTGGAGAAAATCAGAATTGTGCTAGAATCTTTGACGTGCCAGGAATGAGCACTGGAACAGCAGTGATAAAGGATCACTACTGGGCTTGTGGATCCAGAGCTTACATGAAGCTGCCCAGGTATTGGGGAGGACTGTGTTCTATAGTGACTGTTCATGTTCCAGCACTGGTGATTCCTAAAAGTGACCTGAACATTGACGAGTTTCCAAAAGCAGATGCTCACCTTGGGAAGAAGAGATCTTCTGAAATCTTGAATTGAATGAAGAGAGAGAACTATTTCTCAGCCAAGTCGATAGAAGCCTTTAATTCTATTCCATTTGAACATAGATTGTTTAGTAGCACTTCATCGATATTCACCATAATCTTCATGCCCAGGACCAAGACAGATGCAAACACTAAGTGGTTACAGATAACCAAATGGGATATGCTGCAGACAATCAACATGACTGTCAAGGAATTTAATGCAATCAAAGAGGAGCTGAGAGCCATTCGACTGATGACTCTTCAGAATAGATATGTCCTGGACATGATCACAGCCATGGATGGAGGTGTTTGCGCCAAAAATGGAGAATCATGTTGCACGTTCATACTGCTCATGGCAACGAGAATGGCACCTTGACAGAGGACATAGAAATGCTGACAAAGTTACTTGTCCAAATGATAGACGAAGTGGAAGACATCGCTGATGACAGTTGGTTTGGATAACTCTTTTCGTGGGTTCCACAATGAGTGGCAGATACATTCAAGTTCCTTGGAGCCCTGATAGTGATGGTATTGCTTAGATTGTGCTTGATTAGGGTAATAATCTCACAATGTAAGAAGACTGCAAAGAAAGCTGTGGGAATGAAGATCATGATTGATGTTGAATCAGGATGGAAGACGAAAGAGCTGACAGACGAAGAGATCAGAGATTATGTGAAAGCCAGTGTCCATGCACCTGAAGGAACGAAATTCCTATAGCCAAAGAATCAAGAGAAGCATGTGGGAAAATGTATCTATTGCAGTCCAAGTGGGCAATGCATGCTCATATCTTGGAGTAAGGATGAGCATGTGAAATTAGCAGGATGCCTGAAAGGAGTCATAAAGATATGGGTCCCAAAGAAGCATTTCTTCAGACAAGGATGTCTAGATGTGAAGACTGGTGAGAGAGTGGTCGATGAATCGCCCAGAGGGGGGAGTGTAGAGGTCGACCCAAGTACCCCCATCCAAAGCTCCTCCCCCATGTTGCCTATATGTTGGGAGCCAGAGTGTGAGACACATGCATTACCAGTAAGAATACCTATACCAAAGAGAATCCTGGAAGTAAGATTCCCATTGAGAAATCCATACATGCATACACGACAATATGGCAGCCATTTGAATGAAATCCTGGAGGGAGTGTGAAAACTGAGCAAAAAGGAAGACTGGTGACGTCATTAAAAGCAGAGCTGATGCACCCAGAAGAGATGCAGAGACGAGAGAACATAAATATTCTATAAGCTCTAAAGAGGAGGTGTTAAAGATGAGCAACATTTTGGGCTTCAGATGAAGATGCTCATGCTACAGAAACAATGAAGAAGATATCAAGTAATTTTATAATTGTACAGATGCAGTAACGGAAGTAGACAAAATATTCTTAAAGGCTAGCTATGTAGTGAATAGATTGCGGCGAAGAGCCAACGTATATACATAGGAAATGTAAGGACTATGGATGATTCCACAACACACTTTAGCAGTGCTGGATCCCGTGAGCAGAAAGACTTTTTCAGTGTGTTGCAGTTAGAAATCGGGAAAACCTAACCATGGAGGTGAATCAAAGAAAGGCTTGGTTGGATCAACACCAAGAAGTGAAGGCCACCGTGAGCCTGTGTGTGCGTAAAAACAATTACAGAATGTGTGAAAAGAATAAACCTTCTGTGTTAAGTGAGGGGCAAGAACGTTGAAGACTTCAGAGGTTCATCAAATAATAGTAGTTTAAATGCAGTAAGACTCGAAAACATGGTCTGCAGTCACGTGGTCAGATGAAAATAGACACTATGATGAGCTGTATCGAAACCAAGAAGACAGAGTATGCTATACTCCCTCGTATTCTCCAGCACAGAGAACAATTCCATGGCTGAGTTTAAAGCCTTAATTGACTAGTAGACTGCAAGAGTGATGATGGATGCCAAGGCCAAATTGGTGGGAAGCTTTGGTTATGACCAGCCCACCAGCACCTGTATTCCAGCCTGCGTGCTGCTTGCGTAGGTGGAATTTTACAGCGGAGTACAAGGGTGCCAACCAATTATAGAGTGACAAGTATTAGAGAGCCCTATAGTTCGGATAACCAGTGGGATGTTGTGTATTTGATGACATTCAAAGAAACCTACACTAGAGGAGGGCTTAGTTGCTACACCTGATGTTAGAGACCCAATCACCTTCCCTGACAAGTATGGAACGTATATCTAGATGTTCCCTGTAAACCTATCACCATCCCATGTAGGTTTTTGTACTTTGCAACATAGACTGATGTCAATAATGTTTTTAGTATATAACCTGCTTTTTTATGTGTTGCATTCAGTGTGAAGATCGAGCAAACGCGTTGATGTTCATTGTAACTCCCTGTTTTAGATTATTGATATTAAAACAGTCGCACTTTGCCAACTTCCTGAGTCAGTTTTGAATATTGATGCTTGAGTAATATTCTGCATCTCCATCTGTCTCTAAGTATTGCTGCCTCGTCTTAAAGGGCTGGGCCGGACACCCCAGTTCACAGCAAACTCTCAACAGCCCAGTGGAGTAAAGATACCCCAGATGCAGATTTTATCACTGCACAGAAAGAGGACCCGATCATTGGGAAATGTTATCGACACATTGAAGACCCTGTAAGCTTTCCTCTAAAAGAGTCAGATTATGCCGGCAAAGAGGATCGCGCGGTGTTGATGAAGTTTTCCAAGATGTTCCGGATCCGAGACGGTTTGTTGGTAAGGAGAGCCCTATCTGGCAGTGACCAGTGGGTGGTACCTACCTCATTCCGAAGCCTGATGTTGAGCCACGCCAATGACCATGGGCCAGGACCTCAACACTTACCTAAAGCAGTGTCTTGTGTGTACTCAATTCCAACCCAGTCCACTAACACCATTCTCCATTCTTGATAATCAACCTTCCTCCCTGGAAAGGAAATCCCTAAAATGTTACAACTGTTCCAAATCAGAAGAAACCTGACGGAGATTCAAAAAAAGGGCACGCTGTTGTTTTTCCCCCATTCAGTTAAATGAAGGGGAGGAACCAGTGCTGGTCAGAGTATTCCTGAATAAGGAAAGGAGCTTCATCAGCGAAGAATTATTCAGGAAACACCCAAAAGATCAGACCATTCCCACATTTAAATTGATTGACAAATGGGAAGTAAGTCTGGAAACCCCAAATTGCAAACATCTCCTGCCTAGCAGGTGTATTCTAAAAATTTCTATTGGTAACAAAAGCATAGGCCATAATTGTTGGGTCGTGAGAGAGGTCCCTTCCACCTTTTATCTGGGAAGTGACATTCTCAACCGATTCGCAGTCAATTTGGACCTAATTAATAATAAAGCCTGGTCCCGACTGGGGAATAAAATTGAAACGCATTCCGGTCAGCGAAATTGCTGCCTTATGCAGTTGAAGCTTAAGTGTCTGAAGAGGTTGCTATTCCAGGACAGGTGTGACAATTTACTCGTCCCCTCAAAATTAAGCGAGGACAGAACCTCAAACATCAGCATGCATATATAAATCTAAATTCCCGTCTCCAACAACAAAGTTTATATTTAAATCCCACCCCTCTAGTAGACCTAGAGCACAACACCATTTGAATATTGGTGGATAACAGCAACCCTCAAAGTATCACTTTGGGCACAGACACCTTTATTGGAACGGCGGTTGATGGCCAACATTATTCTATTGATTTAGGTAATGAAATCATGGGACCAATCCCAAACGACTGTTTCTACATCAGCAACGGCATTCCTCCAGAAAAGATTTTTTACTAGGCATGGGGGGACTTTCCTGGTGTACTCTTCACGCACCTATGGTATGGAAGAGTTGACCTGTGACATTAGGAGGGAGGAGGTAGTGTTCAGAGTCAAGGAGCACTACTTCGCATAGCCTGTCCAGATCAACACCATCAAAAGTGATCTCTCCACCCAACTGGAGGATACCCCTGAAATTGCCAAGCCCAAGGTCTTTCCAGGTTTCAAGCAGATGGTCGAGGAAAGTATCAATCTTCCTGATGCCTGTGAGACTGAGGAGCAAATGCAAAACCTAAAACAGGCCTTCTTGGAATTCCAAGATATCTTTTCAGTGGACTCATATGACTGTGGACGCACATCCATTCATTCAATCACCATTCCCATAGACCCACCACTGAGATGGCTCCAGTATTTGTGACACAATACTAGTTACCTCTCGCATCTATGGAGTCACTGATTATTAAGAATTTAGAATCCAACAACCTAGTACTGGGGCTCCTCAAACCAAACAGCCAATGGAGACTATGTGCAGATCAGAGGGAGTTCAACAAACAGGTCCACATTTCAAGATGGCCCCTTCTCTACATAGATCAGGGACTGGCCCAGATCCAAGTGTTAAAGGTGTACACCATTGACCTGACCAACTGTTACTGAACAGAACCCGTGAGTAGGGAAGACCAATACAAGCGTTCCTTTACCTTTGGGGGGCAGCAGAACACGTGGAGCCGAACCCCCTTTGGATACATAAACTCTGGTAATGAGTTCAACATCTTCCTACATAAGGTCATGCCTGATTTGGGCGAAAGGGGAAACCTGGCCTATGTAGATGATGTTTTGATCAAGAGCTGAACTGCAGAGGAAAATATAGCCGAAATCTGGTATGTAGTAACTCAGTTCTAGAAAGCCGGAGCAAAACTGTCCTTTCAGAAGGCACACTGGTGTAATACCCGAGTGAACCTCTTAGGGCACGAGATCACACCTGAGGGTCTTAAACCCCAGGTGAATAAGGTGGAAGCCTTATTGACATTAAAAGACCCTACCATTCTGCTAGAATTAAGAAGCCTTCTTGGATTTACTAATTATAGACAAAAGTTCATTGAAGACTACGCAGGGGTCACTCGACTCTTGGTCCATTTATGAAAGGCTGGAGTCAAGTGGGAGTGGGGTCCGGAACAATCCTAGGCAGTTAAACAACTGAAAAGAAGCCTTTCCCAGGCTCCTTGTTTGGCTTACCCCATAAAGAACAATGAGTTCTTCTTGGAGACAGGGTTCTCATATACTTGCCTAACAGCGGTATTATACCAAAAGCAAGACAAGGTCAACAAAGTCATATCATACATGAGCAAGACTTCGTCCTCTGTGGAGAAAAAATTAATTGACTGCGAGAAGGCACTCATGGCAATGGTGTGGGTGCGTAAATATTACAGCCCATTCATACAGGGGGAGCACATCATTGTCGAGACTCCTCACCAACCCTTTCAATATCTACAAAGTGACAGAATACGGGCGGGGAACGTTGGTAAGTCCAGAATTACTTCCTTACTTCCGGGATTCTGTCCATGCAAGGCTTTCCTGTTGAGGTCAGATATGGCCAAAACAAGAAGAGTCTCCCAGCACAAGGGTTGATGGACTTGCATGATTGTGGTCATGAAAACTGTCTCGAGGACAAATGTCTAACGACCAACAACAACATGGAGGAGTACTTAGCTTCCCCACACAAGGTCTATGAAGAAGGCACCTGTCAGGGGACACCCAAAGTTTATGTGAATAGGTGTTCCTACCATGTTGATAACAAAGGGGAAAACGAACTGGTGACTGGCATTGGGAATTCCTGGGTGAATGATACCCCAGAACCCTCTGTTGGGTATAAAATAGGACCAAAAAGTAGTCAGGTTGCAGAGTTGATGGCTGTTTATCAAGCCAACCTCATTGCAGTGCACCACTAATTCAATGAACTGGTCATAATCACTGACTCTGATTATGTCAGGAATGGGTTTGTGGAGCACCTGATTAACTGGAAGAATCAAGGCCTGCTTTGTGCCAACAACAAACCCCTAAAGCATGCCAAGCTGATCCAGTCAATTGATGATCTGGTGACCTCCAATGAGATTACCATCTATTGGGAGAAGATAAGAGGTCATTCCAAGATTTATTGGCCAGATAAGACTGGGAATTGCCTTGCTGACAAGCTGGCTAAAACCAGGGTTCTGCAGGGGGATTTCATAGAAACGGAATCCCAGCTGGGTGAAATCCAAAGGGCAGCTGTCACCAGGTCGAAAACTCAGGCTCACAGCGAACTCTCAACAGCCCAGTGGAGTAAAGATACCCCAGATGCAGATTTGATCACTGCACAGAAAGAGGACCCGATCATTGGGAAATGTTATCGACACACTGGAGACCCCCTACGCTTTCCTCTAACAGAGTCCGATTATACTGGTAAAGAAGATCTCTGGGTGTTGATTAAGTTTTCCCAGATGTTCCGGATCCGAGATGATTTGTTGGTAAGGAGAGCCCTATCTGGCAGTGATTAGTGGGTGGTACCTACCTCATTCTGAAGCCTGATGTTGAACCACGGCCATGACGCGGCCACTGCCGGTCATAGGGGGTTTCATAAAACATTGGAAATCCTGTGCGAGGTTGCCTACTGGCCACACATGGGTCAGGACCTCGACACTTACCTAAAGCGGTTTTTTGTGTGTACCCAATTCCAACCCAGTACACTCACACACAGAGCGCCCCTACAAAAAAGGGGAATGACACTGCCTTGTTCAGATGTGCAAGTAGATTTCATCGGGCCAGTGATTCGCTCCTCTAGAGGAACACTTACATGTGACTGTGAAATGCTTGTTCACGAATTGGGTAGAATGTCTTCCAGCTCCGAATTGTAAGGCAGAGACAGCTACTGCACTAATGATCAACCACATGTTCTCTCGTTTCGTCCTCCTGGAAAGGATGGAGTCGGACTGAGGTAGCCATTTTACCAGGGAGTTGATGGCAAAGATGTGGGAGATTCTTGGGGTAAAAAGACAACTCCACATTGCCTACCACCTGGCCTTAAGTGGGGAGGCAGAGAGATACAACAAAACAATTGTGAGTATCTTAAAGATGTTTGTGGCAGACTCTGGGCCCAGTTGGGACCTCCGATTGCCACTTGTCTGGGTGGCTATTAGGTCTACACCATATTCTTCAACAAAGATGTCACCATTTCAGCTCATGACTGGACAGAAAATGCTTTTACCACAGCATCTGTTCAATAGTACTCAGGAGAAGACACTAATAAATGCATCCACTACTCATAAGCATCCAGCATGCTTTTGCTTATGCTCAGCACAATTTAGAAAAGTCAGCTGAAGGAATGAAGTAGGTGACACGGTTTAGCTGTACAACTTTCAAAGGAATCAGGGCAAGGAGAGGAAATTCCTCCCATCCTGGTGTGGTGCCGTTGAAATTGTAGATAAAATATCACCTGTTGCTTACAAGACCTGCACCCCAAAAGGAGAACCAACAGATAAAAAATGGGTCCACATCATTCAGTTGAAAAGCTGTCATCCCAGACACGCTTTACGACTGATTGATGAGCCAAATGAAAGTCAAGCAGAGGAACCATCTGACGAATGATGAGGAAGGATGAAAAACTGGATGGAAACCAAGATGAATATATATATATATCTATATATATATATATATATATATTTATATAAATATATGTTCAGGAAGTAATTTACTTGGAGTTATTGTACAAAATAAATGTGTTTACTGAAATTGTGAAAATGTTAGGTTGTAATTGCATGTTGTTGTTGTAAATTCTATGTAAATCTTCTGGGGAAATATGTGTGCAAAAAGCATTGAAACTCATTTTCTACATTTTATTAGAGAACTAACCTCCTTAACTTCCAGCCTGGAGGTGAGAGCGGAGTCCGTTGAGAACCCCAGGGACCTGGAAGGGTAGAAAGTGGGTGACGTGCCACACCCTCAAACCCAAAGATGAAAGGGGAGGCTGGAGTGCCCACTCCCAAAAGAAGGAAGAAAAGGGGGTGCCATGCCATACCCCCAACTCAGAGATGGAAGGGTAGACTGAAGTGCCCACTCCCTAATGAAGGAAATTGCACCAAATGAAACCCCACTCTGCACTGCTCTTCCACAACAAAGAGTCCTGGAAGAACAGGGGTGGGGGCGTGTGGGGTGCATTTAAAGGCCCTAAACAAAGGTCCCTTTCACATGAACAGCAGGAGTTTAAACACAAACAAAAACAACTTGGCCTTTGTTTTTATTTTCAAGAAAATTAAAGAGCCACGCGAAAAGGGGCCTAGCCAGAAAAATGTCAGGAAAACAAAGCATGATGTGCGGCTTAACAAAGGCATTATATATTATGTTTCACCTACAAAACTCCAATTTGAAGAACCACTTTGTCTTCATGGAAACATGTCAGCCCAAGGCAGACCCTTTTGCCAGCTGTGGGCAAAACTTCACAAGGTCACAAGGAAATCTCCCAATCCCAGCATGGATGTCACATCTCCCATCTAATTACTGATTGCAATAAAGTGTCATGTTAAAGGTGCCAAAATTCAGTGTTCTCCAGACCTGCTGGCTCTGAAAGAATTGACTGCAAGACTAATAGTTTAGGAATGGGGGCAACAACTTCAAAGAGCAACCTTCCAACACAAAGGAGACTGGTAAAAAAAACTCTGGGTGCAGGCTGACCCAGTGAAAACAAATGTCTTGAAGGCAGGAGGAGGGCGTTTTGTCTCAGGTGAAGATTCACAATTAATTTAAAAGGACTATTATCATTTAGGCTTTTTTCTCAGCCATCATAAGGTGGATGGGTTTCATCTATGTGCCATTTTTTGGTAATTTCCAGGTTATTTTGGGGAGATAAAATATACCTGCCTGTGATTCAGGGAACTATAATGGCCAGTTAAACTAGGTTTCTGGCTGATATGAACATGTTCCAAATGTGAGGGCTGGTGAGCGGGTGGAAAATTACATTAGGGATATGCTTAATAACGTACATATTCATAACTTGTGCTTTTTATGGAAATGGCACAAATGTGCCACAAGGCCCTGCTACACGGTACGGACTTGGTGGTCGGCTTATCTAATTCCCCATGATTAGCTGAATCAGAAAATATACATATTATGGCAGTTGATAGTACAATTATGAAGTTGTGAAACATAAATAGTTTTTCCAAAAATTTGAAAGGAAAGCAAATGCTGATTACAAGTGGGAATTGCTATATGTTGCTCCAGACCCCTAAACCAATCCTGACTTGGAGGCTGGGATTGAGATGAGAGAGAAGGGTTACTGTCCAATCCTAGTGACAGGAATTATTGCAGGGTACTTCCCCAAGACTATAGAACTGGTGGTGTCATTGCTGATATATACGGGGGACTGCACTGGAGAGAAGAGGGAGAGAAACAGACAGACAAGAGACAGACCATCTGGAAGGCTGCTGAAACTCACCATCTGACAGCTGTAAGGAGACACCAGAGGAGATTGCTGAGAGTGCATCTGGGTGGAGTTGTCTATCTCTAGGAAGGCCTCAATACTGAGTGGGTTCTATAGTGGAGAGCGGGAGGCCATCTTTGAGAGTGGATTACCAGACCACTGCCCTATCTTTCCAGAGTGTACTGAGATACAGCTGGCTTTCCTGAACCTTAAACATAGGCTTACCATGTAAGTAGAACTGAGCCCTGAGAAACAAAGTGTGGGCAGTCTGCTTGCCTTGAATCCTTTCCATTTATAATGGGTGGGGTGGCAAAACTGTGTAGGTCCTTAGCCTATTTAACCAAAAAAAGTAATTTCATTAAGTCCTCATTTGGCAGAACACTAGAAGGTGAATTTTGTTAAAATTCAAAATAAACAAAGCTAACTTCCCAGTGGGTGCTGAAAAGTATAGCCAATATATTAATAGGGTAATCTTGTTTTCCAGCTGATCCCAACCTCTTTAAGGAAGAGAGGTGTCTTTGTTCCTAAATGAGTCCAACCTTTTTGTCCAGCTTCCCCAACACAGGACTTTCAGTAAGGGGGGTCTGAAATCCAAAATTCCTCAAATCATTCCAATCTTTCTGTCTGAATTCCCAACATAGACCAAAGCAAGAGGGCTCTGGATAGCTGCCATAATCTTCTCCATCAGGTATATTTCCTTTGCCGTGTGGACCCATTCTTTCAATGTGGGGAGGGTTGCCCTTTTCCAATGTCTGGCCTGGTTCGCCCGGGCTGCCAAGAGGAGGAAATGCACCAGTGGTGAAAGAGCATACCACCTGTCCCCTCTTTTCTCCAAACCCAAAATGTATCAACATAGGATCCAGTACAAATTCCCCCCCCCATCTTTTATCCACCCAAGGACCTTGGACCAGAATACCTGCACCCTAGGGCAATACCACCACATATGCCAGTAGTCTGCCGTGTCACTGCATCCGTGCCAACACTGGGGATATGTAGTGGGGAAAATTTTGGACAGCCACCTCGGGTCATATTGCCATCAGTGTAATAATGTCACCCCGTGCAGCTTGTATTGGCAGGAGATCTGTTGCCAGAGGTGTTCATCCAGTTCTAAGCTCAGGTCCCTTGCCCATCTGTCATGCAGCCCATGCACCGCCTCCCCCCTGGACTCCAAAAGGGCTCCATAAAGGCGTGATATGAGGCCCATCATCTCTGTGTGACAATCTAGGACTCTTTCCATTGGTGTGAGGGTTCTCTGAATAGCGTCCTTCTATTTTTTGGCTGTGAAGACCCTCTTTAACCTAAGGTAGAGGAACACCAAATGTTTACCTATGCCCAAGGCTGCCTCCAGTTCCTGAATACTCACAAATTTCCCATTCTTCCACAACTGACCCACTCTGGAGAGCCTGCCCTCAAACCATGGTTGGTACCTCAAGACCTCTGGTATATCGTCCCGAACCGGTGGCGCCCATATGTGACTCATCAGTGAGGGCCATGTTGTGATCTCTCCTCTTCTCCCTCCGATGCTCAGCACCTCCCAGTAGACCCCAATAATGGATGTTTGCAGATTCTCCTTGGGAGCCTCGCTCTCGGGACCCAGAGCCATTCCCCCACCGTGGCCGGATCATGTGTTGGTTTTCCAAGAATACCCATTGTTTCTCCGGTCCCCCCTCAGGTGCCTCAGGTGTGGGACCATTACTCTAAGCTGTGCTGCCCTGTAATATAGCATGAGGTCTGGGAGTCCCACGTCCCCTCGGTCCTTTGGTAATATTAGCATCTTGTACCCTATCCTAGGTTTCTGATGCTACCACAGGGACCACAAGATCCGTGACATAGCCTCCCTTAAATGTGCCTCTGGAGCCTGCACTGGGAGCATTTGGAAAAGATATAATACTCTCGGGTGGAGATTCATTTTTATAGCATTCAATCTTTCCGTCCACGATAGCTGTCCCTTGCCCCAGGTTGTCATTTCTGTGAATAATTTGTCAAAGAGGGGGGGTAATTAGCCTCGCCCACGTCCTCCCCGTGTCTAACGATCTTGACTGCCAGATGCCTTATACTATCTGCAGCCCCAGTGGTTCTAGTATTTTGGACTGCTCAGGGTCTCCCCTGGTAATCAGGAAAATCACCGATTTGTTTTTATTAACTTTAAACCCTGAGAACTGCCCATATTCCTCAATTATCTCTAGCGCAGCGGGGACCGTGCAGGCTGGGTTCTCCAGGTGCAGCAACACATCATCTGCATAGAGTCCCAGCTTGAACTCTCTAGTGCCCACCCTAATGCCCTCCCCCATCGGGGCCCCCTTTAGCCGCTCTGCCAAAAAATCCATGGTTAGTGCGAATAGGAGAGGCGAAAGTGGGCAACCGTGTCTGGTCTACCTGTGCAGTTCAAACACTTCAGACATCCGCCCGTTCACTGTCACTCTTGTCACCGGGCCCATATATAGCACTTGTATCCCTCTCATTAGTCTTTTTTCTCCCAGCACGACTTTTTGTAGAACCCCCGTCAGAAACCTCCTGTCTACCTGATCAAAAGCCTTTTCAGCATCAAGGGCTGCCAATACGGGATTCCCCCCACCCATTGCTGCCACCTCCATTGGGTGCAATGTCTTTTGCAATCTGTCTGCGCCCTGCCTGCCTTTAATAAATCCCAATTGGTCAGAATTAACCAATTTAGGCATGAGACTCTCCATTCATGTGGCTAGAATTCTAGTGAAGATCTTTGCGTCCACATTAAGCAGGGAGATGGGACGATACGACTCGCAGAGCTCAGGATCCCTGCCTTCCTTTGGGACCACTGTGATTAGGGCTTTTCCAAATGATGGGGGGCCTTCCCTGTGTCCAGGATGTGGTTAAACAGGCTGGCCATATGCTGCGCCAGTGACCCTGCAAAGCTCTTGCAAAACCCTGCTGTGTATACATCTTCTCCAGGGGCCTTCCCCAGTTTCAATCCTGCTATCGCTTCCATGACTTCCTCCTGCGTAATCCCCTGCTCCATTCCCGCCCTATCCATGTCCTGTAAGCTCAGAAGGGGCACCTCCCCCAGGTATCTGAGCAATTTTTCATCTGTCTTCTCCCCCTCTTGCCCGTAGAGCCTCTCATAAAAGTCAGCAAATTTCTGGGCCACCTCCTCTGGAAGGGAGTGTAGTCGACCCTCTGAGTCTGGATCCCTGGTACCCTCCTCTCTGCCCGTTGGCCCCTTAGTCTGGCCACAAGTAGAGCATCTGCCTTGTCTCCATTTTCATAGTACTTCTGTTTCAAGAACTGTAAGCTGGCGAACACCTTCCCCACTTCCAGCTCCAGGCTCTTTTCCCCTGCCAGTACCCGGTCGCCTCCCATCTCCTCCTCTCCTTTACCCTCCACCGTCTCTAGTTTCCGGATCTCACTTCTTAATTTTTTGGCTTGCAGGGTCCTAATTTTCTTTTTGGCTGCCCCTTCCTGGATAACGATGCCCCTCAATGTTGGTTTGGCTGCATCCCAGGTCATGCCCAATTCTACCTCCCCTGTATCGATCAGGCAAAAAAAATTCCTCTATAGCCTCAAGCATTTCTTTTGCACAAGCCACATCCTTCAACAAATTGTCTTTACAACGCCACAGAGATTACCGGGGCCTCAGCCCCATCAGCACAATTCTCATAATCACCATGTCATGGTCTGACCAGCTAACCAGTGAGTGTTCACTAGCGGTAACCCTATTAGCGTGCCTCAGTTCCAGGAACCAGTAGTCAATCTGGGTTTGTGTGCCATGAACTGGGGAGGAAAAAGTGTAACCCCTCTCTGCAGGATGACCCTCCCTCCATACATCTACCAGCTCCTGGTCTCACATGTAAACCTGAAGACCCCCCTCTTTGTGCCCCACATCAGTCTCTGCTGTGTTGTCCCCCCCATTGTGGTCCATAGCCTGGTCCACCCATATGTTAAAATCTCCTCCCAACAGCAATTGGCCCTTTGCCCGATTAAGGATCTCTCCCATGGATTCAATTAGAAATTGCACCTGCCCTATATTAGGGCCATATATCACTGCAATGGTTAACTGCACCCCTTCCAGTGATCCTGTGACCAAAAAGGCTCTCACATCAGCCCTTTTGTAGATCAGGGAGCTCACAAGCCTAGCCCTCCGGTTAAGTAAAATTCCCACTCCCCCCTTCTTGGTAGGACCCGAGGCCCAGAACGCCTGACCCACCTATACCCCTGGGATGCATCTCTCTTCCCCATGCAGAAACCTTGTCTCCTGCACTAATAGCAAATCAAGGTCTCTGTTTCGCATCTCCCTACCCAGCAGTGAACACTTGGGGGAGAGTTCAGTCACTTCACATTCAGGGTACCCATTTTAAGAGCCTCGGCCTGTCCCCTCCGTTCAGTTCTCAAAATTTGGACTTATAATTCCCTGCTCTCTCAACCCCTTCAAATGCACTGTGGCTTTCCCTGGAATCATTTGCCCCTTTAACCTTTTCCCGACCCTCCCTTTTCCCCTCCCCCATCCCCCCCAACCTTGTAGGTCTCCCTTCTGAGACGCCCACCATAAGATAAGCCACCAGGAGTGAGTGCTTGCCCGAACCGTTGTTCAAAATACCACCACATCTCCCCCTTACATCATAACCATTCATGCTTTCGTCACTTTGCCCTGTTTCCATTTTTCTTTATGAGTTCCCCATGTTCTCCTGTGGTGGGGTATTACGTTTTTTGAATTTTCTGCCGCCTAACACCTTCTTCTTCATGCTTCGTGGGCCTTCTGGCCCACGATGTTCCGTTGGTGCCACCGTCGGCCCTTACTGATCACCACCGGAGTCCTCACCCGTGAGAACTTGGAGAACCTGCTGTGCTTCTTTTCCACTGGTCATTCTGTAATCAGCCTCTCCCCTCTCAAAGGACAACGCAAATGGGTAGGACCAATGGTATTGAAGTATGCGAGACTCGAAGATAAGTAAACTTTTTTATTTACTTATTGTATGAACCGGCGCCCCGCACTACGTATCACTTCATCCACTCATCATCTCCAACTAACGGTCTTCTTTCAAACACTCACTCCACTCCCAGCATTCTCATTCTCACAAACATTCTAACTCACGCGCAGGCAAGGAGCCGAGGTAACTTACATATAAAACATTAACATTATCAGAATACATGAGAATACTACATCATCCCCCCCTTTCACAATATTGAGCAGGAGAATTGATATACATTTCAATTTTTAACACATAAGTGCAATTTCATGAAGTCAAGAACTTCAAACATAACACATTTGTGCAACGTGCACAATTCATAAACAATCTTGAAATTCTTTAAACAAACCCTCTCTAAATAGGGGGAATCCTTTAACTCTGCATGACATAATCTCTGGACCAAAACGGTAACCTCCTTTCTCTAGAACTACGTACACTTCTATTTTCAAAAGCTACTTCACCTTGCTGAGCGCTTGCATCTTCAACTTGTCTCACCACATCACCATTCATATTCATATTTTCAAATCCATATTGAATATGATCATCTCCAAATAAATCAATCGCTCTTCTCTCAAATTTGATTTGTTTGTCTCTTTCAGTCTTACCCTTCCACATCCATTTACTAACCCTGTCCATATTCCATACCGATCCTCCCACAACTCTCACCGCTCTCCTGAACACTTGTATCACCTTAACGGGACTGCTGCATTTAGAGTCACCCTTCTTACCATTGTGTCCGAATTAAATTTGCACCAAATCTCCTGGTATTATCCTCAACTTACTCTTTTCTGGAGACTTAAACATTCCTGTATATATTTTGCTTATGTCCACATCAGAATTTTGTAGCCTAGTACTAACACTTCTCCTGTGATTAACCCATTCAGGATTTAGCAAAGTATTTGGAGCTCTTCCCCTCATTAATTCAAAAGGAGAGACTTCCATTCCTCTTCTAACAGACATCCTAGTGCTCCATATTCTCTCATTAAGAACTTTGTCTACCGGCATATTGTTACTCAAAGCCAATTCTACTGCCTCAACAATTACACGGTTATATCTCTCCACTAGCCCATTGGTTTGTGGGTGATACAACGACGAAAATCTCCACTCAATTCCTGATCTCTTAGCAAATTCTCTCATTTCTCTACTTCTGAACTGAACTCCATTATCACTTATTATTATTTTGGGAAATCCTTCCCTTCTGCAGATCTGCATTATTTTTTATTTTTTTTTTCGATTTATTTTGTTCAGAAAAGAAAATCTGAAAAATGTATCGAACAATTTGACGCTTCTTCTTCTTTATCTTTATCTTTATCTTTGTCTTTGTTTCCTTCTGTCGTTATTTCTTTGTCTCTATTTCTCGCCTCGGATGTAGGAACCCTGGCTATGTGGCCCTATTCAAAGTGTACGTGCACAGAGTTGTTAGATATTGTTTGTTGGTTGTTTATTCGTTTGTCCTTGGGACCGACGTCTCCCTATCCTCTGTGCCCGAATCTTCTACTACACTTAGAGTCACTGTTTTCAGGGCTTTCTCTTAGCTGCTTTAAAGTTGCCTCAATTAAGTTCGCCATGGCCATCGACCACCTTGTAGATTCTCCCGAAATCAGTCTATTCCATATCTCTATTTCTTCAAATATCCATGGATTTTCTGCCAAAGGAAGTAGGTACGTATTTCTGTTCTGTTTGTTATTTTCACAGGTAAGTATCAGGTGCTTTAAGGTTTCTTTTGTATCTGGTTTGTTACATAATCGACAGTTTGCCTCCTCTGAGGTCGATCTAATCGAAAGTATTTCTTTGGTAGGTAGGTATAATCTTGCTTTTAAGAGCAGGGTTTGTTTCCTTTTATCTGGAAATTTTTTGCAATATTTGATTGGCGATTTTACTTTATTGAAAGTTGGGGGGAGGTTGGTGAGGAGTTTGTTTTTTGTTGCGAGATCTAGCGTTCTGATCCAGTCCATCATGACTACTTTTTTCTTTATTCTGTCAGGGTTTTCTTTCAGTTCTTTCTCTGAGCACGCAATTTCTAGTAATTTTGCTCTTCTTTTTTCCTTCCATACTTCCAAAGCTGCACATGTGGCTAAATCCATCTCCTATTTGATCATGGCGATGGCTGTGGAGCACTCCTCCAGGATAATTTTCCTGAAAAAGTTCATTGCCGCTTGATCCACCATGGATTCGAGTGATACCAAGCCCAGCTCCCTTCTTATCGCTGCCATTGAGGTAGAATTTGCGACTCCCAAAACTGATTTCCACATTAGGCCTTCTAGTTTTGTCCAGATGTTTGTTGGCATTGAGAGTGATACTTCCATTCCATAGGTCAGAGCAGGGATCACTTTTCCTTTATAGAAGTTAATTGCAGGTATCAGGGAGAATTTCCCAAACTTCTTATCGACCAGTCGGGTCTGTGATGCTAGCCGCTTTGCTTTATCCCATAGAGTCCGCTGCATTGTTTGAGCTGTTTTGGTGCTGTCCAGGTCGACTCCCAAGTATTTGATCGATTTAACTGTTTCTAGCTTTTCTTTTTCCAAGTAGAGTATTTGTTGTTTGTTTTTCGAACTCTGTGTTTTTTCGAGAATCAACACTTTTGTTTTGTTCTTATTAATGATCAGGCGGTTTTGGTTGATATACTTCGCTAGGTTGTCTAGTTTCCGCTGGAGACCTATTTTTGTTTTGTCTATCAAGATAATATCGTCGGCGTATAGTAATCTTGGTACCGTGGTGTTGCCTATTTTTGGTGGGAAACACCTGATTTCTTTTTCAGCGTGCTGGAAATCGCTCAGAAATGAAATGAAGAGGGTTGGAGCTAGGGGACATCCCTGTTTGACCCCGCGTGTTATCTTGATTTCTTCTGACAGAATTCCTTCCTGACTGAGTTTGATTCTGAAAGTGTTATCTGTGTGCAGCGCTTTAATAGGTTCCAGGACTGACAGTGGACAGTTCCAGCTCTGGAGTTTTGCCCACAGAAGATTTCTATCTATTTTGTCGAAAGCCTTAGATAGGTCGATAAAAGCTAAATAGAGCTTTGGGGCCCCTTCTTTTATCTTGGCCGTTAGGATGGTGATAATCATGATGTTTATTCCAGTGGATCCATTTTTTTGAAAGCCCACTTGTAGGTTGTCTTTGAAATTGGCGTTTTTTTTCCCAGAGCCTGAAGCTGTCTAGCAGGAGAGATGCATATATTTTGCCGATGACATCTAAAAGTGCGATTGGTCTATAGTTAGCCGGGTCTTCGCGGGCGCCCTTTTTGTAGATCGGAACTATAACCGCTTTGAGCCACGATTCTGGGATTTTCTTAGTATGTTCGCACTCTTCAAAAATTTCACTTATTACCTCTGACCATTGTGTGGGAAATTGTTTTAGCATTACATTGCTGAGCCCGTCCGGTCCCGGGGCTCTGGAGGCCTTTAGCTTCATGATCTTTGCTTTTATATCTTCCTGACTTGTTACATTTATCCAGTTTGTTCAGAGGTTTTCCGGTACGAGAGATGTTGGATTTTCAGCCTCTTCGAATTCTGATGAGATATGGGTTATCCATTTCTCCTCCGATACTGCATTACACAGAGGTGCAGATTTCACAATGGTCGATTTGTTAAGAAGGGACCAAAATGCTCTTGAGTTTTTTGACTCCAAAATTTTCATCATCGCCTCTGCATCTATCTGATATTGAAGTGCCTTATGTTGTTTTAGCCAGTTTGCATATTTCTTCCTCTCTTTGTGCCAAAGTTGCCAGTCTGACTCGGCATTTGATTTTTTGGATCTTCTCCTTAGAGTACGGCTCAGTTTTCTTTGGTTCACCAGTTCACTGTTGAAAGCGTGTTGGTGGTTGAAGACCTGATTAGATTTTCCCCTTTGTTTTCTGTAGAGTACTAGGAAAGGTAAGTAGTCTGGTCTTTCTTTTATATCTTCCTTTTTGTTTGACTTAAGTTTGTTTCCCCATGCAAGCCTACATTTCTTTATATCCTTTTCTGTGAGCTTTAGTCTGGTGCTCTGGTTATTGGCTTCTGTTTCTAGGGGGTATCTTAGTTTTGTTATTTTCGTACCTTTCCACGAGCAGGTGACCAGGTTGTGATCACTGTTTCTAGTTTTTTCAACTCTAAAACTCGTCATCGAGTCAATCAAGCCTGCTGACATGCAAATATGGTCTATTGAGGCTTTTGACTCTCCACTTTCCCAGGTCGGAATATTGATTTGGTTTGGGAATAGCATTGCGATGTTTTGGATGTCTCTTCCAGAAATCAGTTTGTTCCACGCTTTCCCTCGGTTTTGAGAGTGGTCTGAACGTTTCGGAGTTGTGCTGTTTGTCTTGCTGCAATTCGCGTTTAGGTCACCGCATATGATGATATTGATGTCCTTGAATGCTTCGTATAACTGATCTATCGTACTCCCCATATTTAGACAGGAGGTTTCAGTTAACATCCTCTGGGGATTCCAATAGCAATTAATAAAGGCGAGTTTTTTTTTGCACTTTCCTCTTTGTTTATTGTTTTGGGCGGGCCAAGTGGTCAGCGATACCAGCATCTCATATGCTTCCTTCCATTTCTTTGGCTCATCCATGCCCCGGCCTGTTTTGACTGCTGTCGAAAGGCCCGCTGAGGGCCTTCCCAGAAGGCCTTTGACTGCCGGAGAAATCTGAACCGTGAAGCCATCAAGTGTTGGTTTGGCTGATAGCCAGGTTTCTTGTAGGCATAATATGTCATAACGACCCAGATTTACGTCGCTTGTCTGAGTAAGATGGTTATATCCTCGGGTATTCCATGATCCCAGGCTGTAAATCTCGTTAGTGGGCCGACCCTCTTTTCCTACAGGGCTCTTGCTGTTTTGGAGGACTGGCCCTTTTCGTTGCTATTTGGTGTTGTTTGCGTTTATCGTTGAGCGTAACCAGTTCCATGGACCTTGTAGTTTGCGCACTGGCGGCGTGGATTCTCTCTGTTTCCTTGCTTCTGGGTGTTCTGCCGCGTCTTTATTCCCTTGTAGGTGTAGGTCCTGATGATTCTGGCTATTTTCTTTTATATGATTTTTCTTGTTTGGATTTTGTTTTTGTATGTTAAATAGTATCTGCTGGTTTCCTTCATTTTTCGTTTTCTGGTTATTTAGATCTGTAAGCAGAAAGCTCATCTCTTTCAGTTCTTGATAAGCTTTTAATCCTATTTTTTTCCTGCTATCTGCTTCAATGTGTATGTATGCTTTAGGTCTGTCTTGCCTGTGGTAGGGTTCGACTAATTTGATGTCTTTCGTCGTCAGATGTCTCAGCTCCTTTGCACTGTTCATTATCTGAAGTATCTTTGGACGGTTTAACGGTGCTCTCTCCTTCGCTGCATTGCGTCGTTCCAGCTTGAATAGGCCATACCATTTGGTTTTTGCCGGGACTTCGTCGGCCTGATCTGTCGATTTCTTTTTTATTATGTCTTTCTCTGCTTTTCCCTCTCTGGCCCCTTGGCCAGGTGCTTGGTATTGCTCCTTCACCATTTTGTAAAGCTTGTTCCTGTCAGTGTCTTTTGTGTGGTTCTGTGGGTCAGGAGTCTGTATTTTCGTTGGTGTGTTTTCCGAACTTGTTTTCTCTCCTTGTCTTGGGTCATTGCCTTCAGTTTCCTCTTTTTTTTTTCCACGGTTGCCACTTCTGTTAGTTTAAAACCCATTTTCTACGTTTCTTCAAAGGCTGTACCGTCAAGTTTTTCCACTGCTTCGCTTTTGACATGTAAACACGCTTTAGCTAACTTTTTTCTGTGATAGGGTTCCACCCGCTTTATGTCTTCTGTTACCATGTTCCTCATAGATTTCGTTTTCTTCATCAAGTACATTACCGTCGAACGGTTTAGGATCAGGTGATTTTTTCCCTCTTCTTTTTGCTCCAGTTTGAAAAGGCGTATTTTGTTCTTATTTTGTTGAATCTGAGAGGTCGCCTTACTTCTCCATTTCGTCCTTGGTTTTTCTTGGGAACTCACTGGAACTGGTCTTGGCCCTCTAGGCGATGTCGCTTCTAACTGTTCTTTCGTTTCTGCTCCATTTGATATAGCTTGTTCAGTCACTTGTGTTATTTTGTAACGGCTTGCTCGATTTGGTGATGATTTTCCCGTGTTTAGGGGGAATTGTCCTCTTCTGGGCTAATTGAGATGTTCGCATGTTGAGATATATTCACTAGGGTGTTATCTAGCAGGAAGTCTTCTATTGTTCGTGGTGAGCTTATGGTAATCTGGCCCGGTTTCTGTGTTTCTTTCTGCTGTACTGTTTGTTCTATGCTAGTGTGCCTAAGGTGAACAACTTCCTCTCTGACTCTGCCTGACACCATACTCGAGCCAGGGCAGGTACTTACTTGGAGTAGTTTTGTCCCCTGGTTTGTAAACGCTTACGGCCTTTTTTCTTCCCTTTTTCCTCCCGCCGGCTGTGATCTTGTTGCATCTTCTCCCGACCTCCTCTGGTCGACTATGCGTCCTTCTAGGTTGCCGATCTTTTTTTCCAGCTCTTCGATTTTCTTAGTCATAAGATGTTTTGCACCTTTTTCCTGGTCTTCGATTGCCGTTATATAACTCTCCACGCGTGTGATCTTTGCGATTTTATTCATCAGAACCGCTGTGTCGTCTCTGATGTCTTCTTTCATTGCCTCGTATAGCTTGCAGAAAGGAGCTAGCACCACTGTCATTGCCGACATTATTGCTATCACATCAGGTTTGTCACTTGTGGTAGCTTTTTGCAAACCTACTGCGATGTCGCTGAGGCGGCGGTTTTTTGGCGTAAAGGGAATGTTCTCCGTCCTTTTTTGTAGGATCTCATGGTCATGGTTGCCCCGATCAATGGATCTGTTTTGGTCTTGTTCGACTCTGTTTAGTTTCTTTGTCGACTTTTGTTTTTCTCGGTTGTAAGGACTCTGTTTCCCTAGTTGTTTCTGAGGGGTTTGTTGGAGACGTTGTTGGTAGATGCGGTGAGGTCCATGCGTGTCGTTGTTCTATTGGGCCTGTTTGCCCGTTTACTGATTGTTCGGTTGTAAGGCTCTTTGGTGTCGTTGTCCTGTTTCCTGCTTGCGCTGGCCCCATTAGTTTGTCTTGCCCTGGCGTATTTTCAGTTGGTAGGCTTGGCGATTTATCATTGATCGTGATTTTGCCCTCGCTTCCCCTTGCGGTCGAGGGTACACTAGCTTGTAGGTGATTGTACGTCCAAATTGATTCTGTATGTTTCTGTTCGGAGCTCTTTGTTTGTTCAAGAGTTAGTTCCAACATTTCGGCGTCGGAGACTTCTAATTCAGCAGTTAACTTTCTTTTGTATTGTTTAGTGAAGAAAGACTGCAGTGGACGTGAGAAGAGCGGATTTGGTAAGTTTTCCTTTGTTTTTCTACTTCTTTTAATGATCTTTACAATTTCGTGCTCACTTGGGGGGAGATTCTGTTCCTCCCCTACGGTTTCTGGACCTTTTTTTGCTTCTTTCCTTGTTGGTATGGTTCTTTTTCTCGGCTGTTTTTTGTTTAGTTTTCTGCGCTTTGTTTGTGTGGTTTTTCGAGCTACTACTTGGAGTTTTTCCCCAGAGTTTCTTGCCGGAACTGATTCGTTTTTCTCCTGATCCTCTGTGGTGATTTCTTCCGCCTCGCTTTGCGGGACTGCGCAGTTATTTGTTGGTTTTGATGTCTGCGTTTTTGCCGTTTTCGGGGGGGTCGTCATTGTGATGAGCGCTTGGTTTTCCAGTGTTATAGGTAGCCTGGGGTCGCCTATGTCCAGGGCATGACATTGTGCTATTATTAAATGTCCCTTTCTGGACTGGTCTGTGCCCGTTGGTCTCGGCGCCTGGTCGTTACCTTTTTCGTTTAGCTTCTCTGTGAGCCCTAAATCTTCGGGACTCTGCGGACTCGGCTTTTTACTGGGTTTTACTCGGTTTTCTTGTATGATGATTATCCCGGGCGTTACCTCTTGAGAGTCCTGTTCAACACCGGCTTCTGTGATGGTTTTTGCCGGCTCCAGACTTTCCCGGTCCATGGCTGGGAGGTCGCCCGCCCCGCCTGCGCTCTGGCCAGCCTCGAGCGTGGACAGTCCTCCGACCGCTCCCCCGCTCGGGGCGCTCGCCTCTAGGGCGGTACACCGATCTCTGCTGGCTACGGGCGGGCAGCCTCGAAACTCTGCGAACACGTCGGCGGCGTCGGTGGGCCTTGCCTCTCTGGCTCCCCTAGACGTCTGAGGCGGGGTCCGGGAACTAGTAGGTGCTTGCTCCCTCTCACCGGGTAATTTTGCAGGGTCCGGGGGGAGGGTGTTGTCCATCTGGGCCGCACTGGTTTCGGCAAGGTTTGCTTTGTTTAGACCTGTCTCACCCCCTGTGTTGCGGGGTGGGATTACCCCCGGCTTCACAATGCTTTGCTGCGTTTTGTCATTCACAACCAAATCCGTCTCCTGTACTTTCTCCTCCGTACATAGGCGTTCAGGCTCGACGAGCAGCTCCTCCTCGATGATTATTTTGGTTACTTTGTTACCTCTTACGGTGTTAGTGGGAGGCATGTTTGAAGCTCTGCCTGATTTCTTCCCCGGTCGGACCTCAGGTTCCATGCCGGTCCTGCTCCGGGTCTGCAGTGGAATGCTGCAGACTGCTCCACTAACTCGGCTCCTGAACTCCGCTCCCCGCTCCGCGGGTTTGTTCGGGTTAATAAAGATCTGCTTCCGCAAAAGGACGTCGAAAGGCAGTGACTGCTGCAGACTGCTCCACTAACTCGGCTCCCGAACTCCGCTCCCCGCTCCGCGGGTTTGTTCGGGTTAATAAAGATCTGCTTCCGCAAAAGGACGTCGAAACGCAGTGACTGCTGCAGACTGCTCCACTAACTCGGCTCCCGAACTCCGCTCCCCGCTCCGCGGGTTTGTTCGGGTTAATAAAGATCTGCTTCCGCAAAAGGACGTCGAAAGGCAGTGACTGCTGCAGACTGCTCCACTAACTCGGCTCCCGAACTCCGCTCCCCGCTCCGCGGGTTTGTTCGGGTTAATTAAGATCTGCTTCCGCAAAAGGACGTCGAAAGGCAGTGACTGCTGCAGACTGCTCCACAGATCTGCATTATGAATTTTATCACCTCATTGGTATCAATTCAACTCACCGCCTTGACTTCCACCCACCCCGAGTAATAATCAACTAGAACTATCAGGAACCTCTTCTCCCCAACCAACCTCACATATGGTCCAATGATATCTATTCCTACCATCTCCCATGGCGCATTACCTTTGTCTATGTTAATCGGCTTAGACTTGACAATCCTACAGCTCTTGTCGCTGTTCTGACATGGCCAACAATTCCTGATAAACCTCTCGATCATAAGATCCATACCTGGCCACCAGTATTTCAAACGCACATTGTTCTTCGTGCCAGTGATACCAGGATGGCCCAGGTGTGCCTTCTCAATTAACTCACTCCACAACTTGCGCGGGGGAATCAATTTATCTCCCCTCACTAAGAATCCCTCCTCCATGGACAATTCATCTTTAACTTCCCAATATTTCCTACAACCTTCACTGATTGCCCTTTTTTCCGGCCACCCTGATTCAATGTATCTTCTTATCTTTTGTAATTCATCATCTTTACTCAATTCTTCAATCCACTCATCCTTGGACGTAACCTCAAAAATGACCGCCACCATTTCTTCATCCAATTCCACACTTGTATCACCACTCTCTAAAGGTAATCTAGATAAATAATCGGCAACTACATTCCTTTTCCCTGGTACATATTTTACTGAGAAATTGCAGTCCTGTAGTTTTAGACTAAGTCTGGCTAATCTCGGCGAAACTTTACACATTGCTTTCACCGTAAGATCTTCAATTAAAGGTTTGTGGAACATTTATATAAAACATTAACATTATCAGAATACATGAGAATACTACAGGTATCTTATGCTTCTTTCCGTTAACCATTGTATAATGGGGTGGCAATCTCTACAACGGGCCAGGGTGAGTCCCGACAGGTCCTGGAAAACCCTGATCATGTCTCCTTCATATTGGAAGCTTCCCAACCATTTGGCCTTCTCCAGGACTTCAATTTTTTCTCCATATCTCACGAAACGTACCACTATGATCTTGGGCCCTTTTCCCCTCCACCTCCTCCTTTGTGTGCCCTTTCCAGTTGCACCTCCTTGCCTCCTTCTAGGGCGAACAGCTTGTTGATCAGCCCTTGTACCTTCCTTCCCACCTCAGAGTCCAATTCTCCTTTCTGCTCACTGACCCCAACAATGTGGAGGTTGTTCCGCCATTCCCTGTTTTCCAAATCGTCCAGTTTCAAAATAACTTCTTCCTCACGCATCTCCAGGTCCATCAGGCGTGCTTCATATTTCATATCCAGGAGGTCTACCTGTATGTGGTTGTTATCCAAACCTTCCATTTTGTCCTCCAACTTGTCCACCTGGCCCTTCAGGTCACATATTGAGGCTTGAATGTCTGTCTTTATCGCCTTTATTTCTTGGAGGATGTCCTTGAGGTCATCTCTGGTTAGGGCCGAGGCATTGTTTTTCCCACTGCTGCCATCTCAGCCTGGGACAGTTGGGTCCCCTCCCCACTGCCGGCTGGGCTTCTCCTAAAGTGCTGGAAGGATTGCACACCCGTTTGTATCACTCCTCAGTATGGCTTCCGGCTATGTCCTGGAAGGTTCCGCCTTCTGAGCCGCCCACCATGACTCTTCCTTGCCTTTGCTGTGTGTCAGTGCCAGGGCCGTCGCCCCTCTGGGTCTCGCTCTGGTCCATGGGTGTTTTGTTTGCTGAGATTGCTGTGATCCGTGCCTCTCTGTCTGTGTATCAATCGAGAGTTTGCGATCCAAAGTGTGTCTCCTCTCTTTGGACTGCGTGCCTTGGAACTTAGGATACGAGCTCCCCCTGCCCCTCCCTGTCTTTTTGCCCTCAGGGCTCTTTAAATATTTCCCAGTGTCCTGTTTCCCTCTTCGGTTGAATCCAGTCGTCTCTGTATTTTTGACACACTACCAATGAGGGCAAGATCACCCCTTTTGTGTGGTCAACGCATGCTGGGGTCGTGACTGGGGGGGCATTGTCCCTGCTCCCGCCGGTTCTCACCAGGGCTGGTGCTCCATTTAGCTACCACTGGCTTCTCCTTGACTTTATGAGCCGCTTCCCTATGCCTATGAATATATTGTCCTGGGTGTCCCACAGGGTCCTCGTTCCTACTTGTTTCTCCTGCCCTTGCGGCGGGCTCATGAGCCTTATATGGTAAGTTCCTTGAGCAGCGGGCCTCTACTGTGCAGGCCCGACTTTGGCCTGACTTTGGGGCTTTGTTCCACCCCCCCATGCTAGGCTGAATCCAGCACACCAAGGCGTCCCCTACATTCGCAGGGGGGGTAGTTTCATCCAACAACAAGAGTGTTGTACTTTGTGGCCGGGGCCCCAATTTGTCTGCATAATGCACTGGCTCTTACCACGTGTCTTTCTCCTCTTTCATGTGTCGTCCCTCTGAGTCTGGGGATGTTATCTCCGCTTTATGCCCTTATGGGTTGGTGTCAGCAGAGTTGGTAGGTGTGTACAGTGTGTGTCACTCGCAGCACTCCGGCAGGGCCTCTCCACAATTCTCCCTCTATTGTTCCTTATTTTTCCCAGAGCACTTACTGGGCCTCCTTGCCCACCACCGGGCCTCTGTCCGTTAGCTACCAGTGGGAGGGCGGGCCGCATTGCTGCAACCTCTCCTTTCACCCCATGAGGAGTGTGGGACGGAACTAAGCTCCCAGCGTGGGTCAGTACCTCCTGCGCCTGTTCCGCCCTCCCTCTTGCCTGGTGCTGGGATGCCCGTCTTCCCCTCTGGATGGCACCTTCGTTGCGGCTGTCGGGGTGGCCAAATCCACTCTGCCCCGGATCTGGGCCGTGCCACCGCAGCTCCTCCTCGCCTCTGAGCACCCCAACTTCCTCGTGTTCTGGACCTCGCTCTGTCCGGGACCCAGGCTGCGCTATCGGCCAGCCTCCACCAATGTGGGCTCTGGGTCCTCATTGCCTCCTTCTTCTCGATCCATACCTTCGAGGAGGTGCTGGGCTCTCGCTCAGGGCACGTACTCGACTTCCGCACCCTCTGCACAATGAGGCCGCAGGAGCCACTTCGACTTTTATCCTCTCGCAGCCCCCAAGATAAGGGACACCCATGGTCACTGTCTCATTTATGTCCCCGGGGGTGTCTCAAAACTGCACTTTGTGGCGCTTATAGCCACTGGGGAGCACAAATAGCCCAAATCCAATGGTGTCCGGACAGAGCTGCAGTCTTACGTGGCCATCTCGGTCCGTGCCCCCTGGTGGTCTCCATTTCCATTACTTTTAACTTGAATAAATACCAATACATTTCTCATACACCGGCTGGTTCTTGGCTCATTCTTTGCGTGGGGGGAGAGGGATCCATTGGGCATGATATGTGTCTTAGTTAGGGCTAAAGAAAAGAATTTGTTAAACAGTTTGTTGCATAATCACTTCAGTGGGGAGGGAAGGAACTCCCTGTGTTGAGGGAGTCTTCTCAATAAACCTTTACACTGCCAAGGTAATATATTGGTGGTCGCCCACCCTGTTTCTAGTTGTCTCATTCCCTGATGGCACCTATGACATCATCCTCTTTTATAATTATGAGGGTTTTAGACTCCCAGAGGAATGGGTCAGGTGTGTTTCCCAATAGTTTCTTACAACCATTTCAAGTAACAGCAGGGTTCTCAGATGGGCATGGGATTGCCAACCACAAGACTAGGGATGGGGGGGGAGACCCCGGGGACCCCCTCATGTACCGCATCCTAGTCCTGAATCCCAGAAAGGTTATTGTTCCCTAAGGTCACTCACTCCTCTCCCCTAGCCTCCAACCTCTCAGAGCAGTTTAGAAAAAGAAATCGTGTTGCACCAGAAACCCCCAGAAAGTAATTGGGCAGCAGAAGCAATAAACAGCAGAGAACAACCAGAAGCTGCATCGCTGCAGAAGCACAAGCCCATTTTATTCAGCGCTGCCAAAGTGTATGTCTTATATGATACCTTACTTGAAAGTACTTCACAGGGCTCGTTTCTGAACCTTTTTGTACATTCCAAAGAGTGAGAAGGGAAATAACCTTGTTGGGCTCTGCAACAATTCATGCAAATATGCTGGCCAGCCCCTATCAAAGACAGCACAGACAGCAGTAGGCTCTCGTTTCTCTCTAATTTCATGATTGTGAGAGTGGCTATCAATTCGGACAATGTTTTCATACGGCAGCAGAGGCACGCATCACACAGAGTGAACAGCTTCCTTATCCACTTCACCAATCATAGACAAAACGTGTCTTCCATAAGCAAAAGAGATGCTGGTCACACCCTGCCCCCACTTCACTGCAATGTCAGTAAGGGAATGGGAATTGGGGGGACACGTCAGATGTCGTGAGGGAGGTGCAAGAGAGGAGCTTGCAGGAATCTGGTATGTGGACGTGTTGTACTACTGCTTTGGGGAGGGTCTTATGCTTGTCACTCATGTTTGCAGTAGCGTTTCATAGTTAGTGTAAAATATAGCTGTGTTGACCCGGCCGAGAGTGTATGATTGCAACACCGAGGAAAATACTGCATTGGTGATGAATGATGTGATTTTCCCCATTCCACCGAAGAGCAAGGAAATAGCACACACCAACTATACTGGGAGCGGCACCACTTCCTCCATTCTGGGTGATCGGTGGCAATACGCCCATTATGTGGAACAAATGGCCTCTGCCCTAAAAGACATGCCGAGAGCCCGTGGGACATACACACTACAGTCTAGATAGAAAGAAGGCCAATCTGCCGAACTCAATGGGGCAGACAGTGAAAAGGGACGGAACAGCATGGTGGATTACTTGAGGAGCATTCTGAACGGGTGAAGTCAGACAATCTTGGGCCTCATTACGAGTCTGCCGCCGGACTCGGGAATTTTCCCAGTGCCTGGCTCCAGGGAAACACGGGGTATTATGACCCCGGTGTTCCTGGAAGTCAGGCGCTGGAAAAATGTTAATCCCCATTCCCATATGAGTGCCATAGTGGGAATGGGGATGAGGGAAGCACCGGCACTGTTAATAACAGTGTCAGTGCTTCCCAGAATGTCTGCAGGCGGGTGCCGTCCCGCCTGCCAGGTCAGGCCTGGCGGGCGGGACGGCACCCGCCTGCAGACTTGGAGTGCGCCGCTCTGGTAACAACAGTGCCCATAGGCTTACCAGCATAGTTGCTACCGGACGGGCACACTCGTAATGAGGCCCAACGTGTTTTAAGATGGTCATGAAGAGAAGACGAGCAAGATGCTTTGATAAAAAGGAAATGTGAAATTGTATGGAATAAAGTTCTACTCGATAGCACGAGTCAGCAAAGTATTACGTGGTCAGTCTAGGGAACTGGCTCTAGCATGCAAGACTTAACAGACTTGATGATCCAAGACATCTGATAGTTCACACATGCAGCAATAACATCTAAAAGAAGTACATTCAAGCCAAAGAGCTGGCACTGGAGGAAGCACTTCATTCTGCTCCACTAGTGGACAAAACTACCCATCGACAACAAGGAGAGTACGGGAGATGAAGATGCTAACGAAGTGTGTACAGCAGGGTGAATCATCTAGTCAACCTCCAGATGGTTAGCCCTGGAACTGTCATGATGTTTCACCAATGACAATGATGGCCGGGACCGGAGGGAGTTATAGGGCAACACATCTGGAGGGCGACCCGTTGGCTACCACTTGTGAGCATCCTCCAATGAGGCAGCTTGTAGGGGCCATGGCCAGCTGATGCTTTAAACAGAAGGGGCCAACTTAGAAATGTGAGAGCAAATCAGCCGGATCTATGATAAAAAGCCAAAATTCCAAATAGCTCGAGGCTCAAAATTGCAAAGCCGACTTGCTCGCATTTTGAACCTTGAGCTTTTCGGATTCTGCTGTTTTGTCCCCCCTCACCATTTAATGTATGTGGGGGCACACCCCTGCATGCCCCCAAAGCCCATAATGCCGAACTAGGTGAGCGAGTGACACCCTGACAACCCCTGCTCACCTAGTTCGGCATTTTCGTTCTCTGCATTTTGTATCATGCAAAATGCGCAATTAAAGTGCATTCTGCATTTTATTTATGTTTTTGCATGCAATACCAATCTGTCTGCTTCGTGCAGCACATAGGGCCCAGTGAGAAAATGTAAATGTGTGACACCATGTGACACCATGTGTGCTTGGGGTACACAGTTTCCAGAGAAGGGATTAGGTCAAAGTTGGAGATCCTCCGCACTATCACAAAAGCTCCATCTCCATCTCCTGACACGAAAAAGAACAAAAAGGGGCTCATTACAAGCATGGAAATGTAAAAAGGAATTGGCAGTAACTCTAATACCGCCACTTTTCCTGCAGCACCATACTGCGAGTATGGACCTGGACTGAAGGATTTACCTCCAGCATAATTCTGGAGGTAAATCCTCCCACTGTACCCTGGAAAATTGGCAAAATTGGTGGAATTACTGCAGCAGTAATTCCGGCGGCATTAATTGCGCCAAAAAAGCCCCATGCAGTTCAATAGACGCTGAAAAATTGGGATTAATTCCGCCACCGCCATTTATAATCTGACAGTTATTCCGCTGGAACAAGTGGCAGTAACAGTAATTCAGTTGGGTGATTTTCTGGCAGATTGAGTTAGAAGAGCTTTAACTCGACTTCTCAAAGAACACTGGATCAGTGCTGCATCTTTGGAATCAAATTCCTCATTTCATGTGGGAAAAAGAACAAGAAGGAGCATTCATCAATGCGAAATAATGCACAACTTGACATGTGTATCATAGCAGAAGCGAGTTACTGTGGTATTAGGACAACCCTCACACAGAAGGAAAAGGGATTGTAAAATGCCGTAGCATTTCTGTCCAGCGCCCAATGACTGTCAGACTAGAACTATTCTGCAAAGAGATGCTGGCATCCTTCAGAATGTACATCTTTGACAGAGCAGATAGTATTCTGAGGGAAGAAAGCCATATGTCTCGGGAGGATAGCACAGGTTCGATCCCCTGGGTCGGCGCTTAGAAACCTCTGTGTTTTAAGCGCATTATAAATAACCTATCATATCATACATCAGATGAAAGTGGAGCCCAACATTTTTATCAGAGGTATTTGACTCAACTACAGGACTTGTCAGAAACATTTGTAATGTCCGATATGCGATGTACCCTTTGCTGTGATGCAAGATGCTTTGTCTCGGTGAGCAGCCTCTGGTAAATGCACCTCTTTTACCCATTGCTTACAAGCTTTAAGAGAAATTTACTGCACCTCTCCACTCTTTCTTTACTGAGCTTGTGCTGGCGTATGATGACAAAGTGTGCTTTTGCTTATGTACGAAAGTAAAGAATTCGTGGTCATGACATTTGTTCTGTAGCTTCGGGGTTTGGGTCCTCTCCTCCCAATAGCGAACAGCCAGGGAGACGAGTCTCTCCATTAATGCCATTTAATAAAAAGCCAAAAATGCACTACATTTAAAAAAATATTGAATTTCAGCTGTAGCTTTATTCCCCAATTAAAAAATACTAATAATGAACTGTGCCGTACATTTTATTTAATGATGGAATAACATTGGCTCATAGCTTGGTCGCCCAGGGGATATGTCACTGCACAGGTAGTCTCAGGATCAAATAAATCGTCCCCTCCTTCGCTTAACATAATTGAAAAACAAACAGTTTATTGAATTGGGCCTCATTAGGACCCAGGCGGATTTCGCGGTGCTAAATGCACCGCGAAGCATGGCGGAAAGCCGCCGATAGCGCCATGGGGGTTGGCGGATTTACCGCCCCATTCCGACCTCGGCGGAGCGGTAAATCCCCAATCCCCATTCTGCCCTTCCCCATTCCCATTCTTGCCCCATAGGGTATAATGGGAGTGGGGAAGGAGTTAATTACGCCACCGTAAAATACGGTGGCGTAATTAACAACGAGGTCCCGTAGCGCCATGGTTTTCTCCGGCTGGTAAAACCAGGCGGAGAAAACCTCCATGGCGCTACGGGAACTCGTAGTATGGCGGAGAGGTACGCCATGCACTACGCTGGCGTAAAACCCTCTCCGCCAGGGTCCTAATGAGGCCCATTGTCTTTTATTTTGATTAGAGCAACACATCACATAATGCATTTGGCAAAGAAATGAATTGAAAGCCTAGGATGATGTTGTGATTAGCCAAGATGGCGCTGAAGCACGTGGTGATGTAAGGTTACATGCTGGGCTGTGTCTACCCTAACGTACACGTCTACTAGCTGCATCGTCCTGCCATTGGTAGAATATGGATTTCAATGATCTCCCCTCTGAGGTGCCTGAATTTGCATCTCACCTCCTTTAATGCCTTTTTTCTTTTTGCATTGCTCTAAAAAAAAAAGCAAGCAATGACGATTATTTGTTTCATTTTGTTGATTTTCTTCTTCACTGTAAACACAATAGAGCCAATGGACAGTTGCCCAACAATACCGGCTTAGGTACTGATTGACTGACATCTTTGCTATTGTAAAACATAAAAAACAATATGTAACAAGAGGTAAATTAAATGCAGGTGCTAAAAGAAGGAGCAGAATTGTTCAATAATATTTCATGTTCTACTACTGGCCAACTGAGCTGTGCTCCATCCTCTACACCTCCAGCTGCATTGTCCTGACTGGGGGATGACTAACATGGAGTCATAAAATAAGCTCATGCAAAGCCTCAGTACTGCAATGAGGCCTGGTGCCCTTTGTCCTCTTGTCTTTCGGAAAGCCTGGATTCTAACTTTGGAATTGCAGTTTTCTGTTTCGTAGTCGTGGCCAAGAGCAGGCCCCTTCTCAAGGGCCGGCCTCAGCTTGCAGCAACTAAGCAAAATAAGCAAATAAGGGGAGAGACACAGACTGATGGTAAATCAAGCTTCTTGTATTAGGCAGCAAATACACAGTTTACAGAGACATTATCGGTGGGGAAGCAGGAACACAGCAGGACAAGTGTTCAGGTAGTTGGCACACAGAGCTCTCTCTCTAGCCCCACACCCCCCAGAGTGGCGGTTTATATAGCATATCATAGGCAAACACTACATGTTTCTGTACTTTCACAATGGGGTTATTACTTGCTACAATATTGCAGACATTCGACATCTCAGTTGTGATGTTGTGATGCAGCCCTGCAGGGACATTGTGTTGTATTATGAATAAGCATCATTTGCAGAAACCCTACTGTTATCTCCCATATATGTGGCTAATGCTATACTTGAAAAGAATAAGCCAAAGGGAAGGTCTGGCGTGTCCTCTGCCCTGGGTGGAGTTTGGACCTGTCCCGGGTGCTGCGTCCAGTGGAAGCAGAGGGAGGCAGAGGGAGGTGACATGAAGGGTCTGAGGCCTAACTGTATGCAAGAGCCTAATATAGCATATCATAGCATAACATAGCATAGCATAACCCAGACTAGCGTTGCATAACATATGATAGCATAGCATTAAACAGCATAGTGTAGCATAATATAGCATAGAAATCCTGCCGAGCATAGCATAGAAGTCCTGTATAACATAGCATAGCAAACCAGCTACATCAACAGGATGCAAAGATGTTGTAAATGTGAGGTGCAACGCAATGAATCTGGTACAACAGCTTTGAGTACATCAGAAGTAATACAACTTCTCCCCCCTGAGGACAGGCCAGAATGGGCACCAAATACCTTAAACAGAACCCCAAAAACAAGGGTTGGACATTACATCAGCACCAGTCAATAGTATATATTTCTATTGCTTTAACACTTCTAGCTACCACACATCACACACCTCTCCCAAATGTTACAGGTTGAGAGAAGATCAAAAATGAGAAAAGGGATGGAATGTGGGAGGGGAAGAACAAACAGTGGAAGAAGCTATGCTGGATATAAACAACTGGTACTAACATTATGTGCCTTTTAACACTTCGTTTTTATGCCATACCTGACCATTGTCTGATTCTAGGATGAAGTCTCTAATCCTCCCTACAATAAAGATAGTTAGGGTCTTCGGCACATGCATGGCTTTTTTTCCTCTCACAATGTCACCCACTCTGATGCACGCTGCCCCTACTCATCTCTGTTTGGCAAATGGCTCTGACTGATACTTCTTATCTTGCAGATGTGTACAGAAACGGTGGGGATAAGCACCCCCCATCCTCGACTGGTTCAACGTTGATGGGCACAGCTTTGAAATGGCTTTTCTGTCTCTCAACAATTCGACATGCATTCTACAGATAGCAGCATGAGGCGAGAGCTGCATGGCCACTACACATGTATGATTTCTAGCCTCACAAGTCTATCCCTGGCATTTGTAATGTATGTATCTTATGTTAAAGCCCTATTCACTCCTTCAACTTTACCATTTGATTCCAGGTGATACATTTAGTTAAATGTATGCACAATTCCATTACTTTGCCAATAAAGCTGCATTGCCCTGGTACACAACTATGATCCATTATCCAACATGAGCACTACAGGGAGACCTTCCCTTACAAACACATGATCAAGAAACCTTACGACCCCATCAGATGTCACTTTGCGTACTAACTTGTATTCCACCGATCTGCAGGAAACATCCACCATACATACGTAAAAATTACACTCCAGGTTCACAGGACCAGGATGTCCAAAGCAAAGCGTAATCCTACATTGATCGACCAGGGAACATCATATGGCCGAGGGACTGTGTCCTTAACTTGCAGATTATTTTCAGAATGTCAGAATCTTGCACATCTCAGATTGCTCCTGCATATCAAATCCGTGTCACCAATAGTCAGCCCGTTGCAACAACTTTGTCCTAGTAATACCAAGTGACCTACAAGTGCTAAATCAATAAATTATTGAACGACACCCTATGAAATCACAGTTCTGCCCCTCCTGAACAGCATGTTATCCTTGTAACTATTTTGTTCTGCCACGGTCCAGAATTCCTAATGCCTTTCTATAGAATTAACCTTATCAGGCCACCTCTGTTCCACAAATGTGCATACTTCCTGCAAAACACTATCCAACTGTGTTCAGTTATTTGTACTTCCTTACTCAATATGCCCTCATCTATGATATACAATAACTCATCCCAACAGATGGGTTGTACCTCTTCCTGTACATGAACATGGGATCATCGTCAAATGTATTCAATTCACCTGGAAGGTAATTAACTTTGAAATTACTGCACCGTGTTATTGCCACCCAGCTCACTATCCTTTGCAGAACACTACTCGGACCCTTATTTTAAAAAAATAGATTTCAGCTGTTTATGAACAGAGCAGAGGATAGATGATGTTCCCCATAAGAAAGACCTAACTGACTCTATAGCCCAGAAACACATGTTGGCTTCTTTTACTATTACTGTGTACCATTTGTCAGGTTCTATTACCATCCTGAAAGCATAGGCCACAGTGTGCTCCTGCAAAAGCACAGAACCTGAACCACAATCAATTGCATCTGTCATGGGAATTGTCGGTAATCTTGGGACAAATGTCCTAACATTCTGACACCTCTGTCTGTCATTTTACCTTCCCAAATTACCTTTGGCAAGCATCAGATAATCTAAAGGCCACTTTTTTTCTTACTCAGTCTATCACACTGCTTGTCCTCTTGGCAACGATGGGTACACACAATTGGTAGTTCTCAACCATTCCTAAAACAGCTTCTTTAACAGTGTTCACTAGACTTCCTTGGGGTTAACCCCTTCACCACTTATGAAGTGTACCAGGTACTTTGTTTGCAACATCGTAAAGTGGCATGTGTTCCATTCCTGCAAATGATAAAATGCTGGTCATGTAGAACCTTCAACACATACTCCATGTTTTCATCATGTTCCTTCACAGAAGCTCTGTAACCAGAACATCACCCTAAAACACAAAACAGTCTTGTGACCTTCACATTTTCTGAACATCGCCAGCTGAAAAACTGAATTGATCAAAACCAGGTCAAAAAGAATTTGCATAAACTGGAAAACTCCATAGGTGACCAACGCTATCAATGTCTGAGAACCCAAGTAAAGCTTAATTTGATGCGAGAGGAAAGTCAAATCTAATCTGGCAAAGAAACTGCTATCACCAAACTTCCTCAATAAATCATGAATGTTGGGCAAAGGTTGCCTTTGCACTAGAACAGATTTGGTGAGGTTGATACACAGTCAACTTTCCCTACTTGCTTTGGGCCTCAAAACCATCTGGAGAAAGTCATTTCCACCACATTACCTCTGCCCGTAATTCTCTCGTCGCAGAGCCTTGTCATTCTATTTTCATGGCATCCTAGAGAGCTAAAGGCACACTTGCAACTTTGGATATCTTGGGGATGGTATTCGACTTTAACTGAATGTGATATAGGAGCACTTGTAGACACCATGTGCAATGGCAAGCAAATGAGGGACGTTTTACTCCCATTCCCCCTACACTTGTCATCTAGAACTGTAACTTGCTCCCTAGCTTTAGGATCTAGCTTAAAGGAATGGTTCAGTCAAAATATGTTATTGTCCCTGCAGGTCGGCCATGTGCTTTTAAGCCTAAATCACTCGATTTTAGAAAAATTTCCTATGGACCTTACCCGAGTTTTCGTCCATTAAACGCACGCGAAAACAGGCACCAGGGTGCTGCCATTTTGTGATAATCCTATCACTTGCCCCATCGCCCTGGCTGGCCTGCTTTTGCGGCACTAAATCATATCCCCCGCCTCTGAGTCTGTCATCAGTAGACGCGTACTGCCCATTTCACAACGCCAAAGCACATCTCGTGTCAACAATCGCTGCGCTTCAGCTAATGACGTGTCGCCATGGAAATGGCAAGACGCCTCTTTCCTCAATAAGTATAAACAGACTGTTTCACAACACGCAGCAGCAGATTTTCGATTCCATTCCTCTCTCTGTGTTAATTTGAGTTTTCTGTGACTCGTTTCTGTGCTCTGTTCAGCTACCTTCACCGCTTGTAGTCCATGTGAACACCTGTACCATCGCTATAGATTATTTTAGTTTGTTTACCACACAATAGCTACAATAATGCCCTACATGTACGAGCCCGAGGAGTATACCGAGGAGGAACTACAGGAAAGGGAAACACGCGAAACCGATGGGGCTTCGGACGGCAGTTGGCAGGACGAATCAATGGATGAAGACACTGGACCTAGTCGCATGGATGGTGTTTCCACCTGGTGCACATGCAATCGATGCGAGCTAATGCCAACCAAGGAGGAGAACTGCTGCTGCTGTGAAAACTCGGGATGCGTGGCCTACATTTCGGAAGGCGAGCCACGACCACAATGCATCACCGAGCTGCCTCACACGGTCCGTGTTGACGATAATGATGATGCTTATGCACGAACTTCGCGCAACTGTTCGTCCTCGTAATCCGAGTAACGAGTAAGTATAATCTGCTTGTGATGCCACTACTATTTCATGGTCGTCTCGTATATCCAAAATGACATCTACATATCACTGTAACGCATGAAAGTCGTTCAATAGTGTGCAGTGTCTAGATAGCATTTGTCCGAGCAGAATGCCATTAGTTACAAGAATTGTCATTGACAACCAACGTTTAATCAACTTATCTTGGTCATTAAAAACAGTTTGTATCATTATTTTTCAGAGGTGGTACCGGCTGGTGGCCTATCATTCCTTACATGGTGGCTTCACGGGAGGCTTGGACACCGCGTTCGAAGAGTAATACCCGCCTGTGCCGTTCGTGCCATAAGAGAAACTTTCCCGAGTGACAGCAGTCAGTAGAGGGTATTTTACCTCGCTGTGCTGCAACCTGACCTCTACAATGTGTAAAGTTTTGTATTTTTGTGCCATCAAAAAAAGAAACAAAATAAAACACCACATATATTTTAACAATGGTTGTTTCAATTTCAATCAAGTGTGCCTCCATTCAGCAGTCTTCCTGTGCCTTGTCTGCACGCCCACCGGCCCATCCATTCATCCACCCCCCTCCCCCTCCCCTATCAAAGGCGAAGTATAACTATATAAAGTATAAAAAAGTGGTTAGTTTAACAAAAACAAAAGTCCATAACAACAAGTCCAGTGGGTGCGCGCTGCCATGGGGGGCCGTCAGGGGCGCGAACGGCCGAGGTGCCAAACAGCATGTACACTTCAAAAGGTATCCCACGCCAAGGGCCCATCGCTCACATGGCCTCCTCAGACTCCGTGTCTCCAGGCAGGGCTCCCCCTTGAAGCAGGCCGCCCCCCTGCAATCCACATAAGTGTGTCTCCATTCGGCAGTCTTCCTGTGCCTTATCTGCATGCCCCAGGCCCATCCATCCCACCCCCTCTATCAAAGGCGGTTCGCGCCAGTGGATGCACGCTGCCATGGGGGGCTGGCTGTCTGGGGCGCGAAAGGCCAAGGTGCCAAACAGCATGTACACTTCAAAAGGTATCCCACGCCAAGGCCCTATCACTCACATGGCCTCCTCAGACTCCGTGCCTCCAGGCAGGGCTCCCCCTTGAAGCAGGCCACCCCCCTGCAATCCACATAAGTGTTTCTCCATTCAGCAGTCTTCATGTGCCTTACCTGCACGCCCCAGGCCCATCCATCCCACCCCCCTCTATCAAAGGCGGTTAGTGCCAGTGGATGTGCGCTGCCATGGGGGGCTGTCAGGGGTGCGAACGGCCAAGGTGCCAAACCGCATGTACACTTCAAAAGGTACCCCACGCAAAGGGCCCATCGCTCACATGGCCTCCTCAGACTCTGTGTCTCCAGGCAGGGCTCCCCCTTGAAGTAGGCCACCCCCCTGCAATCCACATAAGTGTGTCTCCATTCAGCAGTCTTCCTGTGCCTTATCTGCATGCCCCAGGCCCATCCATCCCACCCCCCTCTATCAAAGGCGGTTCGCGCCAGTGGATGCGCGCTGCCATGGGGGGCTGTCAGGGGCGCGAACGGCCAAGGTGCCAAACAGCATGTACACTTCAAAAGGTATCCCACGCCAAGGGCCCATTGCTCACATGGCCTCCTCAGACCCCGTGTGTCTGGCCAGGACCCCCCCCTCACGCTGGCCCCCGGCAAACCACATAATACCACGACATACACACGCCATTCATTCACAAACACACCCCTGTTTGTAATACTTTATAAACCACTTGATATGTCTCATGAGACCATCTTTGTGCTTTGCAAGTCAACTCCTGAATGTGCTACCTGAGAACCACTGAGATCTTTGCTAATCTGCTCGTCGTCGTGCTATCCGTGAACTTCTGTGACCGCTTCGAGCAAACTCGTCAGTGTGCTACCTGTGGCCATCTACCTGTTCTCCTGCAACATACTGCTCTGCTTGCTGAATCCAACTGTTTGTTGGTCAAGGTAAGGCCATGTATCCTAGTCATATTTCGTTGATTTTTTAATTTCTATCTATTTGCGAGTAGAGTACTCAATAGTGCTATGTTCATTGGTCTCATTGATATTGACTTGAGTTTCTATTGTTATGCTATCAATAGATCTATTTATTTTCATCTGTGTCAATTGTCATCGAATTGCATCCTTCGGGGGTCCAGTCTATAATGTAAGCATGTTTCCTTCTCGTGCAAGACAGAACATCCAAGGGACGAGTCACATGTTCAGAGTTTAGTCACATCATTTATACATTTCTGCAATTTATGCAAATACTAAGCCGCACATGATGAACTGGTATAGTTCCTGCGACCAAAACAAACCTTGCATTGAACATTGTATGGTTAATTTACTTTTGTGTCACATTTTTATTCATCAAGATTGTATAATAATGTTGATATTTACTTTTCAGAATTTTCAACAATCCCTGCCTGTTCGATTAGCGGTTGCCCTTCGAAGACCCATGCTAAATCTGAAGGCACTACAATGCATGTATTCCCGAAAACTATTGATCGAATAAGAGAATGGGCCAGACATTGTGGATATCCACTGGATGAGCTGGAAAGTAGAGTCCAATAAGTCTTAGAGGACAAGAGGGGTGATCGATACCGCATCTGCAGCCGGCACTTTTCCTCGAACATGTACACAACATCTTGGGTAACAAAGAAGAATAAACGGTGAACGACACGAAAATTGCTCGCGAACGCTATTCCCACTCTATTCGTCCACATTCCGCCACTGGTGAGTCAAGTGTCCGGATTTAGCTTTAGGCCTTGCAGTAGTGTGTAGGTAGCCGAATGGATTCATTGATATTTTAGGTGTTGTGTCCCTTGTAATACTTTCGGCATTGATATGAGTGTATAGCTTTTTGAATAATGACATTTATCAATATATTCTTTTTCGATTTCATAACCCACAAACGAAATCTATATATGGGCACAGGGAATTTTCAATAGCATTACTCTCAAGTATTCTGTCTTCTTACATGGCAATTTTTAATATTGGCATTTCATTTTCAATCAATAATTTACCTTTACAACTGCTTGACTATCCCTTGACCGCTACAGACTTGTTTTATGCATGTCAAGTAATATTTTTATTGTATCGTGTAATTATTTTACCAAATGTTTGGTTAGTGCTTTCCAATTGATATACACCTTAGTTATCGTCCACTGGTGTTTGTTTTTAGTTATGATTAGTGTTATCCATAGTAATGCAAGTACTGTCTTTCAGGGAGATGCTGAAGCGTCCACCACATTGACAACATCCCTAGATGTTCTTCAGCAGCACGAGGTATGGATATTGACAGCTCCATCGAACTAGATCATCAGAGCTGGAATACTTGTCGTTTGATTGTTCTACACAATGTTTCATTCGTGGTTAGCCATTGATATGTACCTGTGCGGTCGACCCCAAGTGTGTGTTATGTTTTCAATATTGTAATCCTTACTAATGCAAGTACTATCTTTCAGGCAGTTGATGGAGCGTTAACCCCTGCACTTGATGCAGAGTGTAGGGGAGGAGTGGTCCAAAAGACCCCCCTTGCCTACACCTCCACCCCAGGTGAGGGCCATGGCTCATCGTGTGTCCCCTCCTACCACCAGCGCCCAGGTGGTGGATGGCTCACCTGCTGAAGACATTGCCCGCAAGTATTGAATTTAGCTAGGCCTTAGAAACCATTTTGTCTACTAAAGATGGTGCGAGCTCAGCGCACTGTAGCGCGGCTCCCACCCTCGGAGAGTTTCAGTTATCCCTGTCGCCGCAGCACCCTGGCAGATCCGCTGTGAGCCCGTTCCCACGAACAAGACGGACATGAGCTAGCATAAGATACTAACATTGTAACAGTTCAACTTCCGCAGTGTATCATCGCTCCCAGCGTGACCCGGCCAGCAGGCCTGGGCGATGAAAAGAACGGTAAAATGGTCATCAGATGGCAGAAAGTCTCTACATATTAATGCCAAGACCACTTGCAAAGTATGCTTTTCTCCACAAAACCCCTTATATTACAAAAACCTGTAAAATGTATAAACATAGAAAGCATGCTTCCATGATATAAGCAATGGCGAGCCCACACCCCTGCAGTTGGGTACTAATAATGAAGGAGCGTTCCAGGGATCTATTTGTTACGTGTATCACTGGGGAACTTACACTTCATGGTTTTGCGCCATAACCGAACTAATCCTGCTAGAGTACACGAGAAGACGAATGTAACCATACAGAGGGCTCATGTGAAGGATGCGCGAGAATGCACTTGTCATGTGTGTATGTCTAAACCCTCGTAAACCCCACAACCCACCGGATCATCTTAGACTTATGGCCCTGTGCAATCAGGACACCCAATACTTTGACAACACACAGCGGCACATCCATAACAACTTCTAACAAGACAGAATGACCTGTACCGCCCGTCCCAGGCCCTGAAGCTTAGCACCTCGACCTATGGCCCCGGTCAACAGGACACTGGTAACCATGTCCTGACGTATTACCATCACACCCCTCACAAGGTGCATTCCTCCTGTGTTGCACTAACCTGTAGAATAACCTATTGGAAGATTTACTAAAGAAGATAATATTGCAATGAGTGAATGACTGCGGTGTGCATGGCCTAGGGCAAATAAGTCAGGAAAAGACATTCATCTCTGACACTGGCCGCGATGGCTCAACAACACCGCCCGGATGAACTCAGCCAACCTGCCAGGCCCAGCCCAACCCACGAGGCTGACCAGTGACGTCCTCCAGTCAAGGCCAACCACATTGCAGCAGCACCTATAGCTAGTCATCACCACCCAATCCCATTGAACTTGTGCCCCCTATAGCATGTAGGTTCTTATGACGTTTTTTGTAAATATATACGCCTGTCTTTGCTATTGTCAGACAGAGCGCTCTCGGAGTTTGCAGAGTTCTTTGCATGCCCTATTCTGATTGATAAACTCCCATTTAAGCTCACCCGCACTCTGTCTTGGCTTTATTCCCAACTTGGGAGAGTCCGTCATTGTCTCTCATTGCGGGGAGGATCGTGCTGGCTGGGGACGCTTGCCTTCAGTGGTGACCCCGAAAGCGTGATTATTACTATTATTATTTTTTCCCGACTTAACATTACCGTCCCCTTTTTGCACGAGAATCTCCAGTCGAAAAGGGATACGCACGGTGAGCCGGTTCCGGGAGGCTGCCCGCCAACGGCGACCGGTACACTAAGAAGTGCGCACTCAAAAGAGAGAGGGTACGGGATCCCAGTTGAAAAATCCCCTTTGAGTACCGCTCGCCGGAGCCGGGGCTGACTGTTGAGCGGACGGCAACACTGCCTGGACGGACCCAGTTTCGGAGACTATCGGTTCAAGACGGGCACGTGAGTATTGAGTGCGAGCGATCATAAAGAGAGTGGAGGAAGTAATCTAGGACAGAGAACGAAGAGGGGTAGAAAAGGGGGTACGAAGATCTACTAAGGATCATCCTAAACTTTCTTTGCTTTTTCTTTGCATATGGCCATTAGGATTAAGAGGTGAATAAGAGATAAAAGTGACGGGAACCTAGCTCCGAAAGGGGGTGGAAGGCGGCGCCGCATAGTGCTATCTTGACTAGTACTGGGAATATATGAAGAAGTGGATAATAAGTTAAAAGTGTCTGGCAATGGGGGACACGGAGAATATATTAGTGACTGCTATTTCTTTTTTCTATTCTTTTCTTTAAGGTTGGGGGGAAAATAAAGGTGAGATCAGTACAAACCGTTAGGGAGAAAGTAAGAGACAGAGAGTTCTACTAGAAGAGGGAAAAGTTGATCAAAATATATATATATGCGCATCAATATATCTGAATAAGATGAACAGGGACAGCCGGCTAGGGAGGAAAGGGAGGGGAGCCTAAATTGTGAATAGAGTGTTACAGAGAGGTGTATGCACCTCGTATGCGTCAGAAGATAATTTGGTAGTGCGAGTGTGTAAAATGGCTATAAATGCATAGTAATTGAATGGTCATGGTAAGTGTGGCCGGATAAAGCTCATTGAAGATAAAAATGACAAGGTGAAGTGAGTGTGTACCTTTTTGATTTCCGGGTTGATATTGTCAAAATCACTGATGGTTTGCTCTTGTACGTGCCCCCCCCCAAAGAGGATAGAATAGAAATGGTGTACAGCCAGTTTTGTATTGTGCAGGCAGGGGGAAGAGCACAAAGGAGCCCATTATTGAATGTGAAGTAGAAAACGAAAAATAATATTGGTAATACATCTACATTATAGTTGCGGACACATAGAGACACACAAGTACTAGGAGGGCACAAAGATGGGGGCCGAAACACCCTTATCACATATTTGTAAGAACCTACCAGGGTACGCGGAGCGGATTAAGAAATATCATGACCAATGGATAACAGAGCTGAAGGGAGAGGGGTTACCCCAGATATGGCCCGAGGGAGGGTCATTCGATAAAAGCATTCTGGATATGGTAGCCACATGCATTTGTTTAAAATACAAGGGGAAGCATTTGCACAATAGGAGGGAAATATTGGATCTCTGGAGGTTATTTGAAGAGATACCACCGCCTAAAGCACCAGCAATAAATCCTGACCTACCATCCACCACAGACAATCCACTGATGATACAGAAAGATGCTAAAGAATTGTCAAATGTAGAGCCACCTATAGACGTTATAAGCTTGTACCCGATATTAAACAAGCCTGTGCCCGCAGAGGGGTACAGTGACCCCACTTATGTGCCTCCCCCGACAACTACTACACCCCACCGACCAACGGCACCCCCACCATATGAAAGTACAAGGGAGCGAGCCCAGGCAAGTACAAAAAGGGTGGACATAAAAAAGCTAACAGATGATTTACAATCACGGCTCTCAATAGCGAAAGATGAGCTCTCAAGGATAAAAGACATATGTGAACAAACAGCACTTAATGCAGTACGATCAGGGCGCACGTCTAGAGCGCCGAGTGAGAATAGAACACTCGAAGACGGGTGGAAAAAAGGTGAGATCCTGTTCAGAATTGAGGAAGAACCGACACGAATAATTGAAGTAGGGACACGAGAGGGAGGTATTGATAATGAAGATAGGCCTATAGGGGACAGAGAGGAACTACTATGTGATATAAGGGACGATTTGGAAGAAAGCGACAGGTTGAGCCTGGCAATGGGAGGGGGAAGTGAAGGGGTGGATGGTACATGTTCAATGAGAACACTGGATGATGAGTGGACAGGACGATTAAGGAACAGGGTGGGGAAAATGGCATCACTGGGAACATCAGCAGCCAAAATGGGTGCAGATGCAACGACAAGAGGAAAGCTACAGCTCCCATTGATACATAGGGGAGGAGGGAGGCCGAATTATATCCCATGGGCTCAGATGGATAAAGCCAATTTATTAAAGTTATTGCCCCCGTTATCGGGAGGGGCAAGTAAGTGGATATGCGCCGTTGAGAAACATACTGCCGGGGTACCCCTAGCAATAGGAGATGTGAAGAGCTTGCTCGTATCAGCAGCGGGGGATCAGGCTGAGAGAGTATGGGTTAAGGCTGGTTTCCCGGGAGTAACATTAGACTGCGACCGCCATGACGGAGCTTCCTTTAACAGAGTGCGTGCCAGGGTGTGGGATGCCTTGCGAGAAACGTTTCCAGACACACCAGACTTACAGTCAGTAATGCAGTGTACAATGAATGATGGGGAGGAGGCTATGGATTACATTTTTTGGGTCCAAGAGATGTGGAGAGCAGAAACGGGCACGCCCTGGTATCAATCGACATCTTTATTTTACTTCATTATAAAAAGAGGGCTCCCAAAGGAAGTGCAAAAGGCGCTCGACAAGATAGCAGGTATTGAAGCGAAGAGATGGCCTGAGATTCAGAGCATAATAGTGCACCATTGTAAGAGAATAAAGGAAAGGGAGAAGGAGGTGGCGCAGAAGAGATTGGCAGACGAAGCGAAATTAGTGCAGACAAAGTTGGTGAAGGTCGCAGCAGCAGTAGCCGCGCTCCCACACAGCAGGGAGGGAGATGAGGAGGAGGAGGGGCTGATAGCAATACAAGGAAGGGTGGCAACTAATTGGGTTGGAGCAGGACAGCGGCAGTGGAACGAGCAGGAACAAGGTGGAGGTCAGCAGTGGCAAGAGTGGACCCCTCGAGGGGGACGAGGTGGGTACAGGGGCCGAAGAGGAGGTGGACCGGGGTACGGGGGAATGGGAGGAAATGGATGGCAGGGCCCTAGAGGTGCCCAAGGGAGTTGCTGGAACTGTGGAAGATGGGGGCATTATTCTAGGGAGTGCAGAGCCAGACCCAACAACGGGTTCCAAGAGGTAGAACAGTATGGCCATCCCCACCCGGGGAGCCCATATGGTCTTCTAATGGGACAACAACAACCGAGAAACCCAGGCCAAGGTAATAATGAGCAGCAACAGGGGCACCAGTATAGAACACAGAACCACCCACAAAACAATGACAACATGCAGTACGCGCCAGGCAACCCTTTCGCGACAACAGCAAACGGGGCCCCCGCACCAGCACCCTACAACGGCGTGTCAGTAATCTCAGGTAGTGTCTTTAATCAAGGGGGGGGCGATGAGACACCCCGCATAGGACAGCCCACAGAGAACACTTGCGTGTCCAGTTCTATCTACCACCTACAATGCAGCAGAGGAACCATTGGTAGGGGCGCAGATAGGAGACAAGCAGTTCATATTCATGGTTGATTCGGGAGCGGAGAAATCATGCATTAGAGAGGGCCGGTTCCCGTTATCTAACCGGAAGTTAGAGACGCAGGGGTTCTCTGGGGCTGTAATTGAAGTTCCTTACACAGAAGCATTGGATGTAACAGTGGGGGGTAAGACTGTAAAAACACCTTTGCTGTATTATGAACACTCACCAATAAATTTATTAGGGCGGGATCTCCTGAGTAAACTCAACATGACCATATCATTCACTGAGAGAGGTATAGTGTGTTCAACACCCGGAATATGCCCATTGCGTACAATGTTGGTAGTACAGGCCCACACAACCACACAAGAAGTACGGGGGTTGCCGGAAAATGAGGAAATGTTCATCGAAGGGCTAAAGACATTGGCTCTCATAATTCCAGAGCTGAGAAAGATGGACTGGAGGATTCCAGCAGAGTTCCTCTTCCGCCCCATAGTGTGCCCCGACACAGCACCAGGGTCAGTGGTATCATTAGACTTGCACGCTGTACAGGTATCATCGAAAAGGATTGCTGTGATTGGATTAGATATGGAAGGATGTGAGTGGCGTACAGTACTGTGCACGAATGCCAACATCGCCCTAAGAGACTTAACAGACGAGGATCTCTTTTCAGATGCAGAGGGGGATGGTGAAATTGTAATGGAAATAGCGATGCCCTGTGACATTTTGATTCAAGCTAGGGAAATCCCCGCTCAACTGATGGCAGTGGTAGGAGCACCGCCGTCATTTTTTGATGATGACATGAGACTCGTACCAAATAATTTGTGGACAACAGGCCCCCATGATGTAGGGCTGTTGCATGGAGTACAACCTGTGATAATAAAACTAAAGCAAGGAGCAATTTTACCCCGAGTGAAACAGTATCCATTGTCCCGTGAAGCTGAAGAAGGGATAAAAGAGACAATAAATGCACTACTAGCACAAGGGATAATAGTGCCTTCAAACTCCCCATGCAACACATGTATTTATCCAATCAAAAAAGCAAAGGGAGGGTCTTGGAGGATGATACAGGATTTACGCCCCCTAAATGATGTAATTCAGAAAGAGTTCCCTTTGGTCCAGAACCCTGCATCAATATTATGCAGCATCCCAAAAGCGGCATCACACTTCACAGTGGTAGACTTGAAAAACGCATTTTTCTCAATCCCTCTGGCTGAAGAGAGCAGATACCTGACAGCATTTACATTGGGGGGAAAAAGATATGAACACTGCAGATTACCGCAGGGTTACTGTGAGAGCCCAAGCATATTCAACCGCATATTGCATGAAGACCTGGGAAACCTATCAGTTGAGAGTACAATCATTCAGTACGTAGATGATTTACTAGTGTGTGCACAAGACAAGGAAACATGCAGAAAAGATTCAACAACACTCCTAACACTATTGGCCAACAAGGGGTACAAGGTAGACAAGGGAAAGCTACAGTACTGCATGACAGAGGTCTTATACTTGGGACAGCTGATATCAAAAGATGGAAAGAGAATAATACCTGATAGGGTAGAAGCTATAAAATCAGTAGGAGAACCCACAACAGTGAAAGACATGCAGAAATTCTTGGGAATGTGCAACTATTGCCGAGCATGGATACTAGACTATGCAGCATACACGAGGCCCCTAATACAAGCACTTAAAGAAGCACAACAGGAAAATAAAAAAATCGAATGGTCGGAAGAGATGAGCACATCATTCCAATCATGGAAAGAGTTAATTTCAAGCGCTCCAGTGCTAGCGAATCCTGATTATGGACGCAAATTTTACCTATTCTCACACTGCAAGGGAACACTCATGACAGCTGTTCTGACACAAAAGACGTCCCTAGGACACAAGCCTTTAGCTTACTATAGTGGTACGTTAGATGCTGTGATGCAAGGCCATTTCGCGTGCGAGCAATCACTCGCTGCAGCCGCGTTCGCGATTGAGAAAAGTGCGACAATAGTAATGGGTTGCCCTGTGACATTGTTTGTGGAACATTCATTATTTGCAACACTTGAGAGGTCAAAATGCACACTGACAACACAGCGGGCAACAGCCTATGAGATCATATTGTCTAGCGCCAATATCCATGTGGTGAGATGCAAGACAGTGAACCCCGCCACATTCATTACAGAAGCGTGCACACTAGAGGACATGCAGGACCACAATTGTGCTACTTACACAGGAGAAAGAGGGGAGGACACAGTGGTGTGTGAGAACGCTCTGAGCGAGGGGGAAGTGTACTTTGTGGATGGGTCTGCATCGATTGACGTGGACACGGGAGAAAAACATGTTGGTATGGCAGTAGTGAGGTTAGAAGACGGTGAGTATGAAACACTAGTACAGTACCGCCTCCCATCACATTACTCCGCACAAGCAGCAGAACTGGTTGCTCTCATAGAAGCACTACATGCTGCAAAGGGTTGCGCAGTGACAATATATACAGACTCAGCTTACATGACAACGACAGTACATGGAGGTCTAGCAAGATGGGGGTGGAGGGGATTCCGACAGGCAGACGGAACACCAGTACAGCATGCAGAATTGTTAAAAGAGTTAATTGAGGCCCTACAAACCCTACTGCAGTAGCAATATTGAAGTGCCAAGCACATACACCCAACACAGACGTTGTGTCTTTGGGAAACGCGGCAGCGGACGCTGCCGCCAAGGAGGCTTCCTATTTTCAGAAATATGAAGCAGGTGAGTACATGTTGCAGCACAAGACAAACGGAGAGCTCCCAGAAGGCTACAACATGATGCCTATCTCACAAATACTAGAATTGCAGGAAGGAGCTAGTGCAGACGAAAAATTGATGTGGACAAAACGAGGGTGCAGCAAGTCGGCAACAGACTTACTGTGGCGACAAAACAACTCAGGGAAAGTGGTAATGCCAATCAAGTTATTAGACATTGCGTTTCAACAACTACACTTCCCTGCACACAATACCAGACAGCACATCGCAGCAGAAATACAGGAAGAATGGTTCGTGCCCTGTCTCCAGGAGCATGTATCTCGATTAGCGATGGAATGCACAACATGTCAGATATATAATTCAGGAATGACATTACGCACGCTCCGGGGAACAATTCCAAAACCCATTGGCCCATTCAGAGAGCTACATATTGATTACGCGGACATGGGGGAAAGGTGTAATGGAGCACGTTACATGATCGTGGTTGTATGCCCATTCTCAAGGTGGGTAGAAGCAGGCCCATGTGCACGACCTGATGCCAAAAGCGCTGCAAAGTTCCTAGTTAGGGAAGTGTTTCCGCGCTGGGGAATTTGTGACGTGATTCGCTCAGACAATGGCACTCACTTTGTAAATGAGCTTTTCAAGGAAGTTACTACATTATTGGGAATAAAACATAAATTGTGTTCGATTTATCATCCTCAAAGTAATGGCGTAGTGGAAAAGATAAACGGACTGTTAAAGGGCAGGTTATCAAAACTATGCTTCTCATTGAAAAATAATTGGATTTACTGTCTGCCCCTTGCGCTATTTGAGCTGAGAAATCAGCCAAGCAAAGACCACCATTTGTCCCCGCACGAGATCGTGACTGGGAGACGAATGAACACAGCACACTCCCCACTGCGTGAACACTCAGATGCACACAGAAGCGCCGGGATATTGGGAGATGGGTTCACAGACTATTTGAAGAAATTGACAAGGGCAGCGCGCGCGATATCAAAGCAGCTCTCTCCACCCTTCACTAGAGAGGAGGGAAACATAACAGGGTCTGTCACGGAGCCTGAACAACGGCTACAGCTGATGCCGGGCGACACAATTTATGTCAGAAGTTTTGTGCGTCGATGGAATGCACCACGGTTCCATGGCCCATACGAGGTAGTGTTCTGCACGCCCACGGCAGTGAAAGTAAAGGGCTTGAGGTACTGGGTGCACTTGACAGATGTACGAAAAGCATATAGTAACGTGCAGGAGGAGGTGGATGAGGAGGCACAGACAACAGCAAACAATGCAACTGAACAGGATGTCTGAATATGAACTTGTGTATGTGTGACAGTAATGGACCTGAATGGGAATATGGTTGATAAGTATACTTGCATTCCTTTTTTTTTTTAAGATGTTACAAAAAAAAAAAAAACATTTTTTCTTTTTATCTTGTGGACTTATATGTAATTAATGAAGTGATTACACCCTTGTCTGTGCATCCCCATCCCTACAAACCCTACCCGCTTCCGGACCCTGTCAATATATATTGGCACTAATAGTGCCAACAAAATGTTTACATGCATGCACTTAATGCACTTTTATATCTCAAACAGGAGCTACCATGGCATCTAACGGGCAGCCTGCATTGGATAGAATTAGTAGAATGAGAGAATTATTACATGAGAGATGCAGATATTCGTATGAGTGTGGATTATCTGTGTGCATTACGTTGTTTTTTATACTAATGTTTGGCCTGGTTACATATTGGTTTGTAGCGTTCATCTCTATTGAGATGAACGAGGGGGGAGGGATTAACAGCACTGGGATTAATAGCACTACTGGGACCAATACAACTGCAAGTGTCAATACTAGGGAAGGTGATTTTTTGGTATGGGACGGAACTAAACTTGTATGGGGTTATCATACCACACCATCCAGTGCTGTCATCTTACAAAAAAAAGAGCCACAGGGTGGAATGCAAAACAACATGTCTCTACCAGGGATATCTAATTACAATGCCCGCAGTTTAAATGACCGAAACCCGTCTGCCATATCATGGTTGTATAACACCCCCACCAGCCAGCCTGCCCCCATACTAAAAAACAACCTGCAAGATAACGTCAGGGACGAAAAGGAAAAGCTGCTAGCAATACACGAAATATTATATGATGCATGGGCCAAGGGGGGGCGGGAATGAGAAAGGGGGGTCTATTTTGTCCCTCGCCCAGGAGGCTGGGAAGTACATGAGGAACAAGAATAACTGTCAGATATATCTTCCTCTGCTTGTGAAAAGTCTAATCCCCTGCCCGCCCCTTCCTCCTCACCTCTGATCTTTCGATGTAAAGCAAGCTTCGGATTATCTTGTGTTCGATTCTTTCCCTTTTTTTTTGCAGGGGAGGACGACCGTGAAAGGACGCCACAGTGACACCCAATGGGTGAACTGTGGCTACCCTCCTCAGCCGTAATACTGTGGGGAAAAAGCCGGCGGCATAAAAAACCCCAGAAAGGAATGCTTCAACTGAAGAGATGAGTGAACTCGGAATCTCCGGATTAACTTGAGTAGGTCCAGTAGTAGTAAGTTTGGATCGCCACAACAATGTACAGGAAAAGGCAGGCAGTCCGTAGGCAAGCAGGAGTCAGTGCACAGGAAGAACAACAAAGTCACTGGGATAAAGCAAGGCAGTCCGTTACACAGAAAGTGGTCGATACACGGGAAGTAAACTCGTAGGTAAGGCTGGAAGGAGGAAATGAAAGAAGGTAAGGCTGAGGTAAAAACACCAGACGGGAGGACGGGACAGGAGGAAGAAGGGAGCGGAAGATAGAAGGAGAAGGGTAAATGGGACGGATGCGAAGAGATATGGTGGAAATACAAAGAGCAAGGACGGAAGGAAAACAAGGCGAGAAAGAGAGGGCAAAACTCTGTAGAGCGAGTACAAGGAGTACGGTAGCGCAGGCGAACAGGGAAAACTGTTCGTTACAACGCATCCGACCCCGGAAGTGAGTTGCTTATAAACGGGCGTAGGAATGCGTAAAAAAGACTAGACTCGTACTTTGCGCTTCGTGGTACATGAAGGAACCAGTAATGGCGGACGCAGTTTCCATCTAGTCCACAACCGCCAGGTACCTTGAGGTGTAACAATAACAGACGAAAGAGGGAAGCAGGGAGGAGGAAGTATGATGAGTACTATGGGTTAGGACTAGATAAAATGGAAGACCCACGACACCCCCACCAGACAAATAAATGGTATGCGGATATGAGTGCCACAGCTAAACAAACAACAAACGAGAGCTGTTATGTCTGCTCCCTCATTCCTCACGCTTCAGGTACACCCAAAGTACTGCTACCCAAAGAATTGCCAATCATAGATGCCCAATGTCTCCTTCATCTCACGTTATGCAGGATTAAGAACACCTTCCAGGCACATGAAGTTACTTTTCAAATGCTGCAGAACGAGAAAACTTGCTACCCAAAAACGGCAGGGGTGGTATGTCTGGAAGAACCATTTTTTGTAATACAAGGGACACTTTTTTCGGACAACAAGTGGAAGGATGAAGAAGTAATGTGTAAAGCTGAAGCACTGAGAGGTGTGGCACCAGAGAAATTGCAGTGGATAGAAGAAACATGCACACCAGTGTGGAAGGAACACATTTCAAAACTAACTTGGGTAACCGCCATTGAAAAACCCTTCAAACTACAGAACGAAATAGACTATGAATTATGTTTTAAAGGAGAGGGGAAAACCTCCATGGGGACGAACAAGAACTGTAACAAGACCCTCACCATCCCAGATCTAAGAAAAGGGACAGCGGCCCTGATGGACACGTACTGGGTATGCGGCAACCAGGCATACCTGCACCTCCCCCTGTCATGGAGTGGCAGCTGCTCAATGGCCACTCTGCACTCAGCCCTAATGGTGATACCAGAAAGCCACATCGATGGGAGCAAAAGGACACAGGAACGCATGCAACAGAGTGCGGCCCAACCAACTGCAGAGTCACAAATGTATGTCCTGTCTTCCGGAAGCAAGGGAGAGGTGCGGACCCGTAACAGACGAGCATCAAATTACATATCAAAGGCATCATCAGAACTATTGGCTCAGATCCCAGACAAATATCGATTATTCAGCTCAGCAGAAACATTCTTTGCCTCACTCGTCTCAAGTGTCCAAGCAAGAGCAAACGCAAAATGGCTCCAGATAACACGCTGGGAATTGATTCAGCTGGCAAACGACACTGAAGAAGGGTTCAACGTAATAAAAGTGGAACTAAGGGCTTTACGACTGATGACCATGCAAAACAGGTATGTCCTGGACCTGTTGACGGCAATGGATGGAGGTGTTTGCCGAAAAATAGGAAGTTCCTGCTGCACTTTCGTACCTTCTGAAGACGCAGAGAACGGCTCCCTGTCCCATGTGATCGAAGCAGTCCACAACCTAGGAGAAAAAATGAAAATGGAAGGCGGAGCAGAAGACAGTACGTGGTTTGATAACATCTTCTCCTGGGTCCCCTCATGGCTTGGAACAACTGTGAAATTTTTGATGCCAGCTGTGGTGTTCCTCCTTTTAATTTTTTGCCTGTGCCAGGTGGGTCTTCGAGTTTGTGCTAACGCAGTACCAAAGGGTGCAATGATGACGGTGACAATGGGCAACACCCGTGGGACAATGCAAAACATGCAGGAAGTGCAGGTACAAACAGGAACAGATGACACACCAAGATATCAGCTAGTGCCTATCTATCACGACAAAGATATTATAGATAAAGCATGGCACACCACCATTAGAGAGCCCCGTGTACTAGAATGGTACCAGGAGGTGTGGGTGGATTTGGCGGGAGATAGCGGATTCATATACCTGACTTGTACCCCAGATGAATATGCCAGAAGAGGGGAAAGCTTACGGGGGGTGTGCAGAGCATGGATGCCCATAAAAGGCACACCTGCATGGGACGAGGCAGTGATGGACGAAGCAGAATGTAGAAGGCTGGAGGACTTAAAGTATTCGTTACTTAAGTAACGAAAGGGGGGGAAATGTAGGGGAGGAGTGGTCCAAAAGACCCCCCTTGCCTACACCTCCACCCCAGGTGAGGGCCATGGCTCATCGTGTGTCCCCTCCTACCACCAGGGCCCAGGTGGTGGATGGCTCACCTGCTGAAGACATTGCCCGCACGTATTGAATTTAGCTAGGCCTTAGAAACCATTTTGTCTACTAAAGATGGTGCGAGCTCAGCGCACTGTAGCGCGGCCCCCACCCTCGGAGAGTTTCAGTTATCCCTGTCGCCGCAGCACCCTGGCAGATCCGCTGTGAGCCCGTTCCCACGAACAAGACGGACATGAGCTAGCATAAGATACTAACATTGTAACAGTTCACCTTCCGCAGTGTATCATCGCTCCCAGCATGACCCGGCCAGTAGGCCTGGGCGATGAAAAGAACGGTAAAATGGTCATCAGATGGCAGAAAGTCTCTACATATTAATGCCAAGACCACTTGCAAAGTATGCTTTTCTCCACAAAACCCCTTATATTACAAAAACCTGTAAAATGTATAAACATAGAAATCATGCTTCCATGATATAAGCAATGGGGAGCCCACACCCCTGCAGTTGGGTACTAATAATGAAGGAGCGTTCCAGGGATCTATTTGTTACGTGTATCACTGGGGAACTTACACTTCATGGTTTTGCGCCATAACCGAACTAATGCTGCTAGAGTACACGAGAAGACGAATGTAACCATACAGAGGGCTCATGTGAAGGATGCGCGAGAATGCACTTGTCATGTGTGTATGTCTAAACCCCTTATGTGCCACCACCGTCACGTACAGTGGCGGGTCATTTTCTATGTACTCCACCAACCTCAATACTACCTCACTTACTGCAAATGTATATGCATATAACTAAATACTGTAATTGTTAAAACATAGTGTACGAATAAGGTGCTCAGGCTGGATATAATCGAGACACATCCAGCAAAGTTGAAATGCATGTTTTAAAGTGATTTGAATAAGTATTACAGAGTGTTCAAATGTTTGTGATGTTTTTACCTAAAGTCGGCAACATACGAGGAAGATACCTTTTGTGAATATGTGCAAGGCCATTCCCCCTCCCACCCTGCGAAGACTGCCAAACATGAGAGCAGAGGCCCGCGCCGCGCTGCTCCACCTCCCCCAACCAGACTGGAGCCGCTTCAAAGATTGGTAGCCCCCTCTGCAGCACCCAAGGCCATGGCCCGCCACCTGCATTATTTACAGCACAGCAGTAAACCTCTGCCTGAACACACACTTCCAAAGGCGCCCCCTCGTAAACCCCACAACCCACCGGATCATCTTAGACTTATGGCCCTGTGCAATCAGGACACCCAATACTTTGACAACACACAGCGGCACATCCATAACAACTTCTAACAAGACAGAATGACCTGTACCGCCCGCCCCAGGCCCTGAAGCTTAGCACCTCGACCTATGGCCCCGGTCAACAGGACACTGGTAACCATGTCCTGACGTATTACCATCACACCCCTCACAAGGTGCATTCCTCCTGTGTTGCACTAACCTGTAGAATAACCTATTGTAAGATTTACTAAAGAAGATAATATTGCAATGACTGAATGACTGCGGTGTGCATGGCCTAGGGCAAATAAGTCAGGAAAAGACCTTCATCTCTGACACTGGCCGCGATGGCTCAACAACACCACCCGGATGAACTCAGCCAACCTGCCAGGCCCAGCCCAACCCACGAGGCTGACCAGTGACGTCCTCCAGTCAAGGCCAACCACATTGCAGCAGCACCTATAGCTAGTCATCACCACCCAATCCCATTGAACTTGTGCCCCCTATAGTATGTAGGTTCTTATGACGTTTTTTGTAAATATATACGCCTGTCTTTGCTATTGTCAGACAGAGCGCTCTCGGAGTTTGCAGAGTTCTTTGCATGCCCTATTCTGATTGATAAACTCCCATTTAAGCTCACCCGCACTCTGTCTTGGCTTTATTCCCAACTTGGGAGAGTCCGTCATTGTCTCTCATTGCGGGGAGGATCGTGCTGGCTGGGGACGCTTGCCTTCAAGAGCCTGACATTCAAGTAATTCCAGGGGAAGTGGAAGCGGGTCCTTGCATATACAAATCGGCGCAACAGCTTTCAGAAGTGCACACTACATTTACAACATCCCTACATATTCTTCGGCAGCACAAGGTATGGATACTGACAGCTCCATCGAGCGTCATCATATAACGTGATTCCATTTGCTATACTTTCTTCCCTATTAACGCAAGTACTGTGTTTCAGGGAGACAACGGAGCTTCCACTACAATCACAACCTCCCATTTAGATGATGCAGATGTAAATAAATCGGAGAAATAAGTCGATGAAATCTGATCATATTTAGATATTCCTTGATTCTTTTACACAATGCATCATTTGTGGTTATCTCTTTATATGTACCTGTGCCGTCGACCCCAAGGGTGTGTTATGTTTCCAATATTGAAAACCATACTAATGCAAGTACTGTGTTTCAGGGAGTTGCTGATGCCTCCTCTCCAATACAACCATTCATGGCAGTCCATGCGGAGCCAGAGGTATGGATACTGACAGTTCCATCGGACTAGATCATCAGAGCTCGAATACTTGTCGTTTGATTGTTCTACAGAATGTTTAATTCGTGTTTAGCTATTGAGATGTACCTGTGTGTTCGTCCTCACGTGTGCTTTATGTTTTCTATACTGTGATACATAGTAATGAAAGTACTATGTTTCAGGGAGTCGATGGAGCGTCAGTCCGTGATGTCTATGCGGATCCAGAAAATATAGTCGTTGCAGCGCAAGAGGAAGGGAAGACATGCGGAAACGAATTGGAGCAACAACGTGCAGATGTTGAAGTTTGAGTCAAGAAAGTTGCAAAGAAAAGAAACAAAAATAAGGGTAGTTACAAACCGTTCATAATTTTAGGAATTGTTTTGTTTTGGGGACTATATTATGTTTTCTTCCTGTCAATTGTACTATACTTTATATTGGGCCTCATTACGACCCTGGCGGAAATGGAAAAATGATGGCGGAAATGCAATACCGCCATCGAACACCGCTCGTTGCGATTATGACCCGTCACCGTAAAGTACGATGCCATTAGCGACACCGCAGTGAACGGCAACGCTAACTGCACCAAGTACGCGCACGCGCGCCTTGCAAAACCGGAATCACCGCCATGGCGCAACGGTACGCGAATTCTGACCCTAGCGGACATGTACTGAACGCCATCAAGCACGTCGTAAAGTACCATTCCGCCATGGCGAGAAATACGGCATCGTGAACCAACCGTAAATGGCCCACTGAGTGCCTGTACTCCACTCCCTGGCCACATTGCACAACTCCTGGCAGGCGCAATGTACTCACACTATGCAACCAGTGAAATCTACAATTCACCCATGCATGCCAACGTAGAAATGCATGCAGGGGCTCAAAGCGCCCCGTGAGTGGGCATCCATGTACGGCATGTCACCATAGCCGTACTGATGCAGCACAGGCATGTGAAGGTACAATACATCAAAATGAAAATCAAGAACACATGACACAAAACAACAGTAGTCCCCCATCGCTTGCCACCAGCGCAAGGCAACATCCAAAACAGCATCCTGAGGGGGATTGCACCAGGCCTGTACTCCTGCCAGTAAACAAACCAACCATCAGCAGAAGCATGTACCACACAAGTTGGCAGAGTGACTGAGCAGCCAGGCTCATCCCAAGAGGGGCCGATGGGAGCTGCAGGGCACCGATGGCATGAATACAGAAGCTATTCCAATGGACATGACCCCAGTCCCCCTCCAACAAACGCACGCAAACACAGGCACCTGTGACCAGCCACATTCTGAACATCCCATCATTCCACCAATCGACCTGGCTGACAGGCACCAGTCGGCCAAAAGCCAATCCCCCGCCCCTGAACAGCACATCATGTAAACAGTCACAATGGCAGCCCCTATCCGTGACCATACTGTGCTACGTAGGCAAACGCGGCCAGTACTGTACCACACAACTCAACTCAGAAGGCGGAACACAATGCAGATCATCTCGCAATACATACCGCCACAAATCGAAAATCGCCACATCACCTGCAAAGAATAACGCAACACGACAAATATCGGAATACAATTTAAATGCACATCCAAATGACAAAGGCCCCACAGCAATTTGCAAAATAACACCAAAACATCCATCATCACCGAGGTCTGCATCTGCAATAATTGACCAGCTTCCACTTGTGTGACGCCCTGTACCATCATGGCACACAGGGCCTACATCAACGTTCCAAAAGGCAACATGGAAGCGGCAAGAACCGCAGGTCCGTCCCATGAGGCAGGCACTAGTCGAGCTGAAAGGCCGAAATGTTGCACCTAGCCACCAGTACAGCGTAAGGGCATGTGGCCCATTGGCGATCGTCCCATAAGATCGTAATGGTGCTCCACTGATTCACCCGAAGCTGCAGGTGTCGAGAGTAAAATCCATCTGGAGGAGTGGCGTAGAGATGGCATCTGCAATAGGGCAGGAGATACCTGTCACCCAAATGAAACACAAAATAACCGATTGCATTACGGGACTCATGATGCATTACAATCTTCATTCAACACACCAAATCCACACCCATATGCATGCTAGCCCACTCCAAAGGAATATACACACCCCTAAATCAGTATCGATTCATAACGAAATCAATCGAGGTAAATACACCATTGGCAACGTCGGTTACTGTGCATGCGTCCGTCAAGATAGAACCCATGACATGGGATTAGTAACGTGCCTAGACACAAGTGTATGAAGGCGCGTCGAGACAGGGAGGATCCGACAAGGGCAGATAGACGTAAGTCCCACTATGGCAGCCTTGCATCACATAGCGCAGGGGAAGGGGAGTGATTCAAAAAACCCATGTACATGGCAGACCCTAAATGGAATCATCTGTCCATGCATCCATTCATCATTCCCTCATCCCGCAATGAAAACGCATGAATATTCACTCACATAATATGTGAAACTTCCATCGCGTCTGTGCGTAATGCAGTCTGCAAAAACCACTGTGCACCTGGCCGGATCTGTAGTGTTGTGAAGCAAGATGGATTTGGGAACGTCCTGCCTTATCGTCCACTACGCTATTGCGCATCCCATTCAATTCATATCATTCATTGCTTGCTCGTTATGGGCCATGTCCCAAGGACATTCTACAATAGAACGTTACATTTCCAGCCAGACCTGTGGGCGTATCCTCGCCGCTACTTCAAAACCAAAAATGCTGGCCTTCGAATTCCTCACTTGCAACATTACGTCGAAAAGGCTTCTGTGAACGCTTGCATTCACAATTACATCAATGTAGTGCGGCTGTGTGTCATAATGCTAACTGGCTGCAATCACAAATGGGACGCCACGCCCGTCGGTGAAGTACGTTACTGTGCTGCATGAGGGTCGGCCATCGATCGAGCCCTACATACCACCGACTCTTCACAGGTATGTAAGCGGCTGCAATTATAGCATGTGTAACAATGGGAGCATAGCATGAAAATCAGTCAAAGTACATCACACTGCCATCGGGATTTGATACATGATTCCAATCCCAAGATGCCATGCGGCCAAATGCAGCCTTACGTGCGGGACGTGCTCGGCCAGAAGGGATTGCATCTGCCACAGATTCATTCAATCAGCACAGGTGGAGGCCATACAGGCCGACAGCACATATATAGCAGACCCAAACCCCTCCCACAACCACTCCCACTCCAAAATGCTACCGGCAGGACTAGCGATGTTGGGCCTGGGGGACCAGATAGCACTGCAAGTGCTACAACTACAAGAAGACGACGAACAACAACAGGTACAACAACCGGGCGCACAGGGGAGACGGAGGAGAAGGAGGAGGAGGAGGGCAAGGCAGGGTCAGCAAGGCCCACAAGCACTGCCACTACCACCACGCAGGCGGCCCGCAATCCCACGCCTCCGAGCTGATCCGTTCAACCTCACTGCTGAGCAGATCCACACCCTCTACCGTTTGGACCGGGACACCATAATCGCCATTGTGGACATGACACATGCTGACCTCGTGAGCATGATAGATAGCCCAACCGCCATCCCACCCCTACTGAAGGTGGTGTCTGTACTCCACTTCCTGGCCACAGGCACCTACCAGCACACAGTGGGACAGTTGCATGGCATTTCACAGCCACTGTTCTCACGGACACTCTTCCAAGTGCACGATGCCCTCCTGAAGCACGCCGACGACCACATCACACTACCACGCACGTACCAGGAGATTACCAACGCTAAAGTGGGATTCCATGCACTTGGCGGCATCCCGGGTTGCATTGGTGCCATCGACTGCACCCATGTTGAATTGGTTGTCCCACATGCCATGGAGGTCCAGTACCGCAACCGGAAACAATTTCATTCAATCAATGTGCAAATGGTGTGTGACTCCAACAAGATCTTTACGCATTGTTGTGCCAGATTTCCAGGATCTACCCATGATTCTATGGTCCTGAGGAACACAAGAATACCACGCTACATGGAGCGACACGCAGGGCACA